>NC_090931.1:484674729-484977760 GCF_040938575.1 Ambystoma mexicanum | reverse complement strand
CCAAATCAGCTCGGTAAAAGTGGGTGAGAAAATTGGGGTGTCTTCGATACAGATCTCAAGTGAGCTCTGTTCTTTGTCCCAACCACCAGTAATTGAGGAGCCTACAGACGACCTATTGGTAATAGAAGAGAAGACGACAAACCAACATATGACAGAAGAAGCGCCTTCTGAACAAAAAATGAGTGACCACCCAAATGGGCTTCAAGCGAACCAACCAACACGCCAAGTGCAGAAGAATAATGACAGTGAGTGGTTTGAAATATTTGAAAAACCAAAAGGACAATTGGAACAAGCCAAAGCAAACAAAGATCTTGCATTAGAAATAAAACAAGGCAAATGTAAAAAAAAGTCCAAAAACCTTCAGCCACAAAAAAATACAAATTCCACAAACACTGCACATTTTTTTAGAAACATCAAAGCTCTGAACATTACAGTAAATAACACGGAGCAATTGAAAAAGAAAAATAATGGAAGTATAGCGGAGTCTGATGTAATGGATCAAATTGATTCAACTGCAAACCAAAATAATGGGTCAAATGAGAACAGTGACCCAATAGTGGTTGAAGACGATGAAACTGCCTTAGAGGAACTACTAAACGTATCAACTTATAGCAGTCCAATGGTTGACAAGCCAAACGCTGAGAATTATGGTGAAGGAATGAGCCCGTGTGATGCCAAATTGAGTCATTTGAAGTGTCCAGACGATCTGGATTTATTACAATACCCCCCACAAAAGTGTGTCCTCGAAAAAGAAGAAATTACATCTGAAAAAAGAGTTATTTCTTGGCGTACCTCGCCATCAAAAGCGCAGTTCAAAAAGAATGACAAAAATGCGATTGTGACAGAAACGTCAAGATTTCTAACACTTGTAGAAAAACGGTTGAAAGTTGCCCAAATAATGGAATACAAGTTGAGTTCCAACAATGGAATTCATACAAGGGTAGCCACAAAAAGATACACCCAAGAAGAACGAGTTCAAAATGCTCCAAATTAAGTACGAAGTGCAAATAAGGCAAATTGTGAAAAATTAAAAAGATCAGACAACCAAGAGTGTCAAACTTCTCTTCCAAATCTGAAAGTTCCAACTCATTGTCCGTCCTACAGAATTTTAGTTGAAAAAATGGAACATAGGAAAAAAGACCTTCCACTCAACAGATACTCGCTATTGCAGCTGGTCCAAACGATTCCGGCTCTGAGAATGCTTAAAAGCTCGCAGATCGAACGAGTAGAAATCATTGCCAATATGAACCAAAAGTATGTGCTGCTACATATCAAAGAAAAGAAAGATGTTCAAACAATAATGAGGTGTGAACGTCAGTTGCTTGAGGCAGGGTTCCAAGTATATGAGGTAGATAATGCCTTGGCGAATAAGGAAAATCAAGCAAACAAAGAACAAAATTCTCCATTAAAAAAGAAAAGCGTCATCAAGCCAAATAAAGTACCATCGAAGGAAATGTACCGAGATGCACAAGACATTAATAAAATCCCGACAGAGGAGTCTGATTCCATCTCACTACTTTCAATGGAAGAAATAAAACAAAAAAAAAAAATCAGGATAACAGTGGAGAACGTGTCAACTAAAGGGAAAAGTGCAGACACACCTGATGAAACCAGAAATATAAAGAAGTGAGAAATGATTGGTCATGGATTGCAAAATCACTAAACGTGCCGAGTTCAAGTTAATGCCAAAAACTAAAATCTAATATTGTGTTCGCTTCTTGGAACACAAGAGGTTTCTCACATTTATTGAGGTCGATCCCTGAAGTCTTAGTGACAACGGACGTGATATGTTTACAAGAAACGTGGTTAACCAAAACCCCATGTGTTGAGGGCTTTGATGTTACTGTAAATCCAGCCATACAAGGAAAAAAGGGCCGTCCGATGTCAGGCCAAATGACTCTCGTGAAAAGAAATTGCGGGCTAAGAATCAAATCAGCTGAATTAATTTTGCAGCATTTACAGATAGTCAGTCTGGAAAAAGTCGAAAAGTCATCATCGTCGTCGAGTATCCTCCACTTAGTGAACTTATATTGGAATACACCTACAGGATTTCATCAGAAATTTGTGGATGAAATACTCGAGACTATTGACAACATCCTAACAACTGATCAGAATGCCCACATTATAATATGTGGAGACTTCAACATGAAGATGATTGAAGTAGAATACTCAAGAATTTCAGTAAATCACAGCGAGAAGAGCAAATGTGATAGTTGGCTTGAAGAAATGGAACTTAGAAACCTTGTAATGCTGAATGGCACGATTGAGGGAGATACTCCACCGAATCCAACCTGGTAAAGAGGGTCTCAAAAGTTAATCCTAGACTACTTCTTTGTCTCTGAAAACATACTGCAGGAAATAAGATCTCTTAAAGTTTCAAAGACTAAGCAAAGTGACCATAATGTGCTGCTAATGGAATTGCACAAGCAACATCTAACTCAGCGCCAGCAATGTAACCAACAAATAACGGTGGAACCTGGTCAAAATAGACTACGGCTGAGAAATAACGATATCTTGGCAATAACAGAGACTCTACGATCGAATCACAATGAATCACAAAAGGACCCAATAGAATATCATCATTTGTTCTAAATCTATAAAACCAAAAAGAAGAACGCTCAAAACAAACCTAGTTACCATAAACATCAATATGATCCAAACAATATGGTCCAAAAAAAAGAGAACTACAAAAAATGTTAAGAGGAATCCGCACTTCGCAAGACCCTGGTGGCAAGACTTTGTCAAAGAAAGCGAAGAACAGATACAAAAATTGCCATAAAGCGCATAGTGCATTAATGGAACAAAGAGATGCAGAGATGAGGCTGTTAGCGCTAAACCAGAAAAACTCGAGAGGCTTTTGGACAATAATTAACGAGTCCACACATCCTGAAAAAGCAGTCATTTTGAATATGGTTACAGAGAGAGAGTGGGAACGCCACTTTACAGAGTTATTTAAAAAAGTGAAAAACACATGTTACGAGCATCACCAATTAGGACAGACATGGGATCTTAAGATCGACAAAGAGGATATTCGATCATGCATTAAAAAAAGCAGTGCCTCACGAGCAGCAGGACCAGATGGCCTCTCCAACGCTGATCGGAAGGACAACATTGAGGAGTGGACTGTATCCTGTTTCAGCAAATAATTAAAGAAGGACGGATTCCATCGACTTGGAAATCAGGAATTATAGTCCCTATCTTTAAGAAAGGTATCCGCACGAGCCCTGCCATCTATCGGCCAATAGCCCTACTCGATGTGGTAGGGAAGATCTTCGCAAGCCTGCTGTTAGCTCAACTAATGACATGGATACAGAAATCGGAGGTCTATGATAAACGCCAATCCGGATTCGTAAGAGGAGTGGGCTGTAGCCTCAATCTCCTTATCTTGAATCTATTGAAGGTGGAAGCTATAAGATCAGGTCACAAATTGTATTTAGCCTTCATAGACATGGCAAACGCATTTGACGGGGTAGACCGTGATTTGCTGTGGATTAAATTAAAAACAAGAGGTTCCAACAGCAGTCTAATCGCAGCAATCAAAGAATTATATTCAGGAACACATATCAAAGTTCGGCTGGACAACCTAGGAAATCTAACAAGTGTCATTCCTACAGAAAGAGGTGTGAAGCAAGGCTGTCCACTTGGTGCGACATTGTTTAACTTCTATATATCAGAAGTTGAAGAAGCAGTAAATAGTGGGAATTCATTTCCACCAAAGGTAAATGGTCAGCAACCTAAACATATTCTTTACGCTGATGATATGGTCGTGTTGGACCAGACATCCATAGGATTACAACGAAAACTATCAGCGTTAAAAACCTTCACAGACAAACTAGGTCTCGAAATCAACGTAAAAAAACCTGAAATCCTAGTTCTTGAAAATAAAAGAGGACGGAAAGCCAGCCAGCTCAAGTCTAGCTGGGAACTTGGGTAAAAAAAACTAATCAAGGTTCCTTACACAAGATACTTAGGAACGTTGATTAATTCCAGTATAAACAACAAGCCCATGAAGAAGAAACTTATAAGTAACTGTAATCAATTAACCTCACAGAGGATCATCATACACAAAAAATACAGAAAGCTTTCTTTTGTCCCAGTTAGAAAATTTTATCAAAGTAAAGTAATCCCAATTCTAACTTATGGAGCCGAAAATATGTTTGGGTGTGACTTTAAGATCTGGTCAAGATGCGAAGGCTATTTTTGGAAGAAAGTTCTGCAGGTTCCACAAAGCACTCCAACTGCCTGTGTTCTGTATGAAATGGGGATCTCCACACTTAACGCCAGAATAACTTGGAACAGACTAGCTTTATTCCGAAAGACTAATGAAGATGTAGAGTTGGCGCCTTTCAATATACTAATCGACAAAAAGCTAGCAGGAAATACAGCTCTGACGGAATGGAGACAACAAAGTAAGGTCATTCTAAATCAGTTAAATATTGACGAATATATATTATGGAATAACCCAGGTGCAGTCAAGAAGAAGCTGCTGGAGATTGACTGGATAGAAACTGGCGAGCGAAGATCGGCTCATAAATCTATGAGAAATTCACCTACCGAGGCCAGAAGTGTCAATATGCTTTCAAAATACCTGACCATAGCTCCTTGCAAACGTCTAAGAAGATTGTATCTAAAATTCCGCCTCAATATATTCGAAACTAAAGAAATCTTGAAAAACAGGAGGATGATCTCCCCAAGTAACATAACCTGCAGATTCTGTTCAAATGGAGATGAAAATTTAAAACATCTAATCCTTTCCTGCAGCAAATTGAGCGAACAACGAGAGAAATGCTTAAGGAATGAGATGGACAAACACGTGACCTACAGTGAAGAAGATTGGTGGTGCCAACTACACAACTGCAAGAGCAAATCACTGATGCTAGCAATAACGAAATGTTTAGACCAGCTGCAGCTGTTGTTGGAGCTGGTGCCCCCTAGCATGATTGGTGTATGAGTTCTGACGGTCAGACTACCAGTCCCAGAGACGAAGGTCTCCATCCTCCATGCAGAGACACTTTCCTTGTATTATTATTGTTTTAAGAATATAAGATAAATGTAATTTAGTGTAGTGATTTTGTGAGAACGGTGTTAAGTTTGTATTTCAAAGGTTTGTATAAACTATGATAAACTATGTGAAATAAAATATAAAAAAATAAATAAAAAAAGTAATTTCAACAAAGTGATACATCCTCACCATATACCGCCACAGATTCCTTACATAAATCAAGAAATGCAACCTTTCAAATACAATTTTCCATCAAAGATGCACTAATAAAAACAACCACAAACAGCAATACATAAGGAAAGTCGGTGGGTACAAGGTGTGTTTGTGACAGACAGCAAAAGGAACATTTACAAGACGGAGCACACTGATACAACAAGCATTAGCAATGCGAACAATTTGGGCTTTTTTGTAGGCATGGCAAAGGCACTTGGCACAGGCATATTGGTATTAACTGCCCATTGGTAGTTGCAGGTGCAAAATGGTGGCAGTACCTGGGCCTCTAAGCAGTGCCCGGGAAGTTCCTAATATTATACACAAGCCAAAACTGTTGGCTTTGCCAATGCTTGTGCTTAACAGCACTTCAATGAAATAAACACAGAGTGCTTATAAATTAAGTGGCTGAATGCAGACCTCGCTTCAGGATTTTTATTACACCAGTAGCGTGTTTACAGCAGCAATTAAGTTTGCAAGCTTTGTGACCCGCCTCATATGCCGACACCTGAAGGGTTTCCATCAAAGAGGCTGATACATTAAAAGTAGGTACTGGGACAAGGAAGAGGAACATGGAGGTAATATGCCTGAGAAATATTTGTAGAAATGAGCATTTCTACACATGAAGTTGACTTACGACTGTGCCGGCCTGGTAACAGCTGCTATCACACCCGGCTGGTGTGCATAGTGTAGTTCACTCCACAAGCAGGAGAGCCCCATGGGAGCAACCTCTCTGCCTGCCGCTCTGTGCTTTTCTGTGCAGCGCCCTGCGAGACCCTCACATGCCTCCTCGACCACGAACGGCATGGCCTTGTGGCCTGGGGTAGAGCGATGCGTGCAACACAGTATGCTGTGCAGAAACATCAACAGAGTAGGCATACATGTTGTGCCTCTCACCCCTTACAGCATAAGCACGTAAGAGCCCTCAATTCCCGAACACAAGTGGGATACTGCTTTGGTGCATGGGTGCAGCAGGCACGCATTATGTTGCCTCCCTTTTACAATAGCCTGGGCTCAGACCCTGAGTCAGGAGATAAGTGAGATGTTGTGCTGCTGCAAAGTGCCACCTCTTCTCTCCTGTATTTCCTGTGGTCTCACGTCCTTAGTTCAGAAGATGTGTATGAGTGGATTACTGTACTGATGTATTCCTCTTTTGTGCAGATCAATACAGAAGCCCTGCCGGATTATTTGTCATTGAGTAGGATTGATACAGCCTTCCCTTTCAAACCCCACTGCCACAAGCTTGTTAAAGCATGTTCGCTTATTCTAGTGCAGTTCTTGGCGTAATCCCCTGGTTTAGCAAAGTCTTCCATACCAATGTTGTCAACGCTGTGAGGTCTCATTAGAATATGTTTCACCATGAAAATATTTGAAATAAATAAAATAAAAATGGTACCTACTCCTGCTCACATGGAGATCACGGTAGCAAGTGTATTAATCCTCTCCACAGCAATATTACAAGTCTAGCTATTTTATAGGCTGTGTATATCATACATTTGTTAAGAAGGAGATGCATAAAGCAGGCGCAGGGAGTATGTAAAAACAGATTAATTGGCATGCTTATTAATGCCGTTCAAGGGTGCCCCAGTGATTGGTGGTGTTCCACAGGTGGGGATTATATTTATAACATGTGTTTATCCCATCCATGATGATTTTCTGGATGCCATATTGGGTGCTGGAATGATAAGTGTTTGTCTTTATCTCTCTCTACCTGTCTCTCTCACACAATCTTTGACAAAACACCCTCCATAAACTAAATGCACTCTTGCCACTTCAATAATACACCTTGACCATTAACCTCATATAATTTCAAGGTCTTTGATAGACCCTGAAAGTATAAAAGGTGCAGTCTAGAAGTGTTCCTCAGATCTCTGTGGTGCGGACTGAACCCACAGAACAACCTTACTGGCTCAACAGATGGCTATAGTCGGCCATGGTCCACAATCGCTGTCCATGATCGGCAAGACTTGACCATGATTAGCGATGCTTAGCAATGGCTAGCTATGATTGGAGATGGTGGGCCATGGTTGGCAATGATTGACTTGGGGATAGGCAACTGTGGTTGGTTTGGACGCTGGCGAAAGTCAGCAATGGCCAACTGTGTTTGGCAATGGTCGCCTGTTGTCTGATCCTAAAAAACTTTGGTAATATGAATAATGCAAAATGCAAAACCTTTTAACTGCAGAGAAACAAGACAAAAGACAGTTCAGCCAAACAAAAGCCAGACTCTATATCTGCTTCTGCCAACCCTTATGTCATGCTTTTGCCTACTTGGCACTTATCTGATCAGGTTTCATTTTGGAAACCCTTTCAAATTGCATCCCGATCCAAAATGACGCCCAGACGCTCTTGCCACGCGGTGACATCATCGCGTTCACATGCTCGGCAACATCTGATACCCGGAAATAAATAGAGGTAATTCAGAAGGCTTCTCGCATTGCAATTGTTTTGTATTGCAGAACGCTAGTTTGCCTTGCGACCTCGTGTTTTCTACGTGTTCCTGGTTCCTGTAAAGACACATTCCCAGAATAACAAATGTACCTGGAACGTCTTCTCAGCACCTTGTTTTTTTCCCCCTGGGACCTGGCTCCCGGGGTAGCCGTAGTGCTTACCTGTTATCCTGTAATCGGGTTGCATGGTGGCTACCTGAAAGGACAGGCCTTATCTCTTCCCAGCAAAGGAGTCCAGAAGCAAAGAGGGAAGGACTGAACCTGACGCCTTATCTCCTAGTCATCATTTAGGGCATTTATTTTGGCTCACATGCAGAGGGGAACTAAACCACCACCTCATGGAGCCAAAACCTAAAAATTAAAAAGTAATCAGTACTCAAATAATTCTACTAAAATAAAAAGTAAAATAAAAAATGAATCAAATAAGAGATAAAAGTAAGTTTGAGTCCCTGTAATATAGCCAGGGGTGTTAATGTCTCTGTTACAGAGATATAATTGGATCCTACGGGTCTGAATTTTCCATTCCCAGTTAGATTGCACAAAGGGTTAATATGCCTGCTCTGATTTGTCTGTTACATGCACTGCACATACCTACCATTCTAAACAATGGAAGAGCTCTGGCCCCTGCAGCCCACCACTGAAAAAGTGAAAAATATATTATGATTTGCTCCTCATAAAAACAAATGTCCTTTCTTCTGGGTGCCCCAGCACGGGAGCAGGACTTTTTTCATTTAAATAGGGCACTGCTGCTACACAGAATGGGACAGCATTTGAAAGACGGCCCATGCTGGTGTGGCAGCGGCGCACTATTTAAGTGATAAGCTCTCCGCTCGTACACAGCAGCTTGGAGCTTTTCATTTAAATAGGACGTTGCTGCTACACCAATACAGTGTAGCTTCTGAAAGGCTTCCCTGAGCTAGTGTGGCAGCGGTGCCCTATCACCCACCAGATACAGAAGGACGCCCTGCGGCAGACCGGGATTACAGCCGCCCGCCTGCCTCATGGGGTAGAGCTTGCTGAGGTGGGTCGTAGCAAGGTTCTGGACCGAACTGGGACTTGCCTGTACTTCAGAGACCTATTCTAGAATCAGAAGACGCTGCTCTAGTATTTGTGTGAGTGGGTGGGGGCTGTGCATGGGGGATGTAGCCCCTTCCCTCGTGTGCTGAGGAGGGACAGATTGAAACAATCAGCGAGGGATCCTAGCATTCTCAGTGTCCCAAAAACAAGTCTGTTTGGGTTGTAGCTGAAGACTGTGATGGGAGGCAGACCTAGTTCTCAGTTGTCAAACCCTCAGAGGAAGCCACTCCCCAGGGTTATGATCAAGCTCAGTGGGACAACTTGTCAACTAACTTCCAACTCACCCTAGTTTTGGCAGAGCATCCATTGTTTGTGATTGCCCAGATACAATTCCCTTTCACACTTTCCCTTCAACATAAAAAACATACAGTAGTCACTCAGTGGCCGATTAAAGCTTGCACCCAATGCCTGTTTAACCGCTGTGAGAAACCTGAAGGTGTCACCCTGGCTAAATCTCCCAGAGATCTGTCGCCCAGGTGACCAGGACATGGCCATCGCTATTGGATCCTGTGGGTGGACTAGTGAGGGAGGATCACCTGGATGGGGTGTCCTCGGGGAGTGGGAGTGGGACACTGATGGGTGAGACGCGATATCCCCCTTCCTTCAACACCTTTTCGCCATCCTCTTCTGTAGGACATTCAAAAACACTGCCCCCCCTTTTTCCGACACAAACACTTTCGCACAACATGAAAGACAATGGCCTAACACTAGAGCCGTTTACCTGACTTGTCCCAATACCAGGGTCAGGCAAAAGTCATGCAATTTATCAGAATCACAGACACCTGACGGCCCTTTCCCTTCCCCAGAGGGATAAAAAGGGGAGCAAGAGAGCATAGAGAGCACAGTACGAGCGAGGCAGACTGCACAATGAGACAGGCAGTTCAAGAGGAGGAGAAAGGTGACAAATATCGAGAGGCAGACGAGGAGAGACACAACCTTGCCCTTCTTGACAAAACCCAGCGAAACCTCTGCAAAAGGAATCGTAAGACCGAGGACAATAGCCCAAGTGTCCTGCAGTAGATGTCAAAGGTACACCGAGCGTATTGACGCTGATAAGCTGGATCGAGGGAGACTCCTACTACCATGGTACTGGCCTTGACTCCAGTTGCGAAGAAAACCAAGCGGTTCATCACAGCCAGTGAGCCGAAGGGAAAACCGATAAGAACCGGGCTGTGGGGAATGAAAGCTGCAAAGTGGCAAAGTAAAAGAAGTTCAAAGAAAAATTGTAAAGGGGAGACCAGCTGCAGAAGGGGACCAGCACCACGTGGGTGCTGCTTCGAGAAACTCTGGTCGACTCTGATTGATCCCTGAGTGAAACTACAGATACCAGAAGGCCGTAGGAGAGCCGTTGAGGCAGCTCAAAGTGGTCATACAGGAGGTCAAGCAAAATCCCTGTACAGTCGAAAGCCTTTGACCTAAGAACTATAAGAAAGCAAGGGAAGTAAGGAACAAGTTACTTAGCTGTAACTGTTGTTCTCCAGCATGGATCTGGGATGGATTCACATGCTCATGAATATTCCCCGTCGTCGGGCTGGGAATCCTCGGTAAAGAAAAAATCAGTTTCAGTTTTGTTTCTGAACTGTCTTTCTACTAGTAACCAATCACTGGTCTCTGGGTCATACTGCCCCCAACCAATGACTGCCCTCTACCTAAGCCCCTCCTCTGGCAGCCATCTTCAGATTTGGTAGAACCTAAAGTGACAGTAGTGTAAAGACTGGTAGGGGGTGTCTGTACTTCCGCTCTCTATATGGTAGAGGGGAGGCACAGGAGACCCCAGCCAAGATTCTCTATAAGGTAGCAATGGACGAGCAATCAAGGCCTAGCTTCTCTGGAGGTGATGCAGGCTGGTTCTTAAGTACAGTGTAGTCCCCGAACCCCCACAAAGGAATGTCCACACACTGTATTACTGAAAACACAGTCTTTATATAATTAATATTTATTCAAAGGTATGTACACGATCACAATAGCGCACTTTGTACTTGGAAGTCAATAATGATAAATATAAACAATTCTAAAGTGGTACCACCAATGTTATCAAATCTCATTAAAGGGCATCAACTGTACGGTTAAAACGTCACACAGATTAATAACGAGGAAACCAGCAATAGAGATAGGAAGGAACGCAAGATGGTTGAAACAGTAGGCAGAATACTGGCCCCGTACCCGAGAAACAGTTCTGTGTGGAGGTCCCCCCACCTGGGCAACCTGTAAAATAAGATATATCGCACAAGCCCAGTCCATATGTTCAATAGTCTCACTTCTTCCTATTAAGGTTTTTACCCCCCCATTATGTACCAGGTGGAGTAGAGTTCTTCGACGATGCGTCGACCGATCCTTCTTGATTGCCTCCCTTTCAGGCGGGAGCCAGGGATCGTCGAAAGGTGTCGGGGAACTTGGCGTTCGGTGTCAGGGAATCGACGGCCCTTCTTGAGTGCCCTCCTTTTAAGGCGGGAGTCACGGGTCGTCGAACGTCCGACGGTGAACAGGGTGAACTACGGCAGGGAAGTGGCAGCTTCGTTCCTAGCGGTGCTCGTCGACGACAGAGCATTGGCGTCCTGCAAGGAAGAGGTGTGCGTGGCACCTCGGTGACGATAGATCTGGACCGCAAAGAGATGATGACGAACTGTGGCCCAACAAGGGCGTTGAGTCGTCAGCGTCTCTGTGCTACTTAGGTGGCGGGAAACCCACCCGTGGATGCTCCTCGGCGCGTTGACGGTTGGGCCTTCTCCAGTGGGAGACAAGCGGATGACGATGCAGGCGAGAGCGTCCGATGATCAATGAAAGTTCTTAGGCAAACGGGAGCAAAGCGGCTCCGGTCGGCGACATCGGTCGTCGACAGTGGCGGACAACAGTCCGAGTGCTTCTCCTTGGAGTTCCACAGCAGTCCCCGTATCGGGTCGGCAGCCTGTCGTAGGTCTGTCTACCAGGGAGCTTTGGCAAAGATCAGCTGTGCACGATGGTCCCTCGTAGCTCGGGAAGAGGGCGCCTTACCAGGTCCTCTCTGGGTCAGTCCTTGGAGGCACAGCAGCTTTCAGATTGTGAAGGAGAGCAACAGCAATTCTTCTTGTCTAGCAGGGCTTCAAGGTCAAGCGTCAGTTAATCCAGTTACTCGTCGTAGTGGACTTCAGCTTCTGAACACGATTCCTAGCAGTGAGAGGTCCCCAGATATACTGTTGATCTCCCATTCGTTCCGCTGGGTCACACTCAAGCATCCAATCACGACTATGGGCATTCATGCAGGCAGGCAGCCAATCAGGCACACGAGGTATTCAGGCCATTCACTTCTCTCCAGACACTCACAACAAGTTATGTGTATTGGGACAAGTACCGAGCCATTCAACACTCCAAGCTGCATTCATACCGGTTTCGGGCAGGGTTGTCTCATATTCGTCACACACTCTATTCACCCAGGTCCCACCCACAGGAGGTACCCACAACATACATCACCGGGAAGGCTCCAGCTAGTCTGACTGGGCCTTCACAACAACACCATATATGGCATTTCCACCCAACAGCCAGTCAGGAGGAAGGGACAGAGTCAGGGCTTCCCTGGACTTTGGGAAAACAAGGTAATGGGTAATATAAAGCAAGAGGCCACTGGGGCCATCTTGTTTTCCATCAGGAATCAACTGATCCCAATGGCAGGGCCGGGGTATCCCAAAATGGAGGATACTCCGCGCACCTGTCAAATTCAGCATGGAGCTCCCACCAGCCCATACCCTGCTCTGCGGGCCACCCATAGGTGCCCATAAACATACACTAGGGGCACAGGGTTGTACCCCCACCCATGGGTGCCATAAGGGTATCCCACAGGTCCGTTCACCAAACCAAAAGAAAGAGAGCTGCACCGCCAGGAGTCCCACATGAACTCCTGCGCGGAAAACACGACGGAACACACAATAAAAAGCAGTAAAGGACAAGGATACGGAGGCCCTGTCCCTCCGATGCATTTCCAGCATCACAAGTAGGACCAAGAGAAGAGCCACAGAGGGGTTGGAGGGAGGGCTCACATGTGAATCCATGCCAGACCCATGCTGGAGAACAACAGTTACAGGTAAGTAACTTGTTCCTTCTCCAGCATGGGGTCTGGCATGGATTCACATGCTCATGAATACAAGAATACATAGCAGTACACACATGCACAACCACGGGAGGTGGCAAGGCTCAACATTAAGCATTTCAACAACTCAACATTAAGCATCTCTTACCTCCTCACCAGGCTCACCTTCATGTGAACAGGTTGCACAGCACTGCCTGGCCGACTCTGGACTCCTCCCTATAATCCCGGTCGACACAGTAGAATCTCATGAAGGTGTGCATCGACCTCCACGTAGCAGCCCTGCAGATGTCCAGCAGGGGCACACCAGACAGGAACAGCAGCAATCGCTCTGGTTGAATGGGCTCTCGGACGGCCGGGCAACGGTCGGTTTGCCAACCGGTGACAGTGCATGATGCAGTGCATGTTGCAGCCGGAGAGCCATCTGGAAATGGAAGCCTTCGAGAGAGCCTTCCCTTGGTTCACAGGTCCAAAGTACACAAACAGCTGTGATGTCTTCCGAAGACTCTTCGTGCGGTCCACGTAGAACTTCAGCATTCTAGCCACATCCAGCGAGTGCAAAGTTCGCTCAGCCGGCGACGAAGGCGACGGAAAGAAAACAGGTAACACCAAAGGCTCATTGATATGGAAGTCCGACGGCACCTTGGGCATGAAGGAGGGGTGCATCCTCAGCACTACCCTCATCTCGTGGAATGTCGGGTATGGAGGTTTATAGGAGAGGGCCTGGATCTCTCCCAATCATCATGCAGAGGTGATGGCCACAAGAAACGCTGTCTTCCATGACAGGAACTTCAACGGTGCCGAATGCAGAGGCTCGAATGGCGGCCACATGAGCCTGGTCAGAACCACGCTGAGCTCCCACGCCGGGGTCGGGGCCTTCACCGGCAGGAACGACCGGAACGGTCCTTTCATGAAATCCTTCACCAGGTGATGAGACCACAGAGATGTCCGCCCCGGAGTTCTGGTGTAGCAGGAGATAGCCGCCAGATGGATCTTGATGGAGGCATGTGCCAGCCCCGCCTTGGCCAGCGATAGGAAGTACGGCAACACTTGAGGGGCCGTAATGCGCAGAGGATTAATCTTCTGTGCACGGCACCAGACAGAGAACCTCTTCCATTTGTGTCCATAGCACTTGAGAGTCGAGGACGCCCTGGCCTTTGCAAGCACCTCCTTGCAGTCCGCCGGGTTATTGTACCCTCCGAACTCTAGTGCTGCAGGAGCCAGGCCTGCAGGTTCAGTGATCCTGGGTCGTGATGGAGGATGGCGCCTCCTTCCCTGGCGAGAAGATCCGCGTCCGTCAGTAGTTTGACCGGGGGGACGCTGACATGTCCAGAAGATCCGGGAACCAGATCTGCCTCGGCCACGCCGGTGCAACGAGGATCATCCTGCACCGGGACCGTCTGAGTTGACTGATGAGTCGCAGCAGCAACGGCAATGGAGGGAACGCATACAGGAACACGCGGTCCCAGGGGAATGAGAAGGCATCGCCCATGCTCCCCAGCTGGGAAAACCTGCTGGCGAACCTCCGGCACTTGGCATTCGTCGCCATGGCGAATAGGTCGATCTGGGGATTGCCTCATCGTCGGAATTGGAGATCCACTTGATCCTGTGGAAGCTCCCACTCGTGGCACGAGTGCAGCTCCCTGCTGAGTGAGTCGGCGATGGTTTTCATTATTCCTGCCAGATGGAAAGGTACCAGTAACATCCCTTGGGCAACGGCCCAGTGCCACAGATCCTGCTTCCTGATGTAGAACATTGTGGTGGTGTTGTCGGTGGAGACCCTTACCACCTACCCTTGAGGGATGGAAGGAACAACTTGAGGGCCCAGAACACGGCTCGGAGCTCCAGGACGTTTGTAGTGACCTCTCCTCCGGGAACCTCTCTTGCGTGGAGATCTCCGGTGTGCGCTCCGCATCCTTGCAGGGAAGCGTCCGTCGTCACCGTTTCCTGATGTGCCGGGGTCTGGAAGTCCATGCCTGCCACTAGATTCGCGCGGGTGCCCCACCACCGGAT
Organism: Ambystoma mexicanum; assembly: GCF_040938575.1. Taxonomy (NCBI): domain Eukaryota; kingdom Metazoa; phylum Chordata; class Amphibia; order Caudata; family Ambystomatidae; genus Ambystoma; species Ambystoma mexicanum. The sequence goes on along the minus strand of NC_090931.1, from coordinate 484,962,951 downwards.
CGCTTGGCGGAAAGTCTCACTGAGTGAGATCCTGTCTTTGAAGCTGCCCGCCGCTTGCATCCAACAGGCGTCGAGGAACTCCTGCAGTGGTCGCATCGACAACCTGCATAGGCACACGCGGTAGATGCATGCTGAGTAGGGACTTGATGGACCTCACCCTAGCCACGTCCATGGTCAACAGCCGTTGTACCTTGCCCAAGATGGTCTTCGTCCTTTCCTCCGACCGCGAAGCCAATCGCACCACTGTGTTGAGTCTGGCTCGCAGGAACAGGGCGTCTTGCGACAGTACCAAGTGGGGTTTTGCGAAGTTGATCGAGAATCCCAGATCCGTGAGCAGTTGGACGGTCTTCGCTGTGTGATCGACGGCGAGTTTCCTTGACTTTACTTCGGATGAGCAATCGTCCAGGTAGGGGTAAATGTGGATCCCCTGCAGGCGCAGCCGCGCCACCACCGGTGCCAGCCACTTGGTGAAGACCCTGGGCACTGACTTCAATCCGAAGGGAAGGGCCTTGAACTGATAGTGTCATCCTTGGACCACGAATGGGGATGTGGAAGTAGGCATCCTCCAAGTCCAGTGATGATAGGAAGTCGCCTTCCTCCAGCTGTCCCAGCACGTGCTGGAGGGTGACCATCCGGAATTTCTGGGACTTGATGTATTTGTTTAGATGACAAAGGTCCAGGATGGGTCGCCAACCGCTGGTCTTCTTTCGGACGAGGAAGTACTGCGAGTACAATCCGGAGCCCGGAGCCTCTTCGGGACGTGTTCTATCGCGCCCTTTTTCAGCATTGCTCGTACCTACAGAAGTAGCTGTGGGATGTGGTTTTCCTTCCTGGCCACAAGTGGTAGACGGGGACACTTTCTTTGGAATTCCAGAGTTTGCCTGCTGCCCAGTGTGTCCAGTACCCAACGGTCGGTGGAGATTGACTCCCACACGCTGACGAATTTCGCCAGCCGGCCTCCCACCGGGGTGCTTTGGTGGGAGCCCGATGCCGTGGCCGGTTCAATCCTGCTTGGCGAGGCCTTGGCGCTTTGGCCTCCCTGGCGACGACGACGTCCTCTGGCCTTGCCGCGGCCTCTGTAGGCCTCCGTTGACGATGAATGGGCCGCTTGGCGGTACAACGAGGAACCGCTACCAAATCCTTTGAAGGCACCTTGAGACTTGCCTCCGGAGGTCCGAAAGGGCGGCCGTCGTTGTTGGAGAGAACCCAAGGCCCGGGCCGTCTCGGTGTTCGCCTTGATGGCCTGCAGTGACTCGTTCACTGCCTTGCCGAACAGGTTGTTCCCGTCGAAGGGGATGTCCAGTACCCTGGTCTGCACGTCCTGATGGAAATCGGTGGCCTTAAGCCAACCGTGCCGGCGAAGGCAAACGCTGTTGCCCATCTGGCGAAAGCCGGTGTCTGCGATGTCCGTGGCCACCGTGATGGCATGGTCCGAAGCCACCTCACCTTTCTGCAGGATTTCAAGGGCTTCTGCCCTCCTGTCGTCTGGGAGGAAGTCCACGAGGGGAGCGATCTTGAACCACAGCTCCCTGTCGTAGCACGCCACGATCGCAAGGGCATTGGCCGCTTTGATGGTCGTCGCCGCCAACGAGATGACTCGTCGCCCCATGGCGTCCAGCTTCTTCCCCTTGCCGTCCGGTGGGGAAGTGGAAGCTGATCCCGTCGCCCCTGATGATTTCTTCTTGGCCGCTGCGCAGACCACCGAATCCGGGGACAGCTGAACTCTGAGGCACATCGGGCGGAATCTGGGACCCGGTACTTCTTCTCATAACGGTCCCTCTTTGCAGGAGCCGTGGGCGGGTTCTTAAGTAGTGACAGTCCTTTTTCCCAGATGTCGTCTAGTAACGGTACGGAGAGGACAGTCTTCCTCTTGGCCTCCCGTCGCTGGTAGAGGAAGCCTTCCTTCTTCTGTTCTTCGGTACAACGTTGGAAGAGCTCCGAAGCCCTGGCGATCATGGCGTGGAAAGAGACAATTTCGTCGGGAGGGGAGGCCCGGGCAGGAGGTGATGGGAGATCCGTCCTGTCGTCATCACCATCGTCGTCCGTCCCTGTCGTCGCTGTCTCCATTCCCGTCTCATCTCTCGGTGGAGGGGAAGGAGGTGAAGGCTGAAAAGGAGGGGGAGGATGGATTCACCTCCGCTTGTTCGGTGGGTTTCCCGACGGTCCAGGCACTGCTGGATCATCCGCTGGGGTTAAGGGCAATCTTGTCCTCATCTCCGTACACAGGGCCTGGATAGCCATCAAGATTGCTCCTGACTTGTCCTGTGGCATAGGCACCAGTTGCGACAGGAGCGACGGCTGGGGAGTAGGGTCCTCTGTCTCCTCCACGGTCCACGGCTCCTTATCAGCTCCAGCGTCGCTTTCTACGTCCGCCTCGTCGGGATCCCTCCCGTAGGACCGGACTTCCTCGAACCTCTTGTCCAGGATCTTTGCAACACCAGCCAGGTCATCTTCAGAGGTGGTATCTGTGTCCGTTATGGCTACCATGCCCCCCCTCTTTCTCCACCCGGGGTTTCACAGGGGTCTTATTGATGGGCTGAAAAGAGGATTCCCTCCGGGGTGGCAGGGAAACTCTAGGCCCGGATTTCATCTCTACTGGTTTAGCCTCCAGAGGCTTCGCCAGGGCCGCCACGACTCCTTCAATCAAGGCCTTAGCCGGCTGAATCAGGGCCTTCGCGACTTTGGGCGCGCCTGAGGCCTTCACCTTGTGGGGAGGGTCGCTGCCTCGCTCCCCCTTGGCTGTCGCCGTCGGGATCGACCGGGGCTTTCCCCTCCAGCCAGTTGGCAAGTCGGGTACGACGATCCCTCATTGTCCGTTCCGACATGTTCTTACAAAACGCACGTGCGATTTTTCGTTGTGAAGGCAGTAGAGGCACTGGGAGTGCTCATCTTCCTTGAAGACATTCTGTAGTCCGCATCCAGGGCAGCTTCTGAACAGCTTGGGTCCTGGAGTCGTGTTTCCCTTGTCCTGGGCCATGACCACGCGTTGTAGTCCTCAAAGGTCTTCCGGAATCCTCTGAGAAGTGAAAACTCAATGAAAATTCGCCCTTGAGGGGCGTAGAAAATACCGAAACAGGTCCCCGTTGATCGAAAGTACAATTGGTGGAGCTTGAGACTCGATTGTCTGAAAAAATAAGAGTAAACTCTTCGAAAAATCGCAAAATGCAGAAAAAGCTTGAGAGCTATAGCACAAGGACTCTTGAATGTGCAGTAAAAATCTGAAGATGGCTCCCAGAGTAGGGGCTTAGGTAGAGGGCAGTCATTGGTTGGGGGCAGTATGACCCAGAGACCAGTGATTGGTTACTAGTAGAAAGACAGTTCAGAAACGAAACTGAAACTGATTTTTTCTTTACTGAGGATTCCCAGCCTGACGACGGGGAATATTCATGAGCCTGTGAATCCATGTCAGACCCCATGCTGAAGAAATCCTGCAAACATTGAAAGTAAATGTGAATTTGAAGTTGGCCAGAGTGAACCCGGAAGAGTGATGCTGACTAAGAGGGGACAAAGTCTAAAGTCCCAAAAAACAGTGCCTTGACAAACGTGAACCTGGTAGAGGGATGTCCACTATGAACTGTTAGAAAACACATTAAGATTTGGGAACCAAGAGAAAGCCATAGTGAACCCGGTGGAGGGAGCCTGAAAGCAAAGAGGGGTCTGTGCCCGGAAGAGGGGGACCCAGGGGTGAAGCCATCCCCTGAGGAATACGTAGAACAGAACTTTGCATTTGTTAGTCATTTTTGTAAACCTATCAGGCCCTCGGAAACAGGAGACTAAACCACTGAAGGACTTGATATCGATAGAAACTGTTTTAGGATCCAAGCCCAGAAGAGGGGGTTCCCTGGGTGGAAGTCATCACCCAAGACCCACTGAAAGGGGACTGTATATATGATTTGTGGAAAGCGATTGGTACCTGAAAAGGAACTTTGTGTTTGTTATTTTACTCACCCTAGAAGGCAAGAGACTTTTTGAAGATAAAAGAGACTTGGCCATCGAGGCTCCTAATAAGCTAAAACAGAATTGTCGTCTCATGCTGGGAGAGCTCGAGACTGTGCTGTGCTCCAAGATCCCACCTTACCCTGTGCTCAAAACGTGGGCAAGGAAGACCCAGGTTACCATATCCTGACATATTATTTGTGAACACTTCTTTCTTTTTTTGAAAACTATCCCACACCCTTTTTCTATTAGTTGGAAGGCTTGGCAATAAGTTTCTTAGTATAGGCCCTTTTTCATTTGACACAATGCCACTAGGACTGCCTTATTTTCGTTTGATGGTCGACACTTGCTCCTATCTTAGATTTAGGTTTAGATTAGGCGTTTTTCTAACCTGCATACAGTTTAATAAACACCCTTGAACTGTGATCACTTGTGTCTGTCTTTACTGTTGCCACCATGAGTTCCTTACACCGCCCTCCCCCTTTTTCTATCTGCCCCCTCACCCACAGAACTTCCTGACAAGAGTTCATATCTGCCAACTAGATATATGCCACCACACATAGTGCTATGGGTCTATAGGAGGCACAATTAGTGGTGTCTTTCCTGGGCTTCAGGATTAGCGTAATCATGGCTTCACCATAGAAGGAGGGAGGGAGCCTTGCTGGAAAGCTTCTTGCCAGACTTTCAACAAGTGCATGGACACTTTAGGACTAAATTCGTTAAAAGAATACAGCCGTTAAACCATCCGATACCAGGACTTTTGAGGTGGGTAGCGTTGCAATGGCATTCATTATATCCTTTTCCGTGATTGGGGCATTTAAGAGAATAGGGTGCTCTGATTTAACTTGCGCATTGCCATATCGCATAGGTTTGCTTTGAGTTCCATAGGGAATTGTGTATTCTTCCTAGCATACAGTGTCCTGCTAGAAGTATGAAACATATACACTAAGTCACTCAGATCTGACATAAGTGTCCCTTCATCGTTCAATATGGTCGCTATGTTGGTAGGCCCCCGTTCAGAATGCAAAACAGAAGAGGTGATGATTGGAAGGTTTAGAATTAATCTTAACTAATGGCATTGCTCTGGGCAATCCTCCAGGCCATTGTTCTTTGCCTGCCAAGCCATTACAAAAGGGGAAAGACCATATGCAAACCAGGCTTGGCTCCACCCCAAAAGGGGCAGTCTAGCCTGAACTACTAGGTCACATCCCTTCTGCATGAGACTACAAGCATCCACAAACATGTTTTGGTCTTGTTAGGCCTCATCAGTGAGGAGTAGCTTGGGTCTCTCGGCCCAGCAGTCACAGGACCCATATCTGGGCATACCCGTCCCACTCGGGGTGACTACAGCAAAACAAAAGAGGTGATGGCTCTTTCCGAACACAACAGTAAGGCTAGTAAGCGGCAGGTCTTCCGTCCTCTCCATATTTTGGGTCTGTGTCTGGGCAGAAACTAATTTCACCTCCTGATCTGACAGGGAGCGGAACTGGTCCAGTTGAACTTTTATGGATGGAAACAGGATGTTATTGCTGGACCTGATCCATTTCAATCTCAAGTTGTCTGATCTCTACCTCGAGTTCCGTTAAACTCCTCCTAATGGTTTTATGGACTCCATTCTCTATGCAGCATGAAGATAAACCTTGACTGTGTCCCAGATAGTAAATATTCAGGGGGACCAAGCCGATATTAGTTTAAAAAAAGGTGTTAATGACCATGTTGATGTCACTTTTAAATACTACATCTGACAGTGCATGCAATTTAAAATGCCAGAGCAGTTGCTCAATCACATTCTCCTCAAGAAGAAATGTCCACAATAAGCGGGGGTTTTCTGATAGAGTCCTGAGGAGCAGAATACACTCCCGAGACCTATGTAACAATCTGTGACTGCATTTCATGGACTGAAGAGTAATATGAATATTCCCTATCACTTGGATGGAGTGTCCTCCACAGGTCTAAAAGCTCAAAATCATACATGCCCTTGTGAATTTTCTGTGCAGACAATGAAAGAGCTCTAGCAACTCTGCTGGATCTACTTAGGGAGGTGCTTAAAATGGTGTTGAAATCTCCAGCCTTTATAAACTGGGCATGAAGATGATTAGCACATTTACTGCTGTTTTTGCTGCCTATGCTCACGTGAGGTGGAGGAGGAGGAGCATTTAACCCTAACACATGCACGGAGCGTGGTGCGGAGGTGAAGTCAAGGCACAAGTGATTATTAGTGGGGGTCTGCCAGCCTTTCCAGTCTGTTTTTGCTGCCTATGCTCATGTGAGGTGGAGGAGGAGGAGCATTTAACCCTAACACAAGCGTGGCTTGCTGCACAGAGGTGAAGTGGAGGCACAAGTGTTATTGGTGGTTCGTGGTGGAGCGGCATGGAGGGGGTTACTCAGTCACCAAGGTCTGCAAGTAAGTCATTGGCCGACCTCCGTTTGTAACCCGGGTTTCCTCACCCCTCTGCACTTTGGTACTTCTGCATGATAGTGGAGTGCGGAAAACCTGTAACCCGAAAGCGGGAAAGTGAAAGCTGGACTGTTGTAAAACTGTACGTGAATATATTTGCACTGCCTTCCACTTTTGCCTGCTACTCTACGTCCAGCCAACTGAGTGGCTATTTACTTATTCCGGCAATTGGATAAGGAGGAGTGTGCCAAGCTAGAATCCCTCCCGTGAGCCGTGCTACTGGTTGACTATTGATTTGCCGCTAAAATCTATCGCTCTCCAATGCCCCTGACTGTTTCAAGTTTTGTGTTTATGAGAGTGGGGTTAAAGGGAGACAGACAGACTAAGGCTGCTCCTTGAGCCATCGGGCTTTCCCTGCCCCCCCTCTCTGGGTTTCTGGAGGTTTTTCCTGAGGACTGGCTGCCAGTGGCCATCTGTGACTGTGGGTGTTGTGGCTGCCTTTGGAGCCGAACAGTCCTTACTAAGCTATCAATCCAGGGTGGCGGGTGGCTGTATTTGTCCCGCAGATGGTTGTGGTCCTCTGTGGCCAACAACCCATTACCATTTATTTCTTATGCTCTGGCGCATGCCGGAAGGTCCCACTGCATAGTCACCATTTAGACATTGGGCCTCATTACGACCCAGGCGGTAAGTTACCGCCTGGGTCGTACCATTACCACCATGGTGTAAACTATGTTTACACCATGGTGGATGGCGGATTTACCGCCCCATTCCAAGGTGAGTGGGGCGGTAAATCCCCATTTCCCATTTTACCCTTCCCCATTCCCATTTTTGCCCCATAGGGCATAATGGGAGTGGGGAAGGCGCTAATTACGCCACCGTAAATTACGGTGGCGTAATTAGCACCATGGTCCCTTAGCGCCATGGATTTTAACGCCTGCAAAAAGCAGGCGTTAATATCACCATGGCTCTAAGGGACCTTGTAATCAGGCGTTAAGGGTCGGCGCCGTTTACGGCGCCGTTAACCCCTTAACGCCTGATTCGTAATGAGGCCCATTGGCCTTTTTTGGGGTCTGTTTACTCTTTTTAACCAATTTTATAATGGTTCAATTTTGCTGTTAGGTGCACTTCCACTGTGGTGAAAAGAAAAGCAAGGGATGATCGGAGACCGGGGGTGCTGACAGAAGGGGCAAAAAAAGAAACAAATTAAAACGGCCCAGGAGCTTGCCAAGGTTAAGCCCCATCTTTTGCAACACTCCCTTGATTAGTATTTGGAAGACATGGCCAGAAAAATAGTGAATCACATTACTGTTACTGGAAAAGCAACATGGGATGCTATTTCAGGTTCAGGAGGGAATCACAAAGGTAGCACCACTGAAAAGAATAGTTGTATTGAGGGGATGGGGGCCCTAGGGGGCACGGTGGTTCAGGCAATGGCTCAGGCAGGAGCAGTTGCTTGGGGTGTGTATGCCTCAGGATCCTCTGCACCCTGGTATGCAGGCAGATAAGGAAGTAGAAGTGGAAGGGGAGGGGGTGAGACTAGGGATGGGGGACCGGATGGTGAGTGTTAGAGGTTACAGTTTATCATATTAGAAGTTATTACATTTTAAATGTCTATTTATTGATGGGCTTGTGTGAGCAATACATCTCATCCATAACTTGTTTACTGTTGTCATAATATGTTCACTGACATCACCTCCTGGAATGTGGAGTCTCAGCATCTGGGGGACTCCACATTCCACTCGGTCAGTTGCGAAGATTTCCCCTGGATGGGGGTCGTTGCTGTTACTCATGAGGAATCTTACTAGAAAAGGTGTGTTGTTTGATTGGGATGAGAAGTGTATGAAGGAGTTTACAGACATTAAACAGGCTGTGGTTAATGCTTCCGTGTTGAGCAGTTTTGTAGCTTTATACTGTGGCGTTTGCCTCGAGAACTCTTAAGGAAGTTAAACGTAGGTACTCTGTTGTTGAGAAAGAGGTGTTGGCGTCTGTCTGGGGTGTGGAGAAATTTAAAAGAAACTTATGGGGATGAGAGTTTACTATTTGCACTGACCACAAACCATTGTGGCTTCTGGAAGTCATCTCATCCTTTTTTTGAAGGGGATACCAAATATAATGGCTAATATAGGGTTGTAATATTTGGCATCCCCTTGGTTTTGAGGGTTAACATTTAACAACTGCTTGAACAATCCCTTGCATTGGGGAGGGGAGCACATCATAAGCCTACACTGTGACAGCTTCTGGAAGCCATCTCATCCTTTTTTTGAAGGGGATACCAAATATTACAGCTAATATAGTGTTGTAATATTTGGTATCCCCTTGATGTTGAGGGGTAACATTTAACAACGCACTGCTTGAACTATCCCTTGCATTGGAGAGGGGAGTACATCGTAAGCCTTCACTGTGACAGCTTCTGGAAGCCATCCCATTCTTTTTTTGAAGGGGATACCAAATATAATTGCTAATATAGGGTTGTAATATTTGGTATCCCCTTGATTTTGAGGGGTAACATTTAACAACGCACTGCTTGATCTATCTTTTGCATTGGGGGGGGATTACATCATAAGCATACACTGTGACAGTTTCTGGAAGCCATCTCATTGTTTTTTGAAGGGGATACCAAATATTACAGCTAATATAGTGTTGTAATATATGGTATCCCCTTGATTTTGAGGGGTAACATTTAACAACGCTCTGCTTGAACTATCCATTGCATTGGGGAGGGGAGCACATTGTAAGCCTTCACTGTGACAGCTTCTGGAAGCCATCCCATTCTATTTCTGAAGGTGATACCAAATATAATGGCTAATATAGGGTTGTAATATTTGGTATCCCCTTGATTTTTAGGGGTAACATTTAACAACGCACTGCTTGAACTATCCCTTGCATTGGGGAGGGGAGTACATCATAAGCCTACACTGTGACAGCTTCTGAAAGCCATCTCATCCTTTTTTTTGAAGAGGATACCAAATATTACAGCTAATATAGTGTTGTAATATTTGGTATCCCTTTGATGTTGCAGTGTAACATTTAACAACGCACTGCTTGAACTATCTCTTGCATTGGTGAGGGGAGTACATCATAGGCCTTCACTGTAACAGCTTCTGGAAGCCATCCAATCCTTTTTTGGAAGGGGATACCAAATATAATGGCTAATATAGGGTTGTAATATTTGCATCCCCTTGATTTTGAGGGGTAACATTTAACAACTGCTTGAACTATCCCTTGCATTGGGGAGGGGAGTACATCATAAACCTACACTGTGACAGCTTTTGGAAGCCATCTCATCCTTTTTTTGAAGGGGATACCAAATATTATAGCTAATATAGGGTTGTAATATTTGTTATCCCCTTGATTTTGAGGGGTAACATTTAACAATGCACTGCTTGTACTATCCCTTGCATTGGGGAGGGGAGCACATCATAAGCCTTCACTGTGACAGCTTCTGGAAGCCATCCCATCATTTTTTTGAAGGGGTTTACCACATATTACAGCTAATATAGTGTTGTAATATTTGGTATTCCCTTGATTTTGAGGGGTAACATTTAACAACGTACTGCTTGACCTATCCCTTGCAATGGGGAGGGAAGCACATCATAAGCCTTCACTGTGACAGCTTCTGGAAGCCACCCCATCCTTTTTTTGAAGAGGATACCAAATATTACAGCTAATATAGTGTTGTAATATTTGGTATCCCCTTGATTTTGAGGAGTAACATTTAACAACGCACTGCTTGACCTATCCTTTGTATTTGGGAGGGGAGCACACCGTAAGCCTTCACTGTGACAGCTTCTGGAAGCCATCCCATCCTTTTTTTGAAGGGGATACCAAATATAATGGCTAATATAGGGTTGTAATATTTGTTATCCCCTTGATTTTGAGGGGTAACATTTAACAATGCACTGCTTGTACTATCCCTTGCATTGGGGAGGGGAGCACATCATAAGCCTTCACTGTGACAGCTTCTGGAAGCCATCCCATCCTTTTTTTGAAGGGGTTTACCACATATTACAGCTAATATAGTGTTGTAATATTTGGTATTCCCTTGATTTTGAGGGGTAACATTTAACAACGTACTGCTTGACCTATCCCTTGCAATGGGGAGGGAAGCACATCATAAGCCTTCACTGTGACAGCTTCTGGAAGCCACCCCATCCTTTTTTTGAAGAGGATACCAAATATTACAGCTAATATAGTGTTGTAATATTTGGTATCCCCTTGATTTTGAGGAGTAACATTTAACAACGCACTGCTTCAACTATCCCTTGCATTGGAGAGGGGAGTACATCGTAAGCCTTCACTGTGACAGCTTCTGGAAGCCATCCCATTCTTTTTTTGAAGGGGATACCAAATATAATTGCTAATATAGGGTTGTAATATTTGGTATCCCCTTGATTTTGAGGGGTAACATTTAACAACGCACTGCTTGATCTATCTTTTGCATTGGGGGGGGGATTACATCATAAGCATACACTGTGACAGTTTCTGGAAGCCATCTCATTGTTTTTTGAAGGGGATACCAAATATTACAGCTAATATAGTGTTGTAATATATGGTATCCCCTTGATTTTGAGGGGTAACATTTAACAACGCTCTGCCTGAACTATCCATTGCATTGGGGAGGGGAGCACATTGTAAGCCTTCTCTGTGACAGCTTCTGGAAGCCATCCCATTCTATTTTTGAAGGTGATACCAAATATAATGGCTAATATAGGGTTGTAATATTTGGTATCCCCTTGATTTTTAGGGGTAACATTTAACAACGCACTGCTTGAACTATCCCTTGCATTGGGGAGGGGAGTACATCATAAGCCTACACTGTGACAGCTTCTGAAAGCCATCTCATCCTTTTTTTTGAAGAGGATACCAAATATTACAGCTAATATAGTGTTGTAATATTTGGTATCCCTTTGATGTTGCAGTGTAACATTTAACAACGCACTGCTTGAACTATCTCTTGCATTGGTGAGGGGAGTACATCATAGGCCTTCACTGTAACAGCTTCTGGAAGCCATCCAATCCTTTTTTGGAAGGGGATACCAAATATAATGGCTAATATAGGGTTGTAATATTTGCATCCCCTTGATTTTGAGGGGTAACATTTAACAACTGCTTGAACTATCCCTTGCATTGGGGAGGGGAGTACATCATAAGCCTACACTGTGACAGCTTTTGGAAGCCATCTCACCCTTTTTTTGAAGGGGATACCAAATATTATAGCTAATATAGTGTTGTAATATTTGGTATCCCCTTGATTTTGAGGGGTAGCATTTAACAATGCACTGTTTGAACTATCCCTTGTATTTGGGAGGGGAGCACACCGTAAGCCTTCACTGTGACAGCTTCTGGAAGCCATCCCATCCTTTTTTTGAAGGGGATACCAAATATAATGGCTAATATAGGGTTGTAATATTTGTTATCCCCTTGATTTTGAGGGGTAACATTTAACAATGCACTGCTTGTACTATCCCTTGCATTGGGGAGGGGAGCACATCATAAGCCTTCACTGTGACAGCTTCTGGAAGCCATCCCATCCTTTTTTTGAAGGGGTTTACCACATATTACAGCTAATATAGTGTTGTAATATTTGGTATTCCCTTGATTTTGAGGGGTAACATTTAACAACGTACTGCTTGACCTATCCCTTGCAATGGGGAGGGAAGCACATCATAAGCCTTCACTGTGACAGCTTCTGGAAGCCACCCCATCCTTTTTTTGAAGAGGATACCAAATATTACAGCTAATATAGTGTTGTAATATTTGGTATCCCCTTGATTTTGAGGAGTAACATTTAACAACGCACTGCTTGACCTATCCTTTGTATTTGGGAGGGGAGCACACCGTAAGCCTTCACTGTGACAGCTTCTGGAAGCCATCCCATCCTTTTTTTGAAGGGGATACCAAATATAATGGCTAATATAGGGTTGTAATATTTGTTATCCCCTTGATTTTGAGGGGTAACATTTAACAATGCACTGCTTGTACTATCCCTTGCATTGGGGAGGGGAGCACATCATAAGCCTTCACTGTGACAGCTTCTGGAAGCCATCCCATCCTTTTTTTGAAGGGGTTTACCACATATTACAGCTAATATAGTGTTGTAATATTTGGTATTCCCTTGATTTTGAGGGGTAACATTTAACAACGTACTGCTTGACCTATCCCTTGCAATGGGGAGGGAAGCACATCATAAGCCTTCACTGTGACAGCTTCTGGAAGCCACCCCATCCTTTTTCTGAAGAGGATACCAAATATTACAGCTAATATAGTGTTGTAATATTTGGTATCCCCTTGATTTTGAGGAGTAACATTTAACAACGCACTGCTTGACCTATCCTTTGCATTGGGAAGGGGATTACATCATAAACCTACACTGTGACAGCTTCTTCATCTCATCATTCGTTTGAAGGGGATACCAAATATTACAGCTAATATAGTGTTGTAATATTTGGTATCCCCTTGGATTTTTAGGGGTAACATTTAAAAACGCTCTGCTTGAACTATCCATTGCATTGCGGAGGGGAGTACATCATAATCCTTCACTGTGACAGCTGCTTCTGGAAGCCATCCCATCCTTTTTTTGAAGGGGATACCAAATATAATGGCTAATATAGGGTTGTAATATTTGGTATCCCCTTGTTTTTGAGGGGTAACATTTAACAACGCTCTGCTTGAACTATCCCTTGAATTGGGGAGGGGAGTACATCATTTCTGTGCACTGTGACTCTGGGCCAGCCCAATGGGTGCTCGGGGCACCAACACAAAATTAATTTGGGAGGGATCACCCTGATCGTCGTGGTCACACAACAAGACCGCAGCTGCCATGGGCTCCCGGACAAGCAGCTGCTCTGCGATCACACAGAGGGCCAGTGGCCTGGAGGCACCCAGACCGCACCCAGACTAGCAGGGCTGCAGGCCTGTGATCACAAGGGGTAGGCCTGCTTGCCCTACACAGTGAGACACAGAGACAGAGTGCCATTCCATTTAGTCTACCACCGTGGAATTGCACGTGCATGCGGAGGCTCCTTCTTCCAGTCAGGTATGAGGCTGTCATGACACATCCTTAGAGGGTGTGAGAAAAATGGGGCGAGACCCTCTTTTTGTGATGGGGCCTGACTCTAGAGGGTTTAGAGAGGAATGTCAAGAGAGGATTAGAGTCAAAGGCCTAGAACAATGGTAGACTTTGACTCTAATCCTCTCTTGACATCCTTAGAGGGGCAATACATGTTGTTAAAAGGGAAACACCACAAATACTCCCACTGTGCTATGAGATGTGTAATATATATATTGTCAGTCTCGTTTATTGTGTGATTTATCTGCGTTTCATGTCAACCCTGTAAAATGAAATATTATTTGTATGTATTTTACGTGCCTGCCATGATGACTGCACCGCTACACAACACCATCTACAGTGAACACATCTATCGGGTCAGTTTCCCTAAGGAGGTAGTATTCCGGAGTATTTTTTCAATTTCCAAGCATAGTTTGTGTACCCATTTCCATCACTGTTGGCAGCTGTGATTTATTCAGCTACTAATAACCAAATAACCCACCAAGTGTTGGAAGCTGTGATTTTTTTTAAGCTACAAATAACCATATAACCAACTAAGTTTCATTTAACTCAATGCAGTTCAGCTGACTGATCAAGTAACAGTGGCGTACCGAGCCAGGGGTTGGGGGAGGGGGGAGCACGCTGCCACCCCACAGGCTCTTTTTAGAGCCTGACGGGACTTTCATCAGTGGGCCACCCTTCCCGTTTGGCACCTCAATGAGGGTGCCCAACAAGAAAGGTCTCCCGCTGGCAGGACAATGTGTGCTCAGTAATTCCTGCTCAGCAGAGTAATCGTCCTGGCAGCAGGACACCTTACCCTTTTCGAAACCTCTGGCAGGACAATGTTCCAAGGAGCTCAGGGCAGCAGCAGGGGGGCTTGCAAGTTGCTCTGTGTCAACAGAGCATTTCAATGTGAGCCATTAGGCACTATTGAGAGGGAGGGGGTACTATTAGCAGGGACTTTTGTCCCTTTAGAAATGTGCATGGCAGGGAGTGATCAGGTGTTAGAAGGTTGCATAATGCTGCAGGCTTTATGAAATAATGACTATGGCTTTACCCAAGGGGGATTTGTTAGGCTCACATTAATCTGCATGATGCTATTGTGACTTTGCATGCAGGGAGGGGAGAATAAAACCAAATCCATCCTCTTATTGCTCAACATATTTTTATAATGATGTTTAGTGTAAAGTTAATAATGAAAGGGAAGTTTGTTATGTAATGTGCTTTGCTTCCAAGGCACTGATATAAATAAAGTATTATTTAAGCACATGAAATGCAAAGGGAAATATTAATAAATATCTAAATAAACTAAAACTGTGAAGATGTGCTCAGTTGCTTAAATTGTCTCCATCCCGGTTTCACTATTAACCAAAGTGTGTGATCCTGGGCAGATCATGAAATCAGACTGTGTCTTATCTGCAGCTCTGTAAGTGATTCACTTCGAAGCTTATGTGTTAATATATGATGCTGTTACTTAAAAAACAAAATCCTGACTTGCTCCATACATAACAGTGCAATTTAGGTATTTTGCACCACAAAATGATTTGCCACTTGGCTTACTTATGACAACTTATTCTAAAGTCAGTTGCATTCTGCCTCCAAGTATCAAAGACTGAGGATGCTCCTTGCTATGTGCTTTCTGTGAATGAATGTCTGTTGATGCAATCCATATGCAAATTAGTTGATGTGCCTGTATTTTGCCACAGAGCACCTCCTGCACTGTGGTCTGAAGTTCTACCATTGCACCAATACTTTACACAGGAAACTGCTGCTAGCTGTCTGTCTCCTGTGCATTACACAATATGGCCTGGGTATAAGTATAATCCTCTGACAGCGAGTAAAGCAGAGAAGGGCCTTCAAACATTCTGCAGGACCTCTCTCTGGGACAGCTGATGGACAAAGCAGCATGGACAGGCCTAGGGCCGCTATCCCATAAACTGGACTGTCTCCTGGGTTGGGTCACCTTCTCGCAAGGGCCGACAGCTGTGAGGCCCAGAGCCTGCAAGAGACAATGGCAGGAGGAACATAAGGCCAGTGGCGAACCACTGTCCAAATCACACAAAGGACACACAAAAGAGAGTCATGCTAAGGGAAAGGCGTGATGGAAGGGACAAGGTGAAATACCCCTTAGCCCACAGGAAGACCAAGAGGGCACTGAATGGGATTCCAGCAGCACTGAGAGTTCTCACCTTTCTGTGAGCTTGGCCATTCCTCAGGATGGAGAACCGTGCAAAAGGCACAATAAGAGCGTTTAGAAACGCAGAGATAGTTCCCTGGTCGACCCCTTTCATCCAGACCTGCTACTCCACCCGAGATCCTCAGAGGGAAGCCCCCACTTAAGGCCAAAAGGTACTTGAGCAAGTGACTGCGCACGCCTCTAAATAAGGAGGTGAGAGGCTAATTGAAGGCACAATATCCCAGACCTTCTCTGCCGGATAAAGTAGCGGACACTCTGGAGGTGGACTCATTCATGGTGAAGCACACCAAGGACCTGAAAAGGGCATTGACCGCTCATGGATAGCATGTCAGGACACGCTCCCCGATTCCATAGGTCCATTGGCCAAGATCATTAAAATGGTGGAAGAGACCAAAGAGGCCCTGCCTATGGATGTGCATATTCTGGCTAATTGGGCACAAAGAGCAATTTGTTTAATAAGTGATACCAACTGTGCAATAGCAGCGGAGTGCAGAAGATCGATTGTAGTAAAGATCGACCTGAAACTCGGGGAGTTGGCATCCTCTGAGGCCACTACAGCAGCTAAAGGGCTTTTGTTTGGAAAAGCTTTTGTCAAAGACATGTCCAGATTTGTTAACACCTTTGCTGCTCTGGACAAAGGTCAGACATCGTTAAAAAGAGTGTTTGTGCCCTGTTTATCCGCCAGGGCGGCAGAAGCAGAGGCGTCTCCGCCAGCCACTGAGGAGGCCAGAGGCCCTATAGAGGAAACAACTGGTGACAGCAGGAAGACAGAAGGCTGAATCCTTCCTTCCCATCCCGTGGAAGAGGCAGGGGTCGGGGTTGGCACTGCAGCAGCAGGTGAGAGTACAGTCGTATGCACACAGCGCAGCAGCAAGCAATGCAATTCCTGCGATAGTTGGTAGGCTAGCAATGCACCTAAGCGCTTGGGAGGAGCTTACCGTGGACTCTTGGGTCGCAGAGACTGTGCAGGGGTGTTGTCTGTAATTTTTAAAGAGCACAAACTAAACTGCAGCACCCTTTCACAATTTCAGAGTGTTAGGCAGAATCACATGCAGTACCCTTTGGGAACACTACATGCAATTAAGACTACAAGTGTCAGTACAATTTCACCTTTGGTACAAGCCTGTACTACACAGTTATGTGGTAGCATTGGGTGAGCAGCCAGACTTATCTCAAGAGTTGAAGTGAGCAGTAGAACAAGTTACACTAAGGGACCAACAAATACAGTGGTTCAACTCAAGGTTTCTTGGTAAAAGAATACACATTTATTTACACAGTCAATTAGAAAACATTACACTAGCAAAAGCAGATTAATATCATACACTAATACACCACAATACACAACCAATAAGTTACTGAACATGTTCAGCTCCCCTGAAGTGGGAGCAAAATGGCACTTCAGTTACGTTAAAAAGGGGTAAAAAGACAAGGTTATAAGAAATGCAGCCCAAATACATTCATAGGTAGGGCAAAGGGTTTTAGTTAACTACAACCAGCAATTCAATTCAATAGGCCTGGGTCAAAGTCAATGGTTCAGAGTCTTTGTATAGGATAGCACACTTCTGGTAGTTAACGGTTAAGTCTTTGTCACGGTTTTTAGAAGAATTTGGCTAGGTGAAAAGTTAGACAAATGTTTAGGGAAGGACCAGCCTTCAACGAGGGGAAAGTTTCACAAACTTTCTCTGTGGTCGTAAAGATTTCTGGACCGCGTTTGCACAGTACCTTTAAAGTGAAGAAGAGCTGTAGCTGAGACAGTTGTTCCTGGCAGTTCGAGCAGACCTCGCTGTTCCTGTGCTTCAGTCGTGGGGACAAGAAGGAGGACGTCGGGAGGTTCCTGCACTGCCCAGAGACGAGGCCACAAGCTTGGCTAAATGTCGGTTTAAGGTATGAGTGCCTTAAAAAACACAAACTGGTATCCTTCCCACTGGCTATCCGGTTTTCCACAGCACTCTGTAGAAAATTCGACGAGGAGGGACGGTTTCCAGGTGGCTTGTGAGTTGGTTGGTCCCACCAAATTCAAGGGAAGAAGTTAACCTTGAAGGGCTTCTCTGTCGATGGAGTTTCAGGCAATTCAGACCTGCAGCAGGGCTTCACCGTTCGCCCAGAAGTTGCAGCAGTCCTCTTCCTTCAGCTCATCTTCGGTTCTTTCATTCCAGTGGTCGACTCTGCTTTCCAAGTCCCAGAGACCTGCTTTTAAACAGTTTTCCCCCATTCATTCCAGCCTGGCTGTCACTCACACAGCAGGGTGGCTGTCGTTGCCGGACAGCTAGCCAGCCAATCACGCCAGAGTGCATTCAGGTCTCCTAGGAGACTAACCACAGGGAGTTACGGGCACCTCCCTCACATCCTGTCCACCCCAGACACTGAGGCGCCAGAGGAGGGCTTCAGCACTGAAATCCGCCAAAGGACAACGAACAAAGGGACCTGTCATGATCCCTGCTTCCAAGGGGTCAGGACTTGCCCCACGACCTTGGAAGCAGGCCCATGACTCTGATCCCAGGAACCAACCAGTCCCTATAGGGACCCTCTGGACCTTGTCCTGGCGCCAGTGGCGCCAGGCTCATGATGGTGACTGGTCCCGGCACAGGAAGCGCTGGGCTCATATTAGATAAGAGTGCTTGGTGGACCTACCTGTAGCAGGCCATGCTGCTTACTTACCAGCTAACTGGTCTCCTGATCCTTCTTTGCCTGGAACTACTTTTTCTGTCTGGGTGGAGCAGGAGCCACTCCCTGGAAGCAGAACACAGGAACTCTTCTAGAAATCTGGAACTCTTTTCTTACCTGGGTGGGGCCGTGGAAGGAGACGCCTAAGCACTACAGAAGGCTATTTAAACCACACCCGATTGGTTTCACGTGCTTCGCGTTATTCTGCATCTGCAGCAGGATGCTCACTGTGTCAGCTCCAGGAAACCTCCAGCTCCAGATCCTGTGAACACGAAATAACCTGCTGGAATCCAATCTTCAGTCTTCTTCAGTCTTCTGCAGCTCCTGCAAAACAAAGGCACAGGTTAGGCTAAAGTAAAGGCAGCGAATCTACTTACCTAATCCAACGGCAGCATCCAAGGCGCCTTTTTCTGCCTTTCTCTTCCGGCATCCGACATCTGCAAAGAGAGAGAACATCGGTCAGTAATATTCAACTACAAGTTCTGCTTACCTGTGTTACGCCCGTTCCAACTCAGCTCGCGCTGCATTCCGGCACCTGCAAGGCAAGATACATCGGTTAGTAACGCTTAGTTACAAGACTGCTTACCCGTCGCTTTCAATCTGTTCGCGCTGCACCTCAGCACCTGCAAAGACAAAAGAGACATTACGGAGCATTCTCCAGCGCTAGTGCAGTCTTTCTACTTACGTGCCATTAGAAGGATAATCTTCATCGTCACAGCATCTGAAAAGGGAAAGACATAGACTTTACAGACTTAAGACTTTTGAAAGAGAAGAGAACAATGCAAAAGGAACTTTAATACTTACAAGGCACGCTCGTGCATTAACGGCGTCTTCGCTCTCAGCAAATCCTCTGCTATGAAGAGGCAGAGCTCGCATCCAGTGAAGCAACTGGACCCAGCGCCCCTGCACAAGACGCAGGATGGAGAGCCTGGCATTTACCTATATAAGGTAAGCGCAATATCAACCCAGTTCCACGGGGAAAGAAAGGGCGAGAGGGGCTAGGAACTTTCCGAACCTTCCAAACACTAATACCTTGGTTTACCCTTGCAGACATCTCACTCTTCAGCTTAAACTGTCGGTGGGAAGGGGGCCCAGTCCGGGAGCAAAACGAACCCTGCGCCTAACACTGAAGACAGTATCCTCGCCAGATCAAGACCTGCGCCTCCGGGGGAACCAAGTGAGCGTTACAGAACGCGAAGCCTTACCACAAAATTCCCGCCCAGGCGCAATGGAAACCTCAGACACAGACCAGTTGGCCCAATTACTCGGGGAGTTGAGGGCGGAAGTACACGCTGCACGTCAGGAAACAAATGCCCTAAGGAGGGAGTTAGTGGTCTCCAAAGAGCGAACAGACGATTTGGCTAGACAATTGCTGCAAGCCCAAGCTGGACAAACTCCTCTACCAACCCCAAGTGGGGGCCACGCTCCTCCAGCTTCCTCGAATCCGGTACAAATCAATCTACCAGGAAATATACCTTTGGCTCCGCCCGAACGCTTTTCAGGTGATTCAAAAAGGTTTGCTGTGTTCTTCAATCAATGTCGCTTGCACTTTTTGTGCAGACCCGCCGCTTTTCCAACGGACCAGGCTAAAGTGGCCTTCGTGCTCTCTTATCTCAGTGGCAGTGCCGCAGATTGGTCTGTTCCTTTAGTGTCTCAAGATGACCCCATTCTCCATAACTTCCAGGACTTCCAAGCCAGTATGGAGACACTGTTCGCCAGGCACTATCAGGGACAGGCCTTGGACAAAGAACTTCTTTCACTACGACAGGGCAATCAAGATCTTCTGACTTATATTGCATCATTTAACAGACTAGTGGTGGAAACCGGATGGCCGGAGGATAAGAGGATCACACTGTTTTACAGAGGTCTGCGTGGGGAATTAAAAGACGTTCTGGCTCAAGTGGTAAATCCTCCACAAGACTGTTCCGAATATATCGATCTGGTAGTGCAATTGGATCATCGACTACAGAATCGGAAAGCCGATCGATCCAGATTTGAAACCCGACTTTTTTCAAGGCCACAAAGTTCTACGAAAGGAACTGATTCCGTGGAACCCATGCAAATAGGGGGTGTAAAAGGACCTTTAACCCAAAAGGAGAGGGAAAGGAGGAGACAACTGCAATTATGCCTCTATTGCGGAAACTCAGGGCACTTTCTTCGACATTGTCCAGTGAAGCCCAAGAAGAAGATAGTAGGGGCGTCTGATAAAGGTACCGAGAATTCTGAGCCGGGAAACGACCTCGCCCGGCAAGTGTAGAGGTCTGCTTGCCGAGCGTTAAAACCAGTTCTTTGACCTCGCATTTCATCATGCCCATGGTCCTCGTGAGTCCTGAACAACCTAATCGTATGCATGCCATTAAAGCATACATTGATAGTGGCACAATCGGGAATTACTTGGACTGTGAGCTGGCCGCCAGGATGAATCTGTCTCTTTGTCCAAAGACGGTGAAAGACGTCATTACCACCGTGGATGGGATGGAAATAGCTTCCGGACCCGTAACTCACACCACCATGGAAGTAACGTTAGTAAGCCAAGATGGGCATCAAGAGAAGATGGTGTTTGATGTGATCAAGGCCCCTCAGTTTCAAGTCATCTTGGGAGTTCCTTGGTTGGAGAAACACAATCCTCAAATTGATTGGC
This sequence comes from Ambystoma mexicanum, assembly GCF_040938575.1. Lineage (NCBI taxonomy): Eukaryota > Metazoa > Chordata > Amphibia > Caudata > Ambystomatidae > Ambystoma > Ambystoma mexicanum. Next base: position 484,942,064 of record NC_090931.1, on the reverse strand, counting down.
GAGCAAAGACAATCCGGTTTCCAGAATGTGCTTCTACCTGCTACCCTCAGCTCTCCACCAAACTAGCTGCAACTGTTTCTGAGAGTCCGCAACAGCCTCCTTAATACCAAGAATTCCAAGATGTCTTTCGGAAAGACCAAGCTAATTCTTTGCCTCCTCACAGATCATACGACTGTCAGATAGACCTGATTCCCGGATCCACTCCTCCGTGCAGTCGGATTTATGCCCTTACTGAACCTGAAAATCTCCACCTAAGGCAATATTTGGACCAGTACCTGGCTAACGGATTCATCCGTCCTTCGAAGTCCCCGGCCTCCTCAGCTCTGTTCTTCGTGCCAAAAAAGGAGGGAGACTTAAGAACGTGTATAGACTACCGTGCCCTGAACCAGATTACAATTAAGAACAGGTATCCATTGCCATTGATCCCAGAACTACTTGACCAAGTCAAAAACGCCTGCATATATACTAAGTTAGACCTCAGAGGAGCCTACCATTTGGTGCGAATAAAGGAGGGCGATGAATGGAAGACGGCCTTTCGTACCAAGTATGGACTGTTCGAGTATCAAGTGATGCCCTTCAGGTTGTGTAACGCACCGGCCGCATTCCAGTTCTTTATGAATGACGTGCTCCGTGAACTCATTGATGTGTGTGTAGTTGTATACATTGACGACATTCTGGTTTATTCGTCCTCTGAGGCAGAACACCGAAAACATGTAACCGCAGTACTGGAGAGGCTCCGCAAACACAAACTTTTTGCAAAATTAGAGAAGTGCGTCTTTCATGTTACTGAGGTCGAATTTCTGGGATTTATTTTGTCACCTAACGGAGTTCACATGGACTCGAGGAAAGTAGATGCAATAATCAAGTGGCCCTCACCATCATCTGTAAAAGGGGTTCAAAGTATGTTGGGCTTCGCCAACTTCTATCGCAGATTTATTCCAGACTTTTCTCGGGTAGTCCAACCCATTACAGCTCTCCTCAGAAAAAACAAACGTTTTGAATGGTCTACCGAGGCAGAACAAGCCTTTCAGGAGCTAAAGACTAAATTTACCTCCGCCCCGATTTTAAAACATCCCCGCCCGGAACTACCTTACATCGTCGAGACCGATGCCTCCAGCCTTGCTATGGGAGCAGTGCTTTCACAAAGAGATCCAGAAACCAACCAGTTGCACCCGTGGCGTTTTGGTCTCGTAAATTATCAGCCCCAGAAATCAATTACACCATTACCGATAAGGAACTGTTGGCTATTAAGTCCGCCTTTAAGGCCTGGCGGCATTATCTCTTAGGAGCCCGACACACAGTCACTGTCATTACTGACCATCGTAATCTACAGTATCTTAAATCAGCCAAAGCTCAATCCTCCAGACAACTTCGCTGGACATTATTTTTTGCCGAATTTGATTTTATAATCACCTACCGACCAGGCAATAAGAATGGTAAAGCGGATGCCCTCTCTCGAATCGGAGTAGAGGAACACATGGTTAACCCTGAGCTCGTACCTATTATTCCTGAACAAAGAATCCTGGGTTTGATCAGCATGCAATCCATTGAAGAAATTGAAACCCAGGTTAAACAACTTGTAACTCCAACGGACATACAAAAATGGCAGCTTCAGGGGGAAGACTTCACAGTAAAGAACGACTTATTATACTTCAAGGAACGACTTTATCTACCCTGTACCAGCTTACAAAATCAAGTCATCTCTTGTTATCATGACTCCTTAATGGAAGGACACCCGGGTATGGCCAAGACCTCGGAAAAGGTCAAGCGTCACTTTTGGTGGCCATCTTGGAGAAAAGACATCAGAAACTTTGTCATGTCCTGTGGAGTGTGCGCCCAGAACAAGAGTCCTAAGGAAAAACCAGCAGGCCTCTTACAACCACTTGAAATCCCACCTCATCCCTGGCCTACCCTTTCCATGGACTTTATCACCGAATTACCTCCCTGTTCCGGATACAATACAATCCTGGTAATCGTAGACTTATTTTCAAAAATGGCACATTTCATCCCACTAAAGGGGTTACCGTCAGCAGCAATCCTGGCTCGAGAAGTTCTTGAAAACATCGTTCGGTTGCACGGCTTTCCTTCAGTTTTAATCTCAGACAGAGGAAGTCAATTCATCTCCCACTTCTGGCGGAGTTGCTGTCGGTTAGCTCAAATTGATGTGAGGCCTTCCACAAGTCACCACCCACAAACCGATGGTCAGACCGAAAGGACCAATCAGACTTTGGAACAGTACCTACGCTGCATGCTACAACAGACAGGAGGAACTTGGAAGGACATCCTTTGGATAGCCGAGTACGCTTACAATAACTCAGTCCACTCTGGAACCGGAAAGACCCCGTTTTTTCTTTTGTATGGTAATCATCCTCGAACCTCTAACCTGGATCCACCTCAGGATCTTGGAACACCAGCAGTTGACCACCTACATTCAACCATCACCCAAGCCTTCAAGGAAGCTACTACCCACCTTCAAAGGGCCAAGGAACAATACAAGAAAGGAGCAGATCAACATCAAAAGGAAGCCCCTCAATACCAAATAGGAGATCAAGTCTGGTTATCCACCAAATATTTACCCCTAAAGGGACCACGCACCTTTAACCCAAGATACCTGGGACCCTACTCTGTTACTGCCATAATAAATCCAGTAGCGGTCAAGTTGGATTTACCCCCTCGCATGAAAATGCACCCAGTCTTCCATGTTTCACTACTAAAACCAGTTCAACCAGAAACCCGATTGACTAAATCTCCTGAACCTATCCTAGTTGACGGAGAACTTGACTTTGAAATCAAAAATATCCTGGATTCCAAGATCTCCAAATCAAAACTACACTACCTGATTGACTGGAAAGGCTACGGCCCCCAAGAAAGATCTTGGGAACCTGCAGAACATGTACACGCACCCCGACTAATCAAGAAATTTCATCGGACATTTCCTAACAAACCAAGACCTCCGGAGAAGTCAACCTTGGGAGGGGCCTTGAGGGGGGGTGCTGTCATGATCCCTGCTTCCAAGGGGTCAGGACTTGCCCCACGACCTTGAAAGCAGGCCCATGACTCTGATCCCAGGAACCAACCAGTCCCTATAGGGACCCTCTGGACCTTGTCCTGGCGCCAGTGGCGCCAGGCTCATGATGGTGACTGGTCCCGGCACAGGAAGCGCCGGGCTCATATTAGATAAGAGTGCTTGGTGGACCTACCTGTAGCAGACCATGCTGCTTACTTACCAGCTAACTGGTCTCCTGATCCTTCTCTGCCTGGAACTACTTTTTCTGTCTGGGTGGAGCAGGAGCCACTCCCTGGAAGCAGAACACAGGAACTCTTCTAGAAATCTGGAACTCTTTTCTTACCTGGGTGGGGCCATGGAAGGAGACGCCTAAGCACTACAGAAGGCTATTTAAACCACACCCGATTGGTTTCACGTGCTTCGCGTTATTCTGCATCTGCAGCAGGACGCTCACCGTGTCAGCTCCAGGAAACCTCCAGCTCCAGATTCTGTGAACACGAAATAACCTGCTGGAATCCAATCTTCAGTCTTCTTCAGTCTTCTGCAGCTCCTGCAAAACAAAGGCACAGGTTAGGCTAAAGTAAAGGCAGCGAATCTACTCGCCTTTTTCTGCCTTTCTCTTCCGGTATCCGACATCTGCAAAGAGAGAGAACATCGGTCAGTAATATTCAACTACAAGTTCTGCTTACCTGTGTTACGCCCGTTCCAACTCAGCTCGCGCTGCATTCCGGCACCTGCAAGGCAAGATACATCGGTTAGTAACGCTTAGTTACAAGACTGCTTACCCGTCGCTTTCAATCTGTTCGCGCTGCACCTCAGCACCTGCAAAGACAAAAGAGACATTACGGAGCATTCTCCAGCGCTAGTGCAGTCTTTCTACTTACGTGCCATTAGAAGGATAATCTTCATCGTCACAGCATCTGAAAAGGGAAAGACATAGACTTTACAGACTTAAGACTTTTGAAAGAGAAGAGAACAATGCAAAAGGAACTTTAATACTTACAAGGCACGCTCGTGCATTAACGGCGTCTTTGCTCTCAGCAAATCCTCTGCTATCAAGAGGCAGAGCTCGCATCCTGTGAAGCAACTGGACCCAGCGCCCCTGCACAAGACGCAGGATGGAGAGCCCGGCATTTACCTATATAAGGTAAGCGCAATATCAACCCAGTTCCACGGGGAAAGAAAGGGCGAGAGGGGCTAGGAACTTTCCGAACCTTCCAAACACTAATACCTTGGTTTACCCTTGCAGACATCTCACTCTTCAGCTTAAACTGTCGGTGGGAAGGGGGCCCAGTCCGGGAGCAAAACGAACCCTGCGCCTAACACTGAAGACAGTATCCTCGCCAGATCAAGACCTGCGCCTCCGGGGGAACCAGGTGAGCGTTACAGGACCAAACCTGGTTAAACACAAGAAGGACCTCCCCTAAAAGAAACGGCGAAAAATGTCGACCGGAGTCTGTTTTTACAGATAGGTCTTGGGCGCCATCTTGAAAAACATGGATGACCCGATTTTTTGCTAGCGTTGTTCGCGGTCTGGTAAAATCATGATAGTTTGATCTAAACCACTGCCACCAGCCATATAAAGTAGGAAAGGGTAACATTTGACTGTTACATGAGTGTTTTGACTCAGGGGAAGCTAGACGACCTCTCCAGCACTCTATAGGAAGATAGTGCGTTCTGAGTCAGTAAATATAAAGAGACTAGTAAAGTCAATTTAACTTTACATGCTCTGGGAGACAGTAGTCAGTCCCAGAGAAAGTGTTTAAACCCTGGGGTGTCTGAAAGACACCCCTTTGCCACTGCACTGAAGGTGTTGTGTGACACAAAGAAAAAGATGATGCCTATGGAGTTGTTTTAAAACACCATAACCAAAGAACACAAAAGTAAAACACACATCAAAATACATGGAAAAGTGGGGAAAAAAGGCTCACACTCTTCCCAGGTAGAAAAATCAAATCCTAGAAATCCAGCAAAAATGCTGGGGGTCTCAAAAGGTAAGGGGAATGAGCACATTTTGAGAATTCTCCCTAAACACAGAGGAGGAAGAAAACAGAAGCAAAAGGTCAGGCCGGTGACAATCTCAGACAATTTAACGCCTTTCTCGTGTACCGACATTGCAAGATGGAGGAAATCCATCTCTTCGGGGACATTTTGCAGAAAGGGCACTGGCTAACCTGCATAGATTTGAGGGATGCCTATCTAGCAGTACCCATTCCTGAGATGCACCAGCAATTTTTCGAATTCCTCTGGTGATGGCAAAGGTGAGAGTTTATACGTCTCCCTTTTCGGACTAACTTCAGCACAGTGGTTCGTCACAAAGCTACTCAGGAGTCAGACTGATTTTATACATCGAGGATATTTGTCTCATGGCGCAGAATCCAATGCGGCTGCCAGAGCAAATGGTCCCAATGACGTGTCTCCTAGAGAAACTGGGGTTTCTCATCAATTGGGAGAAATCCGAGACCAGGTCACAGCAGAAATGGAGTTCCTGCGGTTTATCACAGACTCATAGCTGGGGCACTGTCTCTGCCCCTGTAGAAAATGAACGACCCTTTGAAACATCACAGTATTGACTTTCCATTAAAGACTAAACTTTACTTGACAGTCTTATGTTTGCTCAATCACCTCTTCTGTTTAAAAGTTCTTTTAACTAACTGATCAATTTCCCATCAATCATATGTCATAACAAGTTGCATTTGTCAGTAATTTTACAGTCACTTATCTAAGAAGGAATCTGCTGAACCTCCAAGGGAACCTGACAGCAGGTGCGGACACTAAACAGGCAGACAACACACGGCGGATCCCTGCTGGAGTTGGAGGCGGGTCATTATAGGTTTTGTTCTTCGCTATACCCTGTTCGAGATGGAGTCATTCATTAGGAAGCTACAGCGAGACAGTGAAAGAAAGAGGAATTGGGGATGAGGAATTGTGAGGTGATAGGACCATAAATTCGTGATTCATGGACTAGGACAAGTGTCATGCCTGTGGGCAATAGAGTTTCAAACTGCAAAGACTACAGTGACACAGAAAATGTTTTTTCTTTGATTTTTGTTTAATGTTTTTTTTCTTTTTAAGATTGCTGCTTGAGTTTTAATAAAGAAGATTATGCATAATACGAGCCTCTGTGTCTTTAATAGAATCATGACTTTCCTGAAAGAAAGTATTGACAATCTGGACTCTACCACAGTACCAACTGCCTCAATGGAGTTTACCATCAGACAGCATTTCTGGCTAGTCCCTTTTTTCTGGCAATGTATTCCATATTGTGTCATGGAGTGCCCCCTACATTTCTCTGTCAACAGAGCTGCCAAGTGTCCCTAAAATCGTGGGAGGCTCTAGCATAAGGAGACGGACACCCGCAGTCTTGTATTTGAGCCGGATTTTCTTTCTACATCTGCAAAGATCTTCAGCTGTGCCTCAGACAGTCCCTTTGTTTGTGGCAACACTGGGTTGAAGTAAGTAACACACTGCTGAACACAGCACTCAACAGCACATGCTGGTCTGACTGGGGCTAAGCTGCGTCCTGTGCTCCTCGACTGCTGAATTTCCAGCTGATCTCAGTGGCAACTTTGGATAAAGAGGGATAAATGGGATAGATAAGATGATCATGTGTGTAATTTGAGCACAGGTGGTGTGCAAGAGGGTACGCAACCCATGTGATGGTCTGACATGTATATTCTGGCACACAAACATGACTGTAGTGTCTGACAGGACATATTCTTGCTTTGCTTCTAAATATGATTAGAAACCACATCCTGTAGTCTCATATGAAGCACAGTTTAGGGTTTCTAAGCCAGACCTTTCGTTCTTTAATGTTAAATCAGGAAAGGAGATGACCTTGCAATTCTCTTATTGATTTCTTGTGCAAGTTCATCACTACCAGGTCGGTGCTGCAGACCCCAGTCAATGTCAAGGGATAGGCTTCACGGAGGGACTACTTCACCTTAATGTCTACTTTCCTTAAGCCTCAGCCCGAGAAAAATCCAGACACTTCCCAACAGACTGGTCCCTCTGAATGTCGCTGTGGCTCATATGTCTCACACTCTGGCCGACCTCTGTTGTCCTTCAAAGGCATGCATGAAATGGACAACTGCCTTCAGGGCCACAGCTTTATGGAAGAAATGGCAGCAATTATATGGCTTTTCCCCTAGTCCATGTTGGTAAGAGAGTAACAATATTCTTATACTGCAGGCTGTAGGATTGTTTAGCGTGTTTTGGGAGCACAGAGCACAGCACCACTGCACAGGATCAATGTATAGCATGTTTTTGAAGTGGACATGTAAGTGAAAACAGGCTATGCAGTCAAAAACGATTTCTACATATAAAATGCAAATCATTTTTTTCACAGTTAAAAGCATATATTTTTTTTACCTGAAATTCCTCTGTTGCAGGAGACACATTTGAGGATTAATGAACTAACCTCATTACCAAAAAGCTAACATGCTAACTCATTAAGAAAATGTGTTCTCCAGTGCAAAATGGATGGAAAAGACAGGCTCTGAAAGTCATTTTAAACACGCATCCAGATTTTTTTTTTCTTTTTGCTGCTCTGTGCTGCTCTGTGCTGCTCTGTCCACAGTATTTGCAGGAAGCAAAGACTCGAATAGCAGGAAATCAGTTTTGTTACAGTTGCTTACAGTAAAAGATTTCTATTGTGTGCAGGAGGAGGATAGAACATGAGGGATTCTTATTGGACAAGCATCATATTAGAGGCTGTAACCAAGTTTTCTTGTAGAATCTGGGGGAAGGAGAGAGGGAGAATACATTTTAGACAGATCGGAGAAAGACCTGACCGGTAGCTGTGGAGTTCCTGATTGCAAAAGCAGATCCCAGCTGCACTGCTGCAGAGACTGGGAATCCAAGACAATAATCCCCGGTTTGAGTAACGGCTGATGCCTGTTCTCACTGGGGGTGCTTGAAGAGGGAATTGCCACATCCAGAAGGCGACCAGCCGAAGAATTTCACATGCTGAACAGATTAGGTAATTATACATTGCAAAGTACGGGGGCAGTGTGCGTGAATGCGAAACTATTCAGTCAGTGTAGAAGAAAGAATTCCAGTGTCTTATCAACAGGTTTAATGTTGTGACTGCTCTCGTCGCCCTCTTCTCATTTTGTTACAGATAATGTTGACTGTGCTATTTCATTTATTTCTGTAAAAAGAGTAAGATCGTGTTTAAATGCAGCTTTTATAATACACAAAAATATCTGAAAGCAGACGGGTAGTGTGTTTTATTTTCTCTTTCCTTTGTGCATTTACTATTACAGTGCTGATGATGTGGGGAGATGTTTAGACAGTGCAATTGTCATTTTTAAGGTAGCTAAAAATAAGACTTGGCTGCAGCTGTGTGCACGATTTCATTCAGTATGAGCAATTATAAATAACTGTGTGTGTGAAATAGCCTGCTGAAGGTATATGAGTCAGCAGAAATAGAGACCCGGGACATAGTTCACTGTTGTATATAAAATAGTGAGTGTACCACATGTTAGCTCGCTGTTGTAAATAAATCAGTGAGAATTGCCCATGGTAGCACACTAAAAATGAAAATGTGGTATTTCTGAAATGTAGGCCTGAGGTCTCTCTAGTAATCACACGAACAATTTAAACAAAAATAAGGGGTGCTGGATATTGGGGCCACAAATAAAACAAAGGAATTATGCTCACCAAAAATACCACCAGCCACGCATACCAACCACGCATACCAACCGCGCATACCAACAAATGTATACCATCTAAATATGTCTGTGTACTGAAATAATGCATATCCACTGTATTATTATTATACATAATATGAATACAAGGAGTGATTGTTGCTAAATTATTTTTTTCGGCGGTAAGAAAATACCGCCATGCCCCAAATCTACACAAAATACCCAACAAGGCCCATGTGAAATATAGCTTTCTCTTAAAATCTATGTATCATATGTTTGTCATTCTGTAGGCTGTTGATTTCTTGGAGTCATAGATGTGTGTGATGTGTTGCATTTTGATAAGTTGTTCATTTTGTAAGGCCCATTGCTTCCGAGTCACATTTTACATGTTACTGTGTGGGTTCTCAGCAGTGGGTCAAAGAATAGAAGAAAAGCATGACAGGGTTTAGTTAAAAGCAATATTTCCAGAGACACATGGGCTAGATGGAGCCTGGGGTCCCCTGCTATATTAAACAGGCCAGGCATTTCAGGAGCCACATAAGGAAAGAAGGAAGACCCTTTACCCTGGAATAGGGGGTGCAGAGAGTGGGGGCTCCCAAAGCATTGATACGAACAGCAATGCAACATTCACAAGTAGAGTATGAGGTGTTCCTTGGTCTGTTGTAGTGTCGTCATGTCCACCTTTACATTTTTCATCACCCTATCATGATCGTGATGGACCCAAAACCCCTACTCCCAATTTTCCAAGGGTTATTTCTGCACACACCACTCCCATTAGAGCACTTGATTGCAACTGTCAGATTACATGGTCACTGTCCATTTCAATGCAGTGGCTGGCAACCCCATGGACTACCTGCTGGGTTATCCAGGTCTTCGGGCGTCGACATCGGAGGCAGTGGAAGTTGAGGCAAAAGCTCTGGTTAGCATGGTCAGATTGATGACTTCTCTAAAATATTTATCACTTTGATTGTCCTGCTGCTATTTAAATTCGTTTTCAGCTGTGTGCACATCGCGGTTGTCCTGCTGGTGTTTAAATTCATTTTCAGCTGTGTGCACATCTTGATTGTCCTGCTGTTGTTTAAATTCGCTTTTAGCTGTGTGCACATCTTGATTGTCCTGCTGCATTTTAAATTTGTTTTCAGCTGTGTGCCCATCTTGATTGTCCTGCTCCTGTTTACATTAGCTGTGTGCATAACCTGCTTTTCATGAGAATGTGTTAACAAGTCCACCCCTCTGTACTCTGTCTAGTCTGCTACAGGTTCCCTCACCCTTCCTCAGTCCCATTGTCCCTCTGTGCTGTTATTCCCCTCAGCCATACACCCACTACGTCCCCTTCCTCTGCGTGTTCACTGTTTTTCTGTGCATATTACCTCTCCCAGCTCCCATTGTTTTTTTCCCAGTCTTGTTCCCTGTCTCCCCCCTCTACCTTCTGCTCTTGCTGCGCCTCTCTGGCCTCAGCCTGGTTAAGTGTACCTCACTCTCTGCAGTTTGCTACAGCGCTATCTATCTCTCATATCTTCTCAAACTGCTTCTCTATCTCTTATCCTTCACCCCTTACTAAGTCTGTCAGGGAGAACCTCAAGAAGGACATACTGAGCTCTAAACCAGGCCTTCCAATTGCAGTCACCTACGTCATTGCCTCTGCCAGAGAGACTCTCACAGACATACTCTGTCGTTCCCTCACCTGTCCTATGGACTCTCCATATGATTGCTCTTCTCTCTCCTTTCTCTTCTTTGCCCATCAATGGTGGCACCCGCTGCAAGGTCTTTCTTTCCCTCTCCAGCTCCAGGGTCATCATCAATGTCTACTGCAATGGTACCATCATGGTCCAGGGTCCTCAAACCAACCTTCTACTCTTTCATAGGCTCCTCCCCCGCCTTATCAACCTCCCTCCGCCTTTTGCACCAGCTCCTTCAGCTGCCCTGGCTCCCATGCCAGCTGTGCCCACCTTGGCTCCCTTGCCACCTCCTAACCACCTGTCATGATCTCTGCTTCCAAAAGGTCAGGGTTTTCCCAACTCCCTTGGAAGCAGATCCATAACCCAGGTTCCGAGGGCCAACCAGTCCCAATTGGGACCTTTTGGACCCAGTCCTGGCGCCAGTGGCACCAGGCTCATAAATGTGCCCAGTCCCAGCGCTGGAAGCGCCGGGCTCATGATGCTTGGGTGGACTTACCTGCAGCAGACCATGCTGCTTACTTGCCTGCCAGCTGAGCCTCTGATCCTCTTCTGTTTGGAACTACTTTTCCTGTTGGGTGGGGCAGGAGCCACTCCCTAGATTCAGAACACTGGAACTCTTCTGGAAAGCAGGAACTCTTTTCTTACCTAGGTGTGGCTGTGGAAGGAGACACCTAAGCACTACAGGAGGCTATTTAAACCACACCCGGTGGATGAATCTTGCTTTGCGTTATTCTGCATCCTCTGCAGCAGAACGCTCATTGTGTCTTCTGCATCGGATCCTGGGCCTAAGGAAAAAGGCTTACCATCCTGAATCCAGTCTTTAGCAACACCTATAAAGACAAGAAAGAACAGGTTAGCATTCCGGCATCTGAAAGACAAAGACTTACCTACTCTTCGTGCGCTCCGGAGGTCTTCACACTGCATTCCGGCATCTGAAAGACAAAAGCTTACCGACTCTTCGCACGCTCCGGAGGCCTTCGGCGCTGCATCCTGCATCTGAAAGACAAAACAAGGTGCGTTTAAAGACATTGGGGAACTTTGATACTCACGTGCCATTACTCCTTTCCACATCAACCCCAGTGGGTATTCCGGCACCCTGCAGCCGCTCCGAACTCGTACCTGCAAAATAAAAGACAGTTAGAGCGCATCGTGAAGCAGGCAACAAGCGCTTACTTACGTGCTTCCAAGCGCTTCTATTCATCATACGGACTCCATCTTCAACTCACTTCAGCCCGTCATCCGCCATCGCCGGAACCTGCAAAACAAGAGACATCATTGCTAAAGACTTTAAAGACAATAGAATTACTCGAAACTTACCGTTCGTGCAGTAAACGACGGACAGCAGTCCTCTGAAGTCAAGAGGCCTGCGCTACCGATCCAGTGAAGAAACTGGTTACAATACCCTGCCCCGAGGCAGATGGAGAGCTCGGCATTCACTTACCTAAGGTGAGAGCGTTAACCTTTGGGGGTCTACAGGAGAGCAAAAAAGGGAAGAGATAGGGACACCCCAATAACCCCAGTTCATTAATCCCATATTTTCTGTCTGCAGACATCTTACTCTTGAAGTCAGGCATACAGTGCACAGAGGTCCAGCCCAAAGAGCCAACCAGGTGCTACACATCACCTTTGAAGATACGGTAGTCGCCCAGTCAAGACCGGCGCCTCTGCGAGAATCAGGTGAGCGTTACACCACCCTTCTACCCTCGCCATGGCTTTCTTGCCACCACCCCACACATTGACAACCCCATCTGCCTTCTCCTCTTGGGTGAACCAGTCTTCCACTAACACTGTATCTGGGGCTCCCTTGCCCCCTGTGATGCCTCCCGCACTGGCTCCCCCCTCACCCATTATGGTCCCGGGTCCCTTACCGGCCTTGGCTCCTCTGCCCCCTTCTACCTCTGTCCCTCAGGGAATATCGTCACTTAGGGGGGCCCACTGTCCCCTGCTCCCCCCGTAAGTCTTTCACTGATTGCAATCTGCTCCACATTGCCATGGTAAGCACTTGCTCAGCTGTCAAACACTCCTCTGACATCTGCAACCTCCTTGAACTCCTGGATTGTGATGTTCTTGCCATCACTGAAACCTGGTTCAAGGATTGCTCTGTCACAAGTTTTGACACACTTCTCCCAGAGGGCTACACAATACTCTCTCTTCCTAGACCAAACAGACAAGGTGAGGGAGTAGCATTGATCTTCCCGGAGTGTATCCCTGTGTCTGTCATTCCCACTCAGGCCTACTCATCCTTTGAGTGCCTGATCTGCAGGCTGTCCCTCACTCCAAGCTCTTCACTGCTGCTGTCCACCTTCTATCGGCCACCTGGTCAGCCCTCCCTCTTCCTTTCGTAATGGGCTGACCTGGCCTCCTCTCTCCTTTCCTCCTCTACTCATCTCCTCCTACTGGGTGATCCCAACATCTATCTCGACTCACCTGATTCCTTAAGACCTTTATGCAACCTTTGGGACTCTCCCTTTCTTTCCATCTTACCGTCTGGCCCAACGCACAGTGCTGGCCACACCTTGGATGCTCTCTTCTCAACTGACATTCCGCTATCTAGCCCTCTCACTACTTCTCCCTCCTGGACTGATCATTTTCTCCTCTCTTCTCACTTGAAGCTCTCTTCTCCCGTTGCATAGGTAAGCCCGGCACTGCCTCCCGTCTACAAGGTCATCTGACCCATGAAAAGAGTCTCAGTAGCTGCCTTTGCCTCCACCTATTATACTCCTTCCACTCCTGCGACTGACTCCCACCCTGCCACAGCCCTCTCAAACTTTAACCTCTCTGTTTCCAATACTCTTTATATTCTTGCCTCTGTCATGAGGGCACGATTGAAGCCTACCACAAAGTGCAACTCTTGGTATGACTCCAAATCAGCTTCCGTTAAACACAAGTGCAGGGCAGCCAAATAGAAATGGGATTCCTCTGGCGCACCCTCTGACAAACTGGCCTGCCTCCTCCTCCCGAGGCAGTATAGACTCTGCATCTGCTCCCAGAAAAGACTCTTTATACAAGCCTGCATCTCTGCGGTATCCAATAACACGGACACACTTTTCAAAGTCTGCAAGGAATTAGCCAACCCTACCGCAGCCTCCTCCACCACCTCGCACCACCACCTCGCACCATCCACCACACATGACACAAAGTCAGGCACGCACACAGTGTCAATGAAAGGGAAGGGGCGCCTGAAAGCAGACATGGATGCGTGTCAAAGGGCAAAATAACACATATACTGCATAGCACCTGCATCACACACAAGCATGTGACTGGAATAGTCCTTCCACAAACATGACTGATGCCAATACACAGATGGCACGTAGTATAGCAATACCAGAATTGTCAACCAGCCTCAGATGGAAGTTGAATACTACTGACCATGGGCCATGTACAATGCTTGTCAGATGACATTTCATGGAATTCACTATTAGAAAACACATATGTCACAGGGTGCAACAACGCTAGGGTGCTGTAATACAGTGAGGGGAGGCATACGGATTCAATAATGCTAGGTCACATTGACATCACCCAAGTGAATAGGCATATTGAAGGGGATAACAGGGTTTAGAAGTGTGTGGGTGCAGTACAGTACATGGGTACGGCCTCAACTACGAATAAAAACACAGATCCAGTAATGTCAATGTCATGGCCTGATGGCAGTGTAAGGGTAAGTGCTGTCATCATGTGTAAAGTGTTGGTAGTGGGTTATAGGGATACAGTAAACCCCACCCCCAAGGGTGGGGGTGGCTGGGAGGCAGTGCATGGGTTTAAATGGTTGCTCAGAGTACTGTGTCGTAGCAGACAGTGTGGGCAGGTGGCAAGTGCATTCTCTCAGTCATCTGGGACTACAGCAGGGGAGAGGAGGACAGAAAGTACAACACATGAGGAAGCATCAGAAGTGCCTGCAGACCCGGAGAAGCTACACCTCCAGTTACATAGAGGCAGGGAGGCTGTACCAGAGGGAGGCCCCAGCTCAACACAAATGTGAATTTCCTTGAGGAGCAACTGACCCTGAGGGAGTAAGAAAGGGATGATCAAAGACCATGAGAATGAAGTAAATACTGGAGGTGGAGTTGAAGGAATTGCTGGCCCAGGACCCATAGGTACTTGCTAAGAATGCACAAGGTTCAGGAATTAACACTCATAGCCACTGTGAGCCTGTGCCATCAACACAGTCCTAGAGAGATACCTTGCACCAAGCCTAAAGGACTTTTCACACAGTCCAGGACTGGCAGAGTTGCAGAGGGAAGAGTGTAGAATCATAGAAATCCTGGTAAAGCCTGTTGCAGTAGTCCATCATAGGAATTACCAGTCCTCTTGAGACAGTGAGCTGCTGGGGGATGGAGAGGAAAGGAAGAATGCCTCTGAGGATGAGCAACTTGCAGGGTGACCTCACAGAGATGTCAGTCATGTGATGATAGAAGGCGACTGTTGAGTGGAAGATCATCACAGGCTATCTGTGGCCACAGGTTGGAGCAAGAATAGGGCCAAGAGAGGCTGGACAGAGAGTGTCATGGAAGGAGGGAGCAGGTGTGGTGATGAGGATTGCCTCTGTGTGCAGCATATGGTTTGTATGCAGTCTGCATGACAACAAGCACGTATCAGTCCAACATCACATGGGTCTTACATGGCAGTCATTACAATGTAGCCTGAACTGGCAGACAATCATAACACATCACCCAAGCAACATACACATGGCCTGTACACACACACATCACCACTCACCGGACATTCCCTCATACATTGGCAGGTCTCCCACGCCTTGGATCTGCTCCACTGCAATGAAATCACTAGCGATCTCCTCATGTCCAATGAGTTTATCGTCCTCTGGTGGTGACCCACTGCCAGTCACTAGAGTAGAGGCAACCTTTGTAGACAGCTTGTCTTTTGCTCGGTGTTGGAAGTCATTCCAACACTTCACAACATCACCAGCTGTGCGCCTCTCATAGCCCAAGACGCTAATACGGTCAGCGAGGCACTGCCAGTGGGTCATACGCTGAGCAGGTGTATGTGTGCTCCCTGCCTGCACCAGCATGTCACGGCCATGTTCCAACATGTAGTCCCCGAGCATCTCCAGTTCCTCATCACAGAAACTCCTCTTTCTCGATGTGTGGGACTCCTTTGCCGTGTCTGGGGTCTTAGCCTGTACTGCTGGAGCATGCTTCTGCTTCTTGTGAGGTGGTGCAGACCCTGAGTGGCGTGTACCGCTCAGGTCAGTAGCGGCTGGAGTACAGGTGGACTGGCCTATGGAATAAGCCCTCAATGTAACTACAGAAGGTCAGCTTGCAGGTATCAGTAGCTGGGTGCTGTTGCCAGGACTCTGCGCCACACGTGTCTTGGCCTTAGTGACAAGGGACTTGGCCCCTGAGTCACACTGGGCCGGGACCAATCCATTCCTGGCTGGGTGACCCTGAGACAGGGTTCCGGTTGCTACAGGTGCCCCTGCAGCTTCCAGACTCTGGCCGGTGTGAACAGCAGATGACACTGCTGCTCCAGATCCCCGGGTGCCGGTGCCTGGAACTTGCACAGCACGTGTCTTGGCCTTCGGGACATGGAAATCGGCCATTGAGTCACCCTGTCCCTGTGCCGGGACCACTACCATCTGGGCTGGCTGACCCTGAGCCTGGGTATTGGTAGCCGCAGCTGCCCCTGCAGCTTCCACACTCTGGCTGCTCTGAACAGCAGATGTCACTGCTTGTCCAGGTCCACGGGTGCTGGGTATGTCAGCAGCTGCTGCATCTCCCTGGCCCGGTTGGGTGTGGGGCATAGTTCTCCCTGCATGGTCCTGCACACCTTGCCCACGTGGACCACCATGGCCACCTTGGCCACCCTGGCCGCGTCGCCCACCTTGGCCAGCTTGGCCACCCTGGCCACGTCGCCCACCTTGGCCACCTCTGGCAAGTCGCCCTCCCAGTATTGGCATGATGGACTAGCGCAATCGGAGGTGCAGCCAACAATTGTCCTGGGCAATTCGAGTGAGGGGCCAGGGTACGTGATGAAAAATGTACCACTGTGCTCCAGAAAGGCTCTATGTGACCCCTGGTGAAAAAATAACGGGTCGCGCAATGCTCCGGCACCCGAAAAACAAAAATCAACGTGTACCTGACCCCTCGGTAGCCCACGTTGAGTAAAAAACATCCTGCCGACACTGTGTCCCCAAGCAACACAAAAAATGTGTACGCGAGGAACACATAGGCTACTATAACCTTGAAAATGACTCACCGTCTGTCTCGTAGAATGAAAAAAATCACACGTGTGTGCGCGTAGGCAACTCCCGCGCAAAACAAGAAGTACGCACTAGCACAGTAGTGAACTATTTGCGTGTGAACCCACAAAAATATAAAGTTCATGCATCCGTCCCCACGAAAAGCATGTACAGTGCACTGTTGTCCTACGCAAACCTTTAACCCGATATTGATTGACAACGCTCAACGTCCAGCGCATGTCACGTAACTTAACGCGCTTAAGGCCTTTCCTCTGATTACACGCTAACGCGCTGTTTACGCATGTGCGGAGTCACTCTGTTTATGGCTGGCCACGCAAAAGAATATGGAAAAACCACGCTCCTGCCTACAAGGCCATTTACCTGCCTCCAACTGCCCAAGCTGCCTCCTACGAGCCATCTGCTGATGCCAGCCCACTCTGTGTGCCTGCTGCCCACATGCCCTGCATTTTGGTGCCTGCTCATCAGCCATTGCCAGTGATCTTGTCGTTGTGACCACCTCTGCTGATCCTGAAGACTCTTGACTGCCATACCACCGCAACACAGCCCAGCCCCAGGACCACCTTGCCCACCCACACCTACCTCAGGGGTTGCCATGTCTGACACCACACCACACCATCTGAGGCAAGTGGCAACCCCCCAGCAGAGAGGCAGAGGGCTGTCAGCTTCTCACCCAGGGAAGTTGGCATCCTGGTAGAGCAAGTCCTGGGGCATCATGATGCCCTCTTCCACGGCCCATCGCAAGTTGGCAATGAAGGACGGAAGAAGATCTAGGGGGACATCGTGGGTGCCATCAATGTAGAGGGGCTGGCACCCCGTGACTTCCATCATGTCCACAAGTGCTGGGAAGACTTCAAGTCCAGGACCCACAACAAGGCCCGGTGCCTCATTAAGGCTGGTGATGATCGAGTGAGGTGCCGGGGCCGGTTGACCACTGACGAGATGAGGGTCCTGGAGCCTACCCAGTGCTGTACCCCCAGGTCTTGGAGTTGGTGCTCCATTTGGAGTCGAATGGTTCATGTGTTCTTGTCCACCATTGAGCATGTGCATGTTGACATGTGGCTGGAGTGTGCACCTTGGCCTTATGTCTGGCATGCCTCCTGTACAGATGTATGTGTGCCTGTCCCTGACAGTGCTGCATGAGAGTCCATTCAAGCGTGTCCCACATCAATGGTGTCTATGTTGCACACCGGCATGTAACGATGCACACATGTTTGCATACCTGTGTCTGGTCTGGGGCATGCGAGAGGTGTGACACATAAGTGCTTATGTCATCATCATGGACATGCATGGTGTACATGTGCGTGTGTCTGAGTAGCAAGTGTGTAACTGCCCAACACTCCGCACGTATGTTACTTGAGTTCTTGATTTGTGATTGCCTCACGCTGCCAATTTGCCCTTGAGTGCACTGTGACGTGATAGCTCCATGGCCTGCCTCATGACTGTCAAGTGATGTCTGTGAATGAGATGTGTATGTTCCATGATGTGTGTGAGCTGAATACAGAATTATGATCTTGTGTCAGTGCCTTGTGCATGGATGTGAATGTCTGTTGTGAATGATAGACATGTTTGTGAATGTGTGTGAATGGCACTTCCCTGTGTGTAGTGGAGGGTGATGATGGTTGTGATCTTTGACAGTGATACTGATGTACATTTGCATTGTGACAAACACACATACACACATATGTTCAGTAGCCTGATGTTTGTGTTCTATGTTTCCCCATCCACAGTGACGATGGAAGAAGAGGGCGGAGAAGGCGCTGTGGAGCACCGCAGGAGGGATGCCTCCACCAGGCACAGACGCAGGGCCCAGTCCTCCTCCCAGGTACCGTCATCTTCCGGGAGCGAGGAGACTGGTGCTGCGTCCATGACAATGGCCTCAGCTGCTGAGGGGAGGCCCAAGAGGGTGAAGTTGGTTGTGGGCACCTCAGCAGTGGGAGGGACAGGTGAGCGCACACAGGGGCAATCCTATGCAGAAGACAGTGGGGAGTCATCCAGGTTGGTGGTGGTGGAGGAGGAGGAGGGGGCCATATCAGCCCAGCACATGAGGCCCGGTTGGGGTGATGAGGTAGGTGTGAGTGGTGCAGTCCAGGATCACGGGCCGGAGGCAGTGCAGGTCACGTGGAGGGGCCTGTGACTGATCTTGTCCCTGGAACTGCGACTGCACCAGTATGCACCTGCGGGCATGCCTCAGGCCGGACCCCTCCACAGGTGGCGGATGTATCCATGCAAACAGATCGTCCACTACCTGCGGAGGAAGCAATTTGTCACAGGGTGGATCTGTTGCTAGCCGTTGCTAGCCGGTATTGCGAGGCGTACAGGCACCATTCGTGATGATGTGCAGGCTTCCAAACGGGGGCTTGCACATCATCACAATGAGGTCTATCGCCTCATTAACTAGCTAGCTCACTTCCTGGTCACAAATCTGGTACATGTGCTGGCCACTGCTGCAACCCCCTCTTCCTTTTCCTCCTCTGTGTGCCATTCGTCCTCCCTGCCGTCTTCCGGCCCAGGTACCACCAGGGCCCCATGTGTACCTGTCCCAACCCCGGTGGCCAGTCTGGTGGAGATCACATCCCTGCCACAGTCGGGAGTCGAAGGAGGATCAGCAGAGGTTGTCATGGCAGCGACAGGAGCTATGGCAAGGGAGGAAGTGCAGGCACCAAGAAGGAGGGCACGTGCATGACAACCCCGGGTTGTGTCATCATCCCGGAGGCTGTCCTTGTGGCAAAGGTACCGGGCATTTTGGGAGCAGCAGGCTCAGGAAAGGAGGCAACAAGGCTCGGGGCGTTCATCATCAGAGGGGCAGGTATCGGCCATCGGGCAGGAGACAAACGTGGACCTTACGACAAGGATGTCTTCCATGTTGGAGCGTTTGGACCGCCAAAACGGGGAAGAGCGGCAGCTGGCACAGGAGAAGCAACTCACCATGGGCGGGGGCGGAGAATTCACTGTGTCGGGCAGAGAGGTGGGCGGAGGTCCTCGAGGAGGTTGCCAGACATTTGGTCGAAAAAAATTGGTCGACCAGACAAATGGTCGAACCAATTTGGTCGAAAACCAAATGGTCGAAATTTTTATTTTTTTTATTTTAACCCTTTTTTTAAATTTTTTTGGGGGGTCCCCCCAACCCCCTTTTTTTCTCTAAAAACCCCTTTTTTTAACTAAACGAAAACCCGCAAAATAAATATATAAATAAAAAAAAGAAATTCGACCATTTGGTTTTCGACCAAATTGCGTCGACCAAATTGCAGTCGACCAGTTTTTTTTCGACGAATTGACTGGGCACCCTCGAGGAGACTCGCAGGGAGTTCGAGAGGAGCATGAAGGAGTCCCTGCAATCCTTTGAGGGGAAGCCGAGGCCCGCCTACTGGAAGTGGACGCAGTGTTCGATGACGCCCTGGCGGAGAATATGAGAGAGCATGGTGAGGAGATGGACTAGCCTGCTGCCTTCGTATATAGTTCTTTAGGAGTAGGTTTCATTTGTTTTTTTCTTTTTATTTGGAGTTCCTGAACTTTGCTCCGCATCTTGTATACAGTTATTTTTGTATTGTATTTTTAGGATTTTTCTACATGTTCTGGGACCATGGACCCTGGATCTTTGTAAATATTTGGATTTTAATTTGGAATGTTTTTCACATGATATGTGATTTCATTTGCACATACATTAATGGACAAGGACCACATTTTTGACTCTTTCATTTTTTACATCACATTGAGTTTGGTTTTCACTTTATTTTGATTTTTCTTTTGGTTCATGCATGTTTAATTTGTTGTTTTTACTGTGTGTGACTTAGATACATGTTTTTTAATATAATTTTTTGACATTGAAATCGAAGTGGTATCTGGTGTCAACGGTTTAGTGCATGTTTCACTCCTCCTTGACGCATTTGCGTGTCCCTGCTGTTCACCAATGTTGTTCATGTGTGTGCACATGCATGTATGTGTGATGTTAGGATTCACATGACATAGGGAGCATGACTAATGGATGGGTGTTGAGGTCCACCAGGGGGATGCAGCGTGTGGTGGCATTTTAGTTGGCATGTGCTGCGTGGTTGTATGTTGGCCCAATGTGTTTTGGGGTGGGGGGCGGGGACATGTGGCAGGGCCTGTCTGCAGGTTGCCGTCACTGGTGGGGGTTGGGGACATGAGGCGGGGCCTGCCTGCAGGTTGCCGTCACTGGTGGGTGGTGGGGACATGAGGCAGGGCCTGCCTGCAGGTTGCTGTCACTGGTAGGGACATGTGGCGGGGCCTGCCTGCAGGTTGCCGTCTATGTTGGGGGGTGGGGACATGAGGCGGGGCCTGCCTGCAGGTTGCTGTCACTGGTGGGGGGTGGGGACATGAGGCGGGGCCTGCCTGCAGGTTGCCGTCACAGGTGGGGACATGAGGCGGGGCCTGCCTGCAGGGTATGGTCACGGGTGATGGGGTGCCCGTGTGGTGTGGGCTGCCTGCAGAGTATGTTCACTGGTGATGGTGTGGGTCCCATGTAGTGCGGACTGTCTGCAGGGTGTGGTCACGGGTGATGGGGGAGCCATGTGCTGTGGGCTGCATGCGGGGTATGTTCACGGGTGATGGTGGGGGTCCCATGTGGTGTGGGCTGCCTGCGGGGTATGTTCACAGGTGATGGTGGGGGTCCCATGTGGTGTGGGCTGCCTGCGGGGTATGGTCATGTGTGATGGTGGGGGTTCCACGTGGTGTGGGCTGCCTGCAGGGTGTGGTCACAGGTGATGGGGTGGCCATGTGGTGTGGGTTGCCTGCAGGGTATGTTCACGGGTGATGGTGGAGATCCCATTTGGTGTAGGCTGCCTGCGGGGTGTGGTCACGGGTGATGGGGGGCCATGTGGTATGGGCTGCCTGCGGGGTATGGTCCACTGCTGGGGTCTGGCTGTCCCGTGAGGAGGCGTCTGCTTCCAGGGGAGTTGTGCATGTATCACAGGGTACACGCAGGCCTTTCCACGTGATTTGGCTGGTGCGAGCGGGGTACGCAATTTCGCTGGGGCGCGGACGGAGTACACGCGGGCCTTCCCACGTAATTTCGTGAGTGGGGTACGCGATTTTGCTGGGGTGCGGACGGGGTATGCATGGGCCTTTTCACACGATTTGGCTGGTGCGAGCGGGTTACGCTCTGATTTTTCACACATTACAATGGGGGGATGTGTGCTGGGTCACGGATGGTGCGGGACGTTGCGCCGTATTGGGCATTTCACTGTCTTTTGCCTGCGCATGGGCGTTTGTTGGGGGCGTTGCTGGCGCTACTTGATGTTCATTGCGCCACGGTTACTGATGCCTCAGAGAATCCATGAATACGCGAGCCGCGCAATTGCTTGTTTGTGCCACCGCTGGTGCACGCATGGCACATGCTCCTTCTCGGCGTGCAGCACTTGTGCTGCTTCTGCGCTGGATTCTATGAATTGGGCCCTAAATCTGAAGATTAAGCAACATTAGTAAATTATGTTTTCATGATCGTGTATATACTCTGATATATAAGTTATACATATTATCAGTAGGATATGGTTGTACTGTATTTATCACAGTTCGTACAGTCAAGTGTGAAACGCATGAATTAATGTACAAACACACACACTTTAATATTGCGACCATACTGTTTTGGAAAACATGTACACAACACATGTTTGACATTTAAAGCATTACACAGTAACAGGTTTTAGATTTAACTGTTTTTTACATTTAGTATTATGCAAAAAAAGCACAAGATGCAAAAACTTTCAGTCAATTGTTTCTATCCTACAAACTTTCAGAATTGTACATGCAGTTTGTTTTAAGATGTAACTTAAATTAAAAGGAGCAGCCTTGAACCATGTACGAGTACCCATTAGAGGTAGAATTTGAATTTTTAACGTTGTGAAACGTAATGGTGCAGTGCTTAATGGAGCTATGCTCATAACAGGAGGTCATGAGTTCGAATCTTCTGTAAAGCCTTTCAATTTTATTTTTACAAAAAAGGAATAAAATTGGCGTTTCGTATTTTTAGTTTTAAAAAGGAGGATTATAATTTGAAAAACGAAGAGACAGACTTACCGTGACACATGAAACCTTTTTTGGGGCATGGCATGTGACACCTGCTAGTGGCACGTGTCACTTGTAGTGCCAGGTGACATGCAGTGGCACGTGTCACTGGCATATGACGCATGCCATATTCGGCTCCAACCCCTACTGGGATGGTTTTCCTTCCGCCTTTTCTGGTAACATATGATACTTTACCCTTCTCTTCAAATCTCGGACATCTTCTGAGCTGGGCTGGTTGCCAAGGTTTTTGGTGAGGTGCATGCTTGTATTCACCCGTCTACTGGTGGTAACCTTCAACCTTTCAGGGTCTGTCCTGTACGGAAGTATGGAGAACGACGGAGCAAGACAGGCCCCTCAGCGGCTCAGAAGTATTGGATGGCACCTGAGGCATGTGTTAGGCCCGAGCAAAGTCACTGCCTCACCACCATACAGGAGAAGGTAAGGGACGGAGCCGAATAATCAGTGAAACACATTAAAGGGAGCGGGAAGGTTTGGAGGCAGGATCATTGAGTGAGGACAGCTCAGGACTGGAGTCCACATCATTTTTTCCCCTCAAGATTCCGGGGGACATGAGTGAGAAGAACACCCAGTCCGTTTTTTCCCATTTGGATTCTGTGAGTTGTATTTTTTTCTTTCCGATTTGAAATTTAGAAAAACGACAAGTGCCCCAATTCCAGACAAAACAGGACTGGATCGCCTTTTACAATGGAACACCACCCACCCAAAGACAACGGTGTCTACACTAAATTTACTTAAACGCCACACTAACACAACTCTTCATACTCTCCTTAAAAATCACTTTGCCATACACCACAAACAGACCAAAACATGTACATTACCAACGTGGAGCACACATTAACCACTACTCCACACAACTCGTAAAATATCTAAAAATTGCACTACACACAAAGCTCTACCTTTTTTATCTTCACACATTAACATTGCAACAAGGCAACTTTGTTCGGTTCTGTTTAGTCATCCGTTCTATTTAGTCATCCGTTCTGTTATACTAGACTCAATATAATAGCATAATAGGGCACCGCAAATAGTTTCACTCATTCTCCCGGTAAGCAGAGCTTGGCCGACACTGGCTTCAGAAGGGGAGGAAATTAATTTTGGTTTTGTTAAAGTCAGTAGATGTACTAGACTCTTTGGTGCCCTGACTGGCTGCTCACAATATATATCCTGTCAAATAAAGTATTATTGAACTGAGGCAGCGACAGTGCTATAATCCTAGCCTTTGTGTCCTTGATAAATTCACTACTTATACCATGGGAGAGCATTGGGGGCTTCCAGCAGAGCAGCACAAGGGGACATCATGTTGCCGCTAAAAACAATAAAGGCCTCATTACAAGTTGGGAAATAGCGGTAAAACAGGCTTTGTTTGCCAAATACCACCTGTTTTAAATCCCTCCCATTACAGTTTTGGAGGGTAACACCTCTAACTTTATTCTAATTGAATGCCGTAGAGGTATAACCAGTTCGATTTTCAAAATGGAAATCCACCAACTTTTACCTCTACCCCAGAGTTGGAAGTTAACATTGTTAAATGCCCACAACAGTTTTCTTTTTTTTTAAACTTTAATTTTTATTAACAAGTTATCAATTACACCAACAACAGTCAGCAGAAATGATACCACACAGATAACTTATGTCTTCCCCATCCCCCAATTTACCCTGGACATGTTCAAATAATCACTCCGCCAGTCAACATGAAATAAAAATAATATATACCTCTGTAGTTCAACTTTCACTACTAGTCCAATACATGTGACCTCTTTCACCCCTGGTTGCCAAAATCACCCACCCTCCCTCGCGTATGCTTTAAAGACCTACTTCATTGACCACAGAAACAACATTTCCGACACATAACAAAGCAGTAAACCCCACTGCTCCACCTTTGGATACGTTCCTACTGACTCATCCTCCAAGCCTACCCTTCCGTCCCTGCCACTAGTCTTAATTCAAATTCCACTTAACAATTAGCGGGCCCCACTCATCCAGAAGTGATCCCATGTGGCCATTGACTATAGCAGTTAACTTATCCACTGTATGCATATCTTTAAGTTTCTGTTCCGACCCTGCTTTGTCCGGGGCCTCTAGGCATTTCTACTTCTGTGTCAGTGCAATTCTACCAACTCTAAGCATTGCCTCCAAAAGCCTTGGGAACCTATTCTCATCTCTATCCATCGTATAGACTTCTAGCAACAGTTGGAGGGGATCGAGACCGAGCTGAACACCCGTCACCTCCTTCATCCAACTCTAAATCTCTGCCCAATATGTTGAAATCCTGGAACACTTCCACCACATGTGAAACAATGTTCCCTGCTGGCCACAGTCACAGGGGCAAAACGGGGAGGAGCCCCGAAACATCCTAGAGAGCCTAACAGGATCCCTGTGCCAACCATGCAGGACTTTAAAGTTGTGCTCCATCATTGAAGTAAATATATTTCCATGAAAGGTAACCTTAAATATCCTATTCCACGTTTCCTCTGGTATTTTACTGTCCACCCAGGTCTCCCACCTCCGTTTGAAGTCTTCTCTGTTCCCAATATCAGATGTAATCATAACCTTATACAGATGCAATAAGATTCCTTTCGGACCCTCTGCCGAAGCCAGGATCCCCTCAAATTCGGTCAAGTCCCTAGCTAGCTTGTCCTCCAACCGTTTATCTGTAAGCAACCTTCTAAATCATAGAAAATCAAAACTAGAAAGGGCTTCCCGACCTAACCTTTCACAGAGAGCTTTGTGATCTATAAATACACCCCCAGAAAAGAACTGTCCAGCCTTCTCCAAACCTTTGTCTGACCATTCCTGTGAATGACGAAATCCCTGCCTAGCTAAATCTCTAGGGTGTCACCATAATGGTAATAAACAAATTAGCTATAGTTAGCCTATAGAAAATTCAAGGGTATATCCACCCGATGCTTTATTTATCTGGGGTTTGGATTGGATACAGCCGATAACATGGCCATTTTCACATCGAGTATTGTGACTTAGGCAACGCAATTGTGTGTCGATCGAAGCCTTACTGTTTGAGTTGGGTCTTACATCACTGGGCTCTCATTTGGATTCAAGGATTTTGATGTTATACAGGAAGCTTTTGGTTCCTCAAGGTGGGTCTCTATACTTTGATCTTGCAGAGATGATGAAACTGCCAACCTTTGGCCTGCTGATGATTTAAAAAAAACAAGCCGACCAGGTATTGGTTAGTTGTGATTTAACAGTGGATGATCTCATTTCCAAACAGACGTCAGTTAATAAATGATTGTTTGACTGTGACTGAATGCTTACTACATCTAAAGTGAGAGGCTCAAAATTGCCTGACTCCCCCCACAACGAGCCTTTGGGGGTAATTCCAAGGTACCTGAAAAAATTCCCCAATGGCTACTGGCGCCAACAGTTCCTGAGGTGCAGACTAAATCAGCTCCCCACTGGTGACATTTTTTCTATCAGGTCGTCTTCCGATGCGGATTCAGTCAGGTGGTTGTCATTTATGTACTAACAACGAGTTGGTGCATACTAGGGAGCGTGGCCTGCCCCTCACTGCAGTCTCAGCGAATTTTGTAGCTAGGCCAATTAGCCCATAATCCAGACTGTTTAGTATCAGGGGACTTTTATGATCGACTGTGGAGAGGAAATCGCAGTGACTATTTCAGTGGTCAACCTCCTGCATTATGCTGGACTGATTCGAATTAGGTGGTGAATAGGAATTTAAAAGCTTTTATTATGTAATTGAAGGTTGTGTTTCCTTTGTTTTGAAAAGTAACTATTGATTGTTATATTTTAAATTGTAATTATTCACTTTTGTGTACATGTCTAAGGTTGGGTATGAAAAACCAAAATCACAATTAACAAAAAAATAGGGTGCCCCCAAACCAAGGATAACGGGGTTGGCCAACTCGACAAGCAAAAGTATTACTTTGTTTCTCTCCATAGGGACCATAAAACGCCAAACGTAATGATGCTCCCTCAATTTCTGGGGACCCAGGCCTTGTGGAGCCCACAAAAGATCCTGTTTCTTTTTCGGGTGAGTCTCAACATCCTCAAGAAAAGTCCAATAGTTGCCCAATGTGTCCCTGAGGTGCTCCACTAACACCTGCAGCTGGGCCACCTTTTAATAAACCTGTAAATCTGGGTACCCAACCCTCCCCATTCTCTCAGCAATGTAAGCATTGCATGTTTGATTCTGGGAACTTTATGTTGCCATACAAACCTACTAAGGGCAGATCGTACATCCCTAAAATACCCTTCCGGGACCACAGTAGATATAAACAAAAAGAGGTAAAGCAAACAGGGGAGAACATTAATCTTGGCGGTTATCATCCACCCATACCAAGACAGAACCGAGGGGCCAAACTGTGAAGACTGGAGGGGGGTGTCTGTACTTCCACTCTCTATATGGTAGAGGAGAGGCACAGAGGACCCCAGCCAAGATTCTCTATTATTGGTAACGTAGTCGAGCAATCAAGGCCTAGCTTCTCAGGAGGTGATGCAGGCTGTTTCTTAAGTACAGTGTAGTCCCCGAACCCCCTCAAAGGAATGTCCACACACTGTATTACTGAAAACACAGTCTTTATATAATTAATATTCAAAGGTATGTACACGATCACAATATCACACTTTGTACTCAGAAATCAACAATGATAAATATTTACACTTCTAAAGTGATACCACCAATGTTATCGAATCTCATTAAAGTGCATCAACTGTACGGTTAAAATGTCACACAGATCAATAACGAG
Source organism: Ambystoma mexicanum (assembly GCF_040938575.1). NCBI lineage: Eukaryota > Metazoa > Chordata > Amphibia > Caudata > Ambystomatidae > Ambystoma > Ambystoma mexicanum. The sequence continues at coordinate 484,914,744 of NC_090931.1, read as the reverse complement.
GAAACCAGCAATAGAGATAGGAAGGAACGTAAGATGGTTGAAACAATAGGCAGAATGCTGGCCTATACCGATAGACACAGTTCTGTGTGGAGATCCCCCCACCTGGGCAACCTGTAAAATAAAGATATATAGCACAAGCCCAATAGCCTTATTTCCTCCTATTAAGGTTTTACTCCCCCAATGTACCTGGTGGAGTAGAGTTCGTCGAAGGATCCTTCTTGAGTGACTCCCTTTAAAGCAGGAGCCACGGATCGTTAAGGCGTCGAAGATGGTGAACTTGCCGTTGACGGCAGCGATGAGAAGTTCAAGGGTGCCGAGACCACGATGTCGATCCAGGCGGTGCTCGTCAGCGACGTCCTGCGAGGATGAGGTGTGCGGGGCACCTCAGCAGCGGATTGCTCAGGACCGCAAAGAGTTTCAGAAGAACTGTGGCCCAACAAGGGCGTCGAGTCGTCAAAGTCTTTGTGGCCTTCAGGTGGCGGGAATTCCACCGGCGGATTCTCCTCGGCGCGTTGGTCGTCCTCGACTTTCTCCGGCGGGACAAAGCGGTCAACGGTGCGGACAAGGGAGTCCTTGGATTCAAAATGTTCTTAGGCAAAGGAGCGGACGGCTCCGGTCATCGGCGGCATGGCGCCAAGTGGTCCCCACGGCTGGGCAACACAACTTCGACGGGCCTCCAGCGGTTACACAAACCTGCGAACCCTGGTCGACGGCACAAGACTTCGACAGCGGCGAAGTCCGTGTGCTTTGCTTCGTTCTCCTTAGCGATCCCATCTCGGGTCGGCAGCCTTTCGAGGGTCTGACTTCCAGGGAGCTTCGGCAAAGGTTAGCAGTGCTCGATGGTCCCTCGGAGCATGGGAAGAGGGCACCTTACTAGGTCCTCTCTCGGATCAGTCCTTGACGAGTTCGGCAGCTTTCAGATCAGGTCGAAGCAAATGCAACAGCAAGTCTTCCAGCTGGGCGTCGAGGATCAGCAGTTCCAGTTACTCTTCAAGTGTAGACATAGCTTCTGAACGCTTCTGAACAGTTTCCAGGGGTGAGAGGTCCCCAGATATACTATCTTGTCTCTCATCCACACTGCTCGGTCACTCTCAGCAGCCAATCATACAGAAGGCCATTCATGCAGTCAGTCAGCAAATCAGGCACACAGTGCATTCAGGCCATCCTCCTCCCTCTCAGACACTCACAACAAGGAATGTGGATTGGGACAAGTACCCAGCCATTCAACACTACACACTGCATTCAGGCCAGTTTCGGGGAGGGCTGTCTCAGTCTTTGTCTCTCATACCAGAAACCAGACAGCCACAACAAGAAGTGCATATTGGTCACACACTCCATTCACCCAGGTCCCACCCACAGGGCGTACCCACAACATACAGTCACTGGGAAGGCTCCAGACAGTCTGGACTGGACTTCACAACAACACCATATATGGAACTTCCACCCAACAGCCTTTCAGGGGGAAGGGACAGAGTCAGGGCTTCCCAGGACATTGGGAAAACAAGGTAATAGGTAATAGAAAGCAAGAGGCCACAGGGGCCATCTTGTTTTCCATCAGGAATCAACTGATTCCAATGGCAGGGCCTGGGGATCCCAAAATGGAGGATACTCAGCGCACCTGTCAAATTCAGCATGGAGCTGCCACCAGCCCATACCCTGTGGGCCACCCACAGGTACCCAAAAACATACACTAGGGGCACAGGGTTGTACCCCCACCCATGGGTGCCATAAGGGTATCCCACGGGTCTGTTCACCAAACCAAAAGAGAGAGAGCTGCCACATGAACTCCTGCGCGGAAAATATGACAGAACACACGATAAAAAGGAAGGCAAACAAAGCAGTACAATCTCTGGGGAGCTGAATTCCCAAATAGGTAATCCTCCTCTTTTCCACCATCATACCCCTAAAATGACTGCTTTTCTCAAGGCAGGATCCCCAGCAATACTGGACTCCTTTCTCATTCAGTCATTGAGTGAGGGGGCACACATTCTTCTCTCCAGTGTGAAGGCTGAAAGGTCCTGGAAAATAGTTATCTTTGAAGATCCGAAGGTTACCGGCCCCTCTTTCCTTGCCTTGTCAAGAGGTCTCGTCTTTTCCTCATAATAGTGAAAGTACAGACCTCTGCCCTCTGCCCCCCAAAGCAGTGCACCCTGTCAATTATGGGTTGAGCAGTTGTATCGCAACCAAACAGGAGCTTGACCACCTCGTAGATCGACCTCTTGATGTCTCTCTTCGTTTCTCCATCTTTCTCCAGAAACCCCAAAAAACGAAGGTTGTTTCTCCTCTCTCAATTTTCAAAGGCATCCATCTTAAGCGTCATCTCATTTTCCATCCTTTCCAGCTCCGAAAGCATCATATCCATTTGGAGTTTTAATGTATCGAGTGAGGATTGATTCATTTCTAGGTTAAGCAGTCTATACTCGATTTTTGTCAACTCGTTTGTCAAAAGTATCTAGCCGAACCCCTATGTCGGCACGGATCCTACGTATCTCCTCCAACAATGTTACTATGTCTCTCTTCGTCACCACTGCGTCGGCAGGTGCCTCCTCCATGATCAAATGGTCTGACCGGTGCGCTATCGGGAGGCTCTCGGGGCTAGCAAAATGAAATCTCCGGAAATATGCTTTCCAGTCCATTAGAGTGGTAGCTGGCACACAGAAGAATCACAGCAACCCCGGCCCCGGCCAGGACCTCACGGAGGAGGCATATAGAGGTCCGGGGACCAAGCTCCAGCCACAACCGAATGGGGAACAGGACAGTAGCACCGCATTAAACCAAGGCAACCCCAGTATGCACCTCCTCGCCTTAGCTCACAAACGCCTGCGCTTAGACACACCACCAGGTGACAGGCAGAGGACGCTAGGGCCAGACAAAAGACCCCACCTCACAAAGTAAACAAGGTTTTCCTCAGTACCAACCACAGGCATCTACCAAAGAAGGGCAACAACGCTCTCCCAAACTGGAACAGCCACAATCTCTCAAGGCATCTCCTGACTCGTCTGTGGTGCCATCAAGGATACCTCGCACATTGCCTATTAGGATCTCCTAAAAGGAGAATCCACGCACAACCCGTAGGGCCCAGCAGGCAATTCACTTCAGATCCTAGCTGGAGCAACAGAGAAAATACCATTAACTGTGGACGATGGCGCTGCCACCTGTCTGCACTGCTCAAAGCTGGCTGCTGCTGGGGGGCAAGACCTCTCAACGCAGGCTAACCAGCGCTGCATGGTCAGACTGCGGCCTCACACCAGACCCGTTCTGGATCCCCCAGGACGATGGCCACTACGTGTGGATGCTGGTGACGACCTTGTCTAAGATAGCCAGAACCAACCTGTCATGTCTCCTCCTGATGACCTGCAGTTTGCCTGGGCGCACAGTCACCACCAGGGCTAGGGGGCACAACTTCCTCTTCTGGGCTCCCCACCCGGAGCCTCAGTCAGCAAAAAGCAATTGGCGCCACTCACAATGGTGGCATCCCTGCCAGGGGCTTCCTCCACTGCTGCCTCAGCTTACCTCGGAGCTGGAGGCAATACTCCATCAAAGCCCCACAGCTGAGGTGGGAAATGTCTGCAGGGCCGCCTCACCTTGGAGGAGGTTGTTTAGGGGGGGAGCTGCCCACACACCCAGCCCAAGGCTCCTCCAGACCTGAACCCCAGGTCGCTGAGTCTGCCTGTCCTACCAGCCCGGCCCAGTCACATCTGATGCCCCTTTCCCTGGGACGAACTAGCCAGCAACTGGTTCAGGGTGTTAAAATTCAGCCCACACCAGTAGCCTCGGGGTACAGCCCCTAGTGAGCCCCCCGAGCTAGAGTCCTGGACTGCTGCTGATGGCACTATGCGATGTGTTGGGTGCGCCTTGTCCCCTTTTCCAGGACAACCGCTACAGTGAATATCTTGGCCTCCTGAGGACCTCCACTCTCCGGACTCTGCACTGGTGTGCAGAAGAGATACCCACCGCCACTGCTCCAAACACCACCGCCCCGGGGGCGGGAGGATAAAAAGTGGGGCTCTGGTCACTTTTTAACCCAGTGCATCAGGAGCCAGCCACCCAGACTCCCACCATCAGTGCGCCCCCTGTAGACCTCACCACAAAAGTGATTTAAAGTTTTTCAATGTGCAGTAGAGAAGCATAAGAACCTACCTTAAATACAAGGATTGCACGTTTTCATGGGGAAATTGTAAGTGGCAAAAAGGGTGGGCATCACCACCTTACCTTCAATGCATAGATGTTTAGATTTCACTCTCTTGTGGTTTCAATAATTGTAAAGCAGTGGTACGATACACAACTGCACTCTATGCATTTGATCTTGAGTATGAGGATGGAATGGAATTCTGGAATACCACTGGTGGTGGTCCTGTTTTACCACTACCCTTACAACTGAAGCAGTAGTAAAGTCTGAATTTGATAGATCTTCTGGAATACCACTGGCAGTACTGGTAAATACATCCTTCAGTATTCCTGATAGAAAATACACTGAACTTGTGATGAAGCCCTACACCAGCCCCATTGATAGGGAGGCTTTATTTTAATAGCATGAACTAAAACCTCTAGGATCTAACAATTTCTGCAGACAAGGCACAGTGGGATTACATTATTTGCCAAGGATAATACACTTTGGTTAAGTAGTGAAGCTGGAATTGTACCCACTCAGCAGTTTAAGCACCTAACCACCTACTTTCTTAGCTCTAGGTAGCACACATTTATTTTTAAGTGGCTTCCAACAGCTACAATCATATTGTCTAATAGAATTTACACCAACCCGACAGTGTATAAATCACTATAGAAACATGTTAAGTCACAGGAGTCTCATTGTAGCTTAATATTCCACATCCTGAATCCGAAAGATCACAAAGTCCCTAGCGTCACTTTGGGGACATCTAGTGGGATGGCCAAGGGGCCGGGTGCCTCCCCAAGGTAGCGGATGGTGGGATGGGGTGGATCCCCTGGTCACCCCTACTTTTACAATTTTTTTTTAAATTTCAATTGTAGCATATGCAAACAATCACAAGTTTCCAAACATAACAGCTCCCTTGCCCCCCCCCCCACTTATCCCTCTTCCCTGAACTGGACGCCTACATCTGGTCTTGTGTTGCACTTTCACATATTACTATCATTCTGTGGAGTATCAGTAGCTTCCTGTGCAGAGTTCTCTTCTTGATCATGAATGTCATTTGCAGAGGTTTACAGTTCTGCAATAAGCTGTCTCCACACCTCGATCCCACCCGCCCCTTGTTCTTCAGTTCTGCTGGCTGCTACTTGCCACACCATAGTTTCTGCGTTTGCCCATTTCAACAGATCCCTCCACCACACTAGTGCTACCAGCCTCCCTTCCGCCTTCCATCCCATCGCTGTCTTCCTTTTCACCAATATATACGCTAAGTCTCTCAATTTGCTCACATGTTTCATTCTTTTGGGTCTCAGGAACCACCTCAATAGGGAAGCTCCTGGCGATGCTACGTCTAGTTTGATGTCTGCTTTTGCCAGTAGTTATGCTACTTCCCCCAATACCTGCCAATTTCCACGCACGCCCAAAACATATGCACCAGTCCTGCATCTACTTCCCCACATTTCTGCCATTGCTGCGCACCGGTCTGGCTGAACCTGGCTATCTTGCTTGGGGTTAGGTAAGCCCTGTGCGTCACAAACAATTGGATCTGTTGCAATCTAGTGTTTCTTGACACTTTTTTGTGATATAATTTCACTCTGTTCCAGTCTTCATCTGTCAATGGTTCTCCTAGATATGCACCATTTCTGTCTTAACTGGTCCACCTCACCTCCCACCCCGGACATCAGCAGCTGGTATATGCGCGATACTTCATGTCCACCCTCTGACATATCATAAAATGTCTTGATTGCTTCATCTGGTAGTAATGCTGCGTCTGACTCTGGCCACCTACGTTTTAGGTTCCTCATTATTCTGGCATGCGTTATATATTGCCCTTTATGTAGTCCGGTATCTGCTGCTACTTCTACGAATGATTGGGGTTTACCATCTTTGAGTATGTCTCCCAGTGTAGCTACTCCCATTGATTCCCAGTTTTGCTGGACATTTCTCCTAGTCTGTTCGTCTGCTCTCTCTAAGGCCACCAACGGTATTTGTGGAGAGTATGGTGCTGCGTTTCCCAACCACTTACCAGCTCTGCCCCACACATGACACCCGAGTCGCAGCAATAGGTGTACACTGCGCTTAGACTGTTCTGGTAGCCATATCATTTCCTTCAAGAAAAACAGAGCTCCAGGCGACTTTAATAGCTGTGATTCTGGGGTTTGTTCATCAGACAGCCATTTGGCCACGAATTGTAGTTGGCTCGCCATGAAATATGCCTCAAAGTTAGGTATTTTATGCCCCTCTGAAGTTTCCATAATGCCACTCTATTTCTTGTGTTGTTCCATATGAAGCTCATGCATATACTGTGTAGTTTACTAAAGAAGCCCTTCGGGATTGCAAACGGAATGTGAGCAGAATAGTGTAGGAGTCTCGGCAATACCACCATTTTCAGCAGGGCCACCCTCCCCATCATGGACAACGGCAACTTTGCCCAAAAGGACATGTTTTTCTCCACTCTGCTCACTGCTTCCACTGTATTGTGTTTATGCTCTTCCTTGGGTTCATGATATATATTTATGCCCAAATATCTGAATGTTATTAACTCCCATTTAATTGGGAGCACCGGTAATCTGTATGTGGGTCTCCCCTTATACCCCCCCAAAGGGTATAGTCTCGATTTCTGGGGATTCACCGTAATCCCCCACACTAGGGCATATCTCCCCAGTAATTCTAGGACATACTGTACATTTTCTTCAGGGTATTTCAGGTACAATAGCATATAGTCTGCATACAGTGAGACCGGGTGCCGCCCGTCAGTCGTGTCTATCCCCACTTGCCCGTATGCTGCCCTTAAATAGATTGCTAACGGCTCCAACGCTAATATAAAAAGCATCAACGACCATGGGGATCCTTGTCTCGTCCCCCTGCTCAGCTGCCACTGGTCGGAGATGGTGGAGCCGTCTTCACTCTCGCGATCAGTGCATTATACAATAGCCTCGCCCATCTTATATACGTTGGTCCCATGCTGAACCCCTCCAGGACTGCCAGCAGCCAGGTTCATTTGACTCAGTCAAATGCTTTGACAGCATCCAGCGACACCACCGCCACATCTTGTGTCTCCTTGTTAGTGTAATCTATTATGTGATTCAGCCTCCTCAAGTTATTGGTGATGTTCCTATGTGGGACGTAACCTGTTTGGTCCGGGTGGATTAGCTTACCTATCACTGGTCTGAGTCGCATTGCCATCACTGCTGTGAGAATCTTCCCATCCTGGTTCAGCAGTGACAGAGCCCTGTACGATCCACATTCTGTCTCTGGTTTGTTAGGTTTGATAAGAGGGATAATTATTGATTCCTGCAATGAGCGAGGTAAAATACCTCGCTCCAATGCCTCGTTTAACATGGCTAGCAGCGGGGGAAGAACCTCTGCCCTGTATGCTTTATAAAATTCACTAGGGAGTCCATCTGCCCCTGGGGCTTTGCCATTTGGGAGCTCTCTAATGACACATTCAAGCTCTTCAGTTGTGATCGATGATTCTAACCTATCGCTCTCTTCTTGGGTCAGCTTGGGAAGATCTATATCCGTAAGAGTTTCCTGTATATCCACCTCCTTGTACAACTCCTTGTAATATTCAAAAAAACAATTGTTTACTTCCGTCTGGGTTTCTCTCAATTTGCCATCCCTCCCCCTCACTGCATGTTGGCACTCCACATATTTCTTGTAGCTTAACTTACCCAGCCTGTCCCATAGCTCCCTATATGTCCGCTGAAGCTCAGCCACCTCCTTTGCATCCCCAATTGTCCCCGTGCTTTCCCGCATTATGGCTTTCTAACTTTCTTTCAGCCTTTTGCAAGTCTTTCTCTATATCCTCCCGGAGCCCTTTGGATTTGGCCATTGCCACCCCACGTGTCACAACCTTGAAGGCCTCCCATAGTGTGCCTACCAAATCTACACTACCCGTGTTATGTTCAAAGTTTTCCTGCACTTCTACTCTGAGTTGTTCTCGAAATCCCACATCTTTCAACGCTTCAACCCTAAGTCTCCTCGTCAGGATCTTTGCTCGGGGGGGGGAGAGTATATTCCATGTCATAACCATAGGGGCGTGATCAGACAACACTCTTGCTTTATATTCAGCTTGAGGGAACTAATAACCCTCCCCTACAAACACATAGTCTAGCCTTGTGTACAGATTCTAAGGGGCGGCGTAATGTGAATACCCCCTTTTCCGCAGATGTAATATCCTCCAGACGGCTTTTAGTTTAAGTGTACTCAGCACTGCCTTCAGCGATTTGGCCGCAGGGTCGGGCTAGCTACCTTCCCATCTGATCTGTCCATGGTCGGGTCCAATGTACAATTGAAATCCCTCCACCCCCTCCCCATATCAGCACACTATCTCTATGTGGGCTAATCTTAGGATACAGGGATTTGGAGTATGTAGCAGTGTCTTGGTTCGGGGCATGTGTGTTAATAAGACATATTTCTCTGCCTTCGACCATACCTCTAACCATCACCATCCTGCCCTCCTTATTTATCTCTGTCTGTAGGACCATAACCGGGACTCTGGGGGAGATCCAAATATGGACCCCCCTGGCATACGCCGAGTACGCTGAGCCTATCATCTTGCCGCTCCATTTTCAGGCCACTAGGTCCAACTTCTTCCTAGTGAGGTGTGTCTCTTGCAGAAATGCTATATCCGCCTTCTGGTGCTTGAGATACGCTATGACTATATTTCTCTTCATGTAACTATTCAGCCCTCTGACATTCCAGGTCACTATTCTAAGGTCCCCCATGTTAGGCAGAAACCTGTGCAGTTCCCTTTGGGAACACTGCAAAAGATTTAGGACTACAGGTGTTAGCAGTAAACCCACTTGGTAGCAGTCTGTACCACCCAGATTTACCTGGTAGCTGTGGCTGAGCAGTCAGACTTCCCTCAAGAAGAGTCAGGCAGTATGCAAAGTATACACAGTAGGCACTCAGATACAACAATACAAGCAAACACTGACCAGAGCTTTGGTATCAAAGTATATAATTATTTATTTAAAATACACTGTTTAGAACACTCCAGCACCCTTATGGTAAAACACTCTAAACACAATTACTATTATAATATATACACCCCTTGTTCCTTATCAGAGAAGTCTTAGTTAACACCACTTATTTCCATACAGAGGTGAGCGCTTAACTATAGATGGCACTCCAATAAGTTTATGAAGAAGGGAGGGAAAAAGACAGAATATGGAAAGGTACACCACTCTAAGATTTAGGAACACTATTAGCAAGGCAGAAGAGCAAAAGTTACTTGTGAGCCAAAGTCCATAGGCTGGGCCCACTCTTAGAGAGAGCAGAGCACAAATGCGCCCAAGATCACACAGTTACACTAGGCTTAGAAAGTCTTGCAGAGAGTTCGAAAAGAGTTTAGAGAGGCTCAGAAAAGTTCAGCCAGGGTGTCCCAGGCTGACCCAGGTTCGAAAGCCGGGGACTAAATCTACCCCGTACAGTCGGTGGCAAGGGAAGCCGGGCGGGACACGGTACCTTAAGTGGGAAGGATCCTCCAGCGGGGGCAGTTGTTCCTGGCAGCGGGAGCAAGTCTCGTCGTCGTCCAAGGGAAGAAAAGATCTCGACTTGGAGGAAAGATGAAGGTCGTTGCACTGCCAGGGAAGAAACCAGCCACGGAGTTTTCCGGTTAAAGGTATTACCCTTTAATTCGCAGTCGTGGTAAAACATGGTATCCCGGTTGCCGGGGTGCTTGGCACACGTAAGGCGGCCATGAGATACGTTGGGAAGGCGAAAAGACGGTGAAACTGGTTATCCCCACCAGTCAAAGGAAGAAGACTCCTATGCGGGAGATCTCCTCTGTCGTTGGGAAAAGTGGTGAGACGGTCCAGCAGGGCTCCACCGGTGGTGTCGTCGTGGCAGGTCGGCTCAGCTTCTCCCACGTCGGATTCTTAGGTCCTGTGGCGACTTCTGAAGTTCCAGTCCCCAAAGCCCTGCTTTTATGCAGAAAACCCCCATTCACTCAGCCTAGCTGTCACTCAAACATGCTAAGTGGTGAGCCGGCTGGCTCACCACTTGGGCCAGTCAGGACGGAGTGCGACTTGAGTTGCCTAGGCAACTCAGTCCAGGGTGCCTAAATTCCCCTCCACCCCTCCTAAGTACCCCGGACAGAGTGGCACCACTTTGGAGGGCTTCTGTGGAGAAGCCCGCCAAAAAGTGGAACAAAGGGCTCGACTTGGGTTGGAGTTACAGAAGAGAACACAAACGCCATTTTAGAACCGAGTTTTGGCAAAAAATACCAACCGGAGAATTAATATTAAATAAATAAACCGGCGGTATTTTCGAGGCTATCGTAATTAAATAAATAAAGATAGTAGCCTCGAACAATGGGAAAATCCCATAGAGAAATATTCGCGGTTGAATATAAAAAGTAGTATCCACTGCCACCAGCCAAAACTCGATCAGGGGGGACGGAGACGTGCCCCCTCGACTAACAGACCCCGGGGCAATTGAATTGCCCCAGCCAGTACGACCACAATATGATGGTTTGTACTGGTTCTATTCAGAATTTAAGACTAGTAAAGTCAATGGTGACTTTACAGGCCCTGGGAGACAGTAGTCAGTCCCAGAGTATGGAGTCTATACTGGGGAGTCACTATGACACCCCTGTGTTACTGCACTGAGGGTGCTGTGTAACACACACCACAAAAACACATGAAGCCCTATGGAGTAAAAGACCCCATAGCCCATTAAACACATCTAGAGTCAAAGAAACACACTCAAATCATGCCCAAGAGTGAGGGTAAAAGAGTCTCACTCTTGGCAGGAGAAAAAAATAAACCCCAAAAATCCAGCAAAGCTGCTGGGGGACTCACTAGGTTAGGAAATTCAGCCTAAACAGAGAATTCTCCCTAACACCCCATAATCCTCCATTGATTTGGATTCTCTTCCTCGACTCATACTCCCCCTCCCGCTCCTCCCCACTCCGGTGTAGGCCCCCCTCCCTGCAATCTCCCCAACTCCCTTCCCTCCCCCTTCCCCAACTTCCCCCAACTGTCGCCCAGCTCCTTCCCTGGACCTCAGGCTACCCTGCATCTCGTTCCTTTCTCTGTAAACGCTGCTACTCAGAGCGCAGCAGGAGGATACCAAACTACCCGTATCCTGACTAATCTAACTACTGGGGGAGATAACGTGTTTCCAAGTGCTGCTTATTGTAGAGCAGCCCCTGTGCTTCCTGCCTTTAATCAGCCTAGTGTTGCAAGTTAATTTTGGTATGCTTCCGTCTAGGAGAGCCCAGTTTCCCAGAGGCCCTATGTCTTCCCCTACACTACTATTGCATAATTACAAATGTGTAACTCAAGTGTTACCCCTGCGGTATACATTTAGCCTATAGTGCCAGCACTATAGGAGCCCCAGTTCCCTTATCTTTTCCGCTATCTGCTCGGTCTCCGACACCCATTGGGCAGTTCATCCTGTCCATACAAAGGGTCATGTCCTCCGGCGTCTCAAAAAAAAGAGCTTTATCCTTATGCAATACTTTCAGCCTTGCGGGGTACAGTAGCATATACTTGACTCCGGCCTCTCGCAGCCATCTCTTGACTGCCACATAACTCAAGCGTTGCCTCTGCACCAGGAAGGTGTAGTCCGGGTACGCCGTGATGTTCTCTGATGCTCTGCTTATAGTTCCTCCTTCGCTGAAGTGCTCCAGGATCTTTTCCCTGTCCTTAGAATTCAATATCTTGCCGATGATTGGCTGTGGCGGGGCTCCCGGTGCGGCTTCCTGGTCAGGGACCTGTGCGCTCTCTCTACTGTGAACCCCTTGGTGAGCGCTCCAGCTCCTATTTCTTGCATTAACATATTTTCAATAGTTTGTCGGGTCAGGGTTCTCCTCTCCTTCCGGTAGCCCCACAATGCATGTGTTATTCCTTCGTGCCCATCCCTCTGCCTCCTCCACTCTGTTCTCCAGGTTACGCACTTGGCTGCTGCAAAGCGGAGACGTCCTTGGTGTTAGTGGTACACTTGCTTGTGTTTGCTTTCACCTCTTCTTCCAGCCCTGCCGTATGTTCGGATAACGCTCTAACATCTTGTCTAAGGAGGTTGACATCTATGCTGACAGCGCCTATCTTGATCTCAAGCGCTGTCTTCAGTTCTGCAATGGCTGTGTCGAGTTTGGACTCCCATGATGACTTCAGCTCCGCAATAGTCACTAGGATCTGTTGATCGTCACGTCCTGAAGAGACCTCGCTATGTGCGCCCCGCTCCTCCGTTCTCATGCCTTCTGCTGCCTGAGTTGATTTGGCAAAATTGTCTAGTGAGGTCTGTTTCGCCTTTGGTTTATTGGATTTGGATGCCATCCCGCCTCTTTTGGGTCACGCTGCTCTGGTGTCTTGGCCCGCAATGTCCGTCGGGGGCCTCCGTATCTTGTCGTGGAGCACCTTGCACTCTTCCCTAGCGCGGCGCTGGTCGGCTTCCCCTCAGCAGTTCTGTATGCGGCCGACACTTTGTATAGCCTTAATTCCGTGCCGGTAATATAGTTCCGCTGGTCCCACTGTCTTATGCTATTTCCTCTGTGCTGCCCCTGCTTTACGTAGGTGTTCGTTTTTCACTGGCAAGGATCCAGCCATACGATCAGTTCAAGTGCATCACACCCCCCCTGGAGTCACACCTGCCCTGCTGCCTTGTGATGGTTGCTGTCTGTCGTTGTTACTGGCAGCTTTGGTACTTGTTTTGGGGGTTCTGGGTGGCCTCACCCACCGTATAGCCCGCTGCCGTGTGGGCCCTTCTGCCCACGTCTCTGGCTATTGCTGCCCGCACTCTCCTTCCCTACTTCCACTCCAGAGTACAGTGAGCTTCTCACCAACCTGCAACTAGTCAGGGGGCCCTTGGCACTACCTGCGTCATCTGCCAGTGTGCATTTCACCGTCTGTTGCTGCTGGCCTGCAGTGCTTGCTCGCCCTCAAACTTCCTTTGCATTGCCCTGGGTAAAGTCACGTGTCTTTGGCAAGCACGTAGGGTGTGCCGGCCATTGAACTGCCCTTACTTAAATTTTACTTGTGCCTTTCCTCGAGGCTACCCAAGTTCGCCGTTCTTCCTGTCTCACCATGTGCGCTGTCTGATAAGAGAAGCCCGGGACTCCAATGCCGGCGCGGCTCCCCTCTCGTTTTACAATGTATCTGCACCGGAGAGCAGAGGATCACTCTCCTTTCATGTGATTTGGGGCATCTGCTATGTTCCCTTTCAGTATGTTACTGTTGCTGTGTGCATGGGCTCATCAGGCTCTCGCCTGCAGCTTTTCCTCCGATGCGCCTCGCGCGTCCATAGAATGCTATTCATTCGGCATCTGCAGTCACTGCGTGGCCCGGTGACCCATCCCAGTCTGTGCCAGCTAATTGGGACTCTCCACCCTGCCACACTGTCCGCTGACTTTTACTGTTCGAGCACTTCCCGCACTACGTCATGCGGTTGGGCCAGGCGTTATGCTGGGTTTCTTGTGTGTCCAGCCCCAAGCTGTCCCTATACACTGCGGCGTCGGCGCCCGCTCCTGCTCCGCATTCACGTCCTCGGTGAGGGCTGCCTTGATTCTCCCTGTATGGGGATCACAACCACATCAACCTTCGCATCACCAGTGAGAACGCAAAGCCTCTGCTCCAGCTTTTTTCCGACAATTTCTTCGGGCAGTCAGTCACGCTGCACGACCCAGTTTCTTTAATGTTTCCGTAGGTCTGCCGTCCTCTCCCTTTGTTCTTGTGCGGCAGCTATCTTGGTTCCTCTTCTGACGTTTTGTCTCTGCATTACTTCTCCAATATCTCTGTGTTCGCCTCTAGATGTCTGCTACCAGTTCCAACATCATGTTCCTTGCTTCTTCCAACATCAGCTGTGAGATCTCTGTGCATAAAACGCCAGTGCCAACATGCTTGCAACAAAAGGATCATCTAGGATCAGCAGGAGCCTCAGTGAAACGCAGCTTATCCCATGGCCTCTTACCCACGCCGCCCCCGGTCGCCCCTACTTAGGCCACATCTCAGGGCAGTGGCCAGTCACATGGCACCAGCTAAGGATGGAGTCCTTTTCAGGGGTACAGCCCCTATACCTGGGCAGCTGAGACAATATTGTCATGAATTTCATATCAGTGGGCACAAATATTAACACTGATACAACAGTTATCTTATTTGAACAGCACAGAACAGCTTTCATCACCAGAGTAGTGCCTAGATGTACTTGAACGTTATTCAAAGATGTGCACATGAACTGTTGACTGTGTCGTGAACATGAATACATCTTGCGTTGAATGTTCAGCATAACACATAGTCAAAGAGAATACTATCCTAATTTGTAAGAATGCACATCTTTCAATGAACACACTGTTATAGGAGACAGAAAATCCTCAGTAGCTATATGCGAACGCCACAATCAGCACCATAGGCTTTATTTAGGCACAGAAGCTCTGAAAGCATTACAAATTTTAAAATGTATCAGATTAAATCAACAACAAATATGTATCAGAAGATAAAATGTCAGTATTCATTTCCTGAGGTGACTTTAAATTACAAAGGAGAAAGGACGCATCAACATTAGATTAGTTATCCTGGCCAGCTCACAATGTATGCTAATTATGTCAGCTTAACCATTCCATTCTTGAATAAGCAAGCATCTTACGTAAGTTCAAAAAATCAATATTGGAGATTCCAAGATGGCCGCTGATGAGTGAGGATGTTTTCCTAGGCCTCCGGGGCCTAATACTGTAGTGCGCCCCCCCCGGGAACTTATAAGCAACCTCGTGGGGTCTAATCCGAGTGCCTCCCCCATGAGGCGACACGGGGTCGGCAGAGGAAGATCATGATGGCTTGCGCCGAGACTGTATCTGCAGCCTGGGCTTCCCGTGCCCATGGAGGAGAAGCACTGTGGCTGAGCGTACCGGCTGCAGGGACTCGCAAATGAACAATAAGAGGATTGAGCAAAGAGAGGTACGACTATAGCGGCAGCATCAGAGAGCAAAGAGTGAAAGAATACTGTGCCATATGAAAGACTCCTTCTCTCCTCCACACATATGGTTAAAGTGCCTGGCGGACCACCGAAGTGGGCGCGGGGAGAGGTGTGGACCCGGGCAGGGCGGGGGTGACCTGCACAGCAATTTCGGGCTCTGTGCTCACACCAATTGTGCGAGTGGAAGGGGGGGAAAAAGCTACAGATGAGCTACATGACGTGGGACTGTGATTGAGGCTTCCTCTTCCCAGAAGCAATTCCCCCCCCAATCCAATACAACAGTAAGAAGCCCCCATGGGGCCAAAGAAGCAGGTTTTAGGGGACGTGGGGACCCGGAGGGTGTGTGGTAGTGACTTGCAGGTCAACTTGGTACTCGCGCCATCTGGGAGGGAGAAGGGGAAGTAAGCCACAAGACCTTGACACGACGTGAGAGTGCGACAGAAGAGGAAGCCCCTCCGAACCAATATTCCCTTTCCAACACAAATCTGTAAGTATTGCCCAGTGGGCTAAGGAAGCAGGAGGTTTATTAGAGTGAGCCTGCAGGACATTTATATGGGTCTGAACGCCTGTAGGGCCCATTGCCAGCTAATAGGGCCCAGGCACTGCAGCGGATCAGCTAACAGGCCCGACAGCCTCTTGGAGGACACTACAGGGACACGGACACTGTCTGTGGCGTGCGGGAAGGACCCACAAAGATCCACTGCAACACTAAGGCAGAGCAAGACAGATGTCACATCACAGATGTCAGGGCCCAAAGTGAAAAGCATGCCGGCCAAAACCGAAGGACAGTTTGACTCTCAGGGGGGGCAACTTAAACGTTGCTGGAAACAACATCCGGAGGACACCCGAGGAACGACCACTGAACAGCAAGCCCCAAGAGGACAAAAAGCAGAAAGTGTGCGACTTATGGCACTCAACAAAGAAGACCTGCAAGAATTCCTAGAGCGGATGGAAGACAGAATGGTGAGCTCCTTCCAGGAACAACTGGGTAAACTAAAGGACTAACTTCGGGACCCGTTCCAGGAAGTTAGGAAGGAAATCGCCGACCTCGGATCCAGAGTGGACACAATGGAACGAGGTCTGTCGTAAGCAAAACAGGGGGGTCTGGGAAACTCTCTACCAGCACGAACACAGCCCATTGACTTGTTCTTGGGTGGATGGCCCCTGGGAGAGTCTCAACCAAGTCTTTAGCTCACTGTTCTTTTCACAGAGAAGAAATATCCCCACATATCAGTCTTTGTCCTGCCCAGGGGCAGTCCAGCACTGAAATGCTAGGCAATTCTCCTCTGAACAAGAGTACCACAGCAACCCCATACATGTGTTTCAGCCTAGTTGGGCATCATCAGTGAGGTGAAGCTGTGTCTCTTTAAGAGCAGTGAGCAAGGGGTCCACGTCTGGAGTCCCCTGGTAACTTAGGGTGAGACCCAAAGCTACTTAGTATGCAAAACAGGGGGGTCTGGAAAGGTCTGTCGTAAGTATCGGGGGAGGTCAAGGATAACAGCATTCTATTGGAACAATTAGCTAGGGCAACCCACAACTTAGAACTCCAAACGAAAGACCTGGAAAACCGTTCACGTAGGTCCAACATAAGGGTGAAAGGACTAGGTGAGACTCTTTTGGACGCTGATTTAAAGGGCACTATGAAACAGTGCCTTGGAAGTCTCTTGACAGACACCCAACCGGAAGAGGTAAAAATAGACTGGGTACACAGAGTGGGCCCAAAAAAGCGAGATCCCAGAGCGAGACCCAGAGACGTCCTGGTAGCCTTGGCCTATTACACAATGAAGGAAGACATTTTACGCCCTGCAAGATTTCAACAAGTCCTTACTATTAACAGCACCCAGGTCCAACTCTACCAGGACTTAGCGCTGTCCACATTGCAAAAGAGGAGGGAAGTGCAACCAGTAACCAAAACGTTAATAACAAAGAACATTGCCTACAAATGGACGTTCACATGGGAAGGTAGACAACAGCGAGCAACAACAAAGATGGGCTAGCAATACTGAACATGGAAGAGGAAGAAACACAACCAACGCCATCAGCCCGGGCTGCCTTCCCTGGATTTGGAAAGAGACCTTGGGAGTGGGGTGCGGGGCGGGAGAAGGAGAGGGGAGCGAGAGATAAAACTTAAAGGTCCTTGTGTTAAGTAACTCACATTAAGTTTGACTAGTGCTCAGTGTATGATGCAGGTCCTGGGGCCTGTCACCGCTCAGTTAAAATGTTTGGTGGGGGGGGGGGGGGTTGGTGCTGGCCCTTTGTTCATAAAAGACCCATCAAGTTATAGTAAAATGGGTCCTGGCGGCGGGTGGGGGTTGGGGTTATGTTGGAATCCACTTTGTGGTGTAGTGCACCCCGCTGAAGGAAATGCCCGGAGTTATAGCAGGTCCATGGCTCAAGGATAGTGTCTGGGGTGGTTCATGGGATCTTGGGTCCTGACCGGGATGGGTTGGGGGAAACAAAGGAGGAGGGTGTAGGAAGGGGGAATAGGGAGCAGCACAAGGGAGGAGAGGGCGAGAGGACGAAGGGGGTAGAGGAGAGGGGAAGAAGCTGCTGAGAAGTAAAACCAAGGGTATCTGCAATTCCATGGTAGAATGGGGTAACACCTTCACAATAACGTGGTACAAAGGAAGAGGTCATTATAGAGATAATGTCAATTAAGATCACCTTGTATAACGTACAGGGATTGAATTCCCCCGCCAAACGGAAAAAAGTCGATAGGTTACTTAACCGCAATAAATCGTACATTATCATGTTACAAGAGACCCACACAAAGAAAGTGGACAAAGCAGTCCACCGCTTTCAACACTTTACACACATTTATCAAGCTAACGCCCTGGGTAGAACGGCAGGGGTACTGATAGGCATCAGAAGCTCTCTACAGGTAAAGGTTCTACAATCAATGGAGGATAAACTGGGTAGATACACTTTTGTACAAATTCAATTGGGACATAAGCACTTAACTTTGAGAACTGTATACGCACCAAACTCTAATCAGCCCAGCTTCCTTCGCAATGTACTCCTAAAACTAGAACAATTTCTGATTTCAACCTAGCCTGGAACCTTACCAGAGACCATAGCTCACAAAGCGTTCAAGGTTGCAGCCCCCCTCCCGAAAGCTTAAAAGTAGCCTTTGAGAACTTGGCCCTCAGTGACGCTGGTGAGAAATAAGGGATGAGGACAGTGTGTTCTCTTGTTTTTCACATGTACACCAGACGCTTTCCAGAATCGACTACATTTGATTCTCTGTGTTCCTGTCAGGGGAAGTTGAGGACATGGATCTGGGGCCAATCTCTTTATCAGTCCATGCACCGAGACAGTGAGAGGTGGTAGAACGAGACATAGAGGCCCAGATACAGAAAACTATGCACTCCTTAGTAATTGACAGGAAACGGTCCACATATAAGAAATTGAATAACCTTAACTCAAAGCTGGAACGGCTCCGTTCTTGCGGAGTGGTCCCTACTGTAAACTAGAAAACAATACTATGTCAATGCTAATAAAGCACATAGACTTCTATCTAGACAGTTACGGAAAGAGGAGGCAAAGCGAACCATATCGGCCCTGAGGATGAACGACAGAACGTTGTCAATGGAAACAGAGAAAATAACTAATGCATTTGAATTTTACTATGGTACCGAAAC
Source organism: Ambystoma mexicanum (assembly GCF_040938575.1). Lineage (NCBI taxonomy): Eukaryota > Metazoa > Chordata > Amphibia > Caudata > Ambystomatidae > Ambystoma > Ambystoma mexicanum. Next base: position 484,896,078 of record NC_090931.1, on the reverse strand, counting down.
AGTACATTAAGTGAGCCTCAATGCTGCAAGTTGCGGATTAGGACAGCACCCTCCTGGAAGGCGATATAGCTAGTGAGGAGGTGAAAGCGGTAGTAAGAGGTCTGCCGAGAAACAAATTCCCGGGTGCGGATGGCTACCCGGCAGCCTTTTTCTCAAAATTCAGAGCAATATTGAGCCCCATTCCAGCAAGACCCTACAACACGTTTACTCATAAAGGCAGAGTGGCCCCCTCAATGTCAGAGGCTAAAGTAATTGTGTTGAACAAACCTAATAAGGACCCGACTTTATGTGGATCATATCACCTCATAGCGCTACTGAACTTGGACGCTAACATTTATACAGGAATACTGGTGGTGCGCTTGGCACCCCCTCTTACCAGGGTTAGTGGGGACAGACCAGGCTGGCTTTATTGGACACACATTGGACAACACTAGAAGGGTGTCCCGCCTGATAGAGAAGGGCGAGCGCCGGGCGGTGCCTGCAGTGCTAATCGCGCTAGACGCTGAGAAGGCGTTTGATCCAGTTGAATGGCCATTCTTAATGGAGACACTTACGGACATGGAGGTGGGTCTGAGATTTGCACAAATGATAACAGCAGTTTACAATAACCCTACCTTAAGGATATCAATAAACTTGCACCTTTCTGATTCTATTGAATTATCATGAGGGACAAGACAGGGGTGCCCATTGTCACCCGGCTATACACGGAATCACCTTTGAGGCAGAGGAACACAACTGTCAGCCTTTGCGGATGACATGTTGATGTCTTTATCACAGCCAGAAACGTCAATTCCGGCATTAATACAGGTACTGGCCGAAATGGAGAAGGTTTCCGGGCTAAAGGTTAATGTGACCAAATCAGAAATGTTCAACTTAGGCCTCACGGGAAACCAGCTGGCGACACTGGAGAAGATCTCCCCATTTAAAATAGCTATAAATTCAATCCCTAAACTAGGAGTGAAACTATCAAACTCCATTTCGACAATGTATGGGGCAAACTTCCTGGATGTTCTCTGCACAATTAGAACCGACCTAAATAGATGGACACCACTCTGAATATTCTGTCTAGGCAGGATAGCCTCAATTCAAATGGTGGTTCTCCCCAAATTGCTATACCTGTTCCAGACGTTTCCAATCAAGATCCCACAATTATTTTTTAAGACCGTGAATAAAATGATCTCACACTATATATGGCAGAGGAAATCCCAGAAAATATCGCTGTCCATGTTGATGGCCCCTAGAAAGAAGGGAGGTTTTGACCTTCCGAATTTCGCAAACTACTATGCAGCGTCCCAGTTGAGGGTCCTCAGGGAATGGTTCTCTAGCTCGGGCACTAAGTCGTGGGCTAGAATGAAACCGGTGGTGGCAGGGGTCCCCCTATCCGGGATGCTGTGGTTGGACAAAATTGATAGGCCTAAAAATGTAAGATTGAGCCACATTCTGATGGTGGTGTGCGATATCTGGGACAGGTTAAGTAGGAAAGGACACCTCTCTGTGATTCCTTCCCCATTCACCCCTCTGTTCGGTAACCCTCAATTCTCTCTGGGTATGAGCCATACCTCCTTTATAACCTGGAGAGCAGTGGGATGCGAGAAGTTAGGGGACATGATGATGCAAGGGGAAGTTCAATCCTTTGAGGAATTTAAACAGCTGCTGGGGGTATCAGAAAAAGACACGTTGGAATACTACAAATGAAGAAACTGGCTGAAACAACCAACCATGCGACAGACAACACAGAGAGGGCTCACAGTGTTCGAAGAATTCATAACACACGCGGGAGACAAACAATTGGTATCAAATCTATATGCAATTATACAAGGAGAGGGACCAGATCATACTTGGCCATATATGTTGAAATGGCAGAACACATTAGGTAAAGATATATCGATACAGCCATGGAAATGTCTATGGGCGCAGATCCCCAAATTCACCTGATCCATACAAACTAGGGAAGCATGGTACAAGATGGTAATACAGTGGCATTACACCCCACAAAGACTATATGCCATGTTCCCAGGAGAAACTCAGGAATGCGGAGGGGAGGCTCAGGGAGGGGGGAATGGAGACAGATCTGGTGGGATTGTCCGTGGTGCAGAAGTTTTGGGGAGAGGTCAAGTCACAGATTCAAGATATGGTGCAAGGTCCCCCTTCTGACTCACTGAGGGAATGGATGTGCAGCCTTTTCGATCCAGAGCTCCAAATCGCACTAAAGCCCCAACGCAAAGCATATGTAATAATACTGATAGCTGCATGGGTGGTGCTGGCAAGGAAATGGAAACAGAAAGCATCCTCCAACACCGTCAAATGGCTATGTAAAATATGAGATATACTTGCTATGGAATGGATTACTTGTAAAATACAGGGCGAGGGAGACCAATGTCGTTGCGATTGGGGGTTGATACTAGATTACATGAGAGCAGACTATATGATGCAATGGTGTCCCCAGAATCTGAAAATATTAGACATATTATAATACCTGATGCTAATGTGAAGGTGGACTGCAGAATGCTCAGACCCAAAAGTATTGCAAACAACGAAGTAAGGGGGGGTTTACCGGGGAGGGGGTGTAAATTGGTGAGAGGGTTTAAAGTTGGGGAAAAATTGACATTACAATGTGAAGATATGTTATGCGTATTTTGAAATGGCAATAAAAAGAAGTTAAAAAAAAAGAAAAATCAATATTGGCTCACATATAAAAGTCAACGGTATATGTTAAAAGCACTTTTGCATTATCACTTACTGAGTGAATATATGAAGCTTAGAGGAATTTATATCAATTTAAACAATACGACATAACAGTGGAGCAATTATACATTGATAAGGGAGCAGGGCTTTTACTATACGATCTACCTGACAAAACCCAAACCATTTTTATTACATAAATTATCTCCTCATAAACCAGGCCTTCGACAAAACACTAATTATACACAGTAATCTAGAGCAACCTGCTGGCATTTTGCGAAAATCTTTGATTAAGGTAAACTATCTTATGCGGTTAAGTAGAGAAATCAGACATTTTCTTCTAAGATCGTTGACATAGGGACATGGAAAAGAAAGTGGTATTCACCCTCATTATAATAGCCTCGGTGGAACGCATGCCCCAGGAGTCAATAAGACTATTTAATGGCAGTGTACATAGGCACAACTTCAAATACAAAGTTCTTTGAAGAGATGAATCAATCCAGGTTTGATAAACTTCAATGGCAAGGGCTGTTTTGTTTTAAAATATTTAGCTACTAAGGGTTTGTTGTTCCTTCTCAAGAGATCTATCAGAGCCCAGTCTCAATAAACGCATTTAACTTGGTGCACAGATAATCAAATAATTTGGTCTGGATTACTCATGGAGATTTTACACTCCTTTTTTTAACTTTATTTAACTTGCAGTTGCATTGCATGGTAAAACCATATGTTCCATAGAGTACATAGCACAGATAATTAATTCAATAGCATTATTTAGAACAAGTCGATACACATACCACTTTGCTGTGTACTTACAACTCTGTCTTCCTCCTCACTTTTATTTAACAGGTATTGTCGGAAGCCACCCATATATCTTTCGGTCGGTTTACCATTGGTATTAAGCTAGCGTACAATTCCTATTTATCATTCGCCCAAACCATGTCCCCAAGCCAGTCATCAATTGTGGGGGCCACTTTACTCTTCCACCTCATCAGTATATCCCTTTTAGCCAACAGTAGATCAATATTCACCAATTTACGCTTCATCGGATTCAATTTATGCACGTATCCCAGTATACACATCATATGATCCCACACTATGGGCTGGTCCACCATCTCTTCCAGCGCATTGCACACCTTGTCCCGGTATTCCGACAATGCCCCACACAACTACAACATATGCACTATATCAGCGTCTCCCTCCACACTTCTGGGACATCGCACCCCAGAACCAGGATACATTTTCTTTAGGCGAGCTGGGGTATGGTGTACTCTGTTCAAAATCTTAAAGTGTATTACCCTGTGCCTGGAACTGTATATCTGTTTCGTTAGCCTGCATATCCGCAGCAAATGTTCTTCAGTAAAGGTGACCCCCCCCCCAGATCCCTTTCCCAGTCCCCCTTAACATCTGGTGCTTGTACCCCTATATCGTTTGAACTCATTTGTATAGTGCTGAAGCTGACCTCTTCATTACCCCAGGATCAATGTGTAATCTAGACTCTGGTGCTAAATCGGCTTGTGTGGGAATTCAGACCACATAGATGCTACTGCTGAGCGAAGCCGACAATATTGAAACCTCTGAAGCGGGGAGCCCTCTACATGCTCCTTGATCATGTCCCACATTACAAATACACCTTCATGAAACAGGTCTCCCATATTCAATATGCCCAACTTCCGCCAGTGTTTGGCCAGCTATGCGCCCCTCGCTGTACTCTGGAAGGTCGCGCCTCAAATCGGCATAGCCTAGCTGTACAGTACAGTGTTCCTTGGATGCTTAACTAGTTTCGAAAATGCCCCCTGCATAACTGAAACAGGGTTAAGTCGATTAAGACTTCCTTGCGTTCCCATGGCCAGCTTGTGCAGCAAAGTTGCCTTTGTCCTCCCCTGCTTTTCCAATTCTTCATAGGATACTCAAGGCCCCCTCAACCCAGTATGCTGCATAGTATGCTTGAGAAGCTAAATAATATAGCTCGATGTCGGGAGCTGCCAGCCCTCCACGTTCATACAGCAAAGTGAGTCGCTTCCAGCTAACCCTTACCTGCCCCTTCCATACGAACGATAAACATGCTCCAATAAATTTAGTAAAAAAGGCTCTGTCAGCCCATTCAGGAATATTACTAAAAAGGTAAAAAGGTTTGGGCAAAATAATCATTTTTATTAGTGCCACCCGTCCTATCAAAGAGATAATGATAATGATGTGTTATTTATATAGCGCCTTAATCCAAAGCGCTTTACAGAGCACATATTTACATACAATATCACCCAACCGAAAACCGAAATTGGTACTCATTTATCGACCTCGGAAGGATGCAAGGCTGAGTTGGCCTTGCCATGATTCGAACCTGCGACCTGCAGATCACACTCCGATAGCATCAGCGAGCGCTTAGCCCACTGAGCTATCTTACCGGCTGAGACGGGGAGCTGGTTCCATCGTTTCAGCTTAGCGCACAATGCTTGCACCAGCGGGCCATAATTAAGGGACTCTACAAGAGCTGCTAATGGAGTGATTTCGACCCGAGGTATCATATACTGCAGTGTCCATCTCAACCTGTATAAAATGCTTGGTTCTAGCATGCTATCCGTAAGTGGGAAAACCTCTGACTTGCCCCTGTTCAGGCGCAGTCCAGAGTATCTTCCGAACTTAGTTACTGCAGACAGTATATTTTGCAAATATTTCCCAGGATCTCTGACATACATCAAGATATCGTCTGCGTACAATGTTATAAGCTCAATCTGCCCGCCATGTTACTACCAGCAGGTGAATGCTGAGACCTCATAAGATCTGCCAAGGGCTCTATAACCAACACAAACAGCAAAGGGGACAACGGACACCCCTGCCTTGTACCTCTATCGGCGAGAGCACACAATTCACACACACCCTGGCATACGGTTGCGTACATAAAATTTGCACCCATTTTCCACAATTCGGTCCGAACCCATAGTTATGTAAAACCCTAAACAAAAAGGGCCAGTATACCGTGTCGAACGCTTTCTGCATATCTAGGGATACCGCAACCCCCTTAATATCCTGTGGGAACCACTCCATTACATTGTATAACTGACGAATATTAGATGCTGTCGATCTTCCCTGCACAAACCCTGCCTGGTCCTCATGCACCATGTAGGGTATTAGCAGAGGCTAGTATTTTCGTAAATACTTTTGCGTCAGTGATTAATAGGGACAATGGACTGTATGACCCACAGTCCTCCGGGGGCTTTCCGCGTTTGAGCAGCAGAGTGATAACCGCCTTGCGCATTGACCCCGGCAGGACACAGAGTTCTAGTGCCTCTGTCCACACCAATAACGGACGGGGAAATAACACCTCCATGAATTCTTTGTTAAACTCTGCGCCGAGACCACCCAAACCTGGGACTTTCCCACCTGGAAGACCTTTGATCACCTCTTTAATTTCATTCACTGTTATTGTTCCTCTAGTGCACCCCTTGCCTCTACTGATAGGAGTGTTGTGTGTATCCAGGCTGAATCCCATCTATCTCATCACTGGTGGCCACACTCTGAGGTGAGTACAAGCTCTCATAAAAACCATTGAACACCTCACTCACTTCTTCCACCCTGTTAACCACCGTCCCGTCCGCCCTGGTTATGCACGGTATGTTAGTACTACCCCTTTCACAGCAGACTGTCCGAGTCAGGAGCCTCCCGGGCCTTTCCTGTTCTCCACACCGGCACGCTGCTGCTGGTTTATCAAAATAACACAACTCCCTGTCCGCTGCATCCCGATACTCATCTAGTTGCACTTTCATATGTTTGCTAATGTTTGGTGACGGGTTCTCAGCATACTCTGCCTGAAATTGTGCCAGTGTGTCCTCGTGTCTCTTTAGCTCCCTCCTAATATCACATAGTACCCCAAACTAGGTTGATATTGCAACCCCCTCTCATGTACACCTTGAACGCTTGCCATAGGGTAGGTTGTGTGCTCACTGACCCTTCATTGTTTTCAGAGTAACTATCTATGTGCTGTGCCATGCTAGCCCAGAAGAATGGATCAATCAGTTATGCAGCCTTGAATCGCCACTGTGGTCTTTGGGGTGAAACTTTGGGAATGCTCAATGAAAGCAACACTGGGGAGTGATGGGACAGCGTTCTGGGCAGTATGCGACATTCTGTTACCCAATTCACTAACCTCTGGGATGTCAGCCAATAATCGATGCGTGAGTGCATGTCATACACTGAGGAATATAATGTAAAAGCGCCTTTTGTGCCATGGAGTGTGCGCCACACATCTTTCAATACTAGATCCTCTATGTGCGAATGTATAGTGCGTGCTGCGTTTGTTAGGGTTCGAGGTGTGGTGGACGTGCGGTCAAGTTGTACATCCAGTATCATGTTAAAATCACCACCACAGATTACTAACGCAGTAGGGTACCTTGCGAACCTCTGGAATAAGGCCTCCTAAAACTCATTGCCATCTACATTTGGGCTGTATATGTTCATCAAAAGTATCTTTGCACTGCCCTGTTTCCCATGAACCATCACAAACTGACCACAGTCATCACATTCAGTCGCATAATGTATAAATGGCAAGGATCGGTGCACCAGGATCATGACCCCACGTGCTCTAGTAGAGTATGAGGTGAAATAACGCTGAGCCCCCCCAGCCCCCCCGCTGACCCAGGGGCCACCTTACACGCCTGATGCTCCAGTAAATGCGTTTCTTGCAAAAACTGAAGCTTGGCCCCTTGTCTGGTTATATATGCCATCACTTTATGCATCTTCATAGAGATGCCCAAGCCCCGCACATTCCAGCTCACTAGTTTAACATCAGTCAGATCACGGCCTGCCTTCTTCTCCTACACACTTCCAGACTTTCCACCCAGCTCTGTGCCATCTCTTGGCCAAACCATAACTTGCAATGCTGAACCAGTGCATTTTTTTAACTGTTATCCCCCAACTCCCCTGCAACCCTTCCTCCCCTCCCTCATAGTACCCCAAACTTCTACTATGCTCTGCCCTCTACCCTCATCCACACCCACCGAAACCTGTCCAACCAATACATGCACTCACATCGGGGCAACTGCTTCTATGGTGCGTGGAGATCCCTGTTTCTACATTGTATCATTGTGGCAGATTTGAACCTTAACCATATTGATTCAGCTTGCGTTACCATAAACAAATCTTATTTTCCATATTTCGTTTGTGGAGCACCAATAGTTACAGAAGTCAGGTTGCCTCCGGGGGCTGCCCCCCCGGCATGGGTATATTCGCCTCGACAAACCATGCTCCCTCTTGGGGGAACGTGAAAAAATAAGTCTTATTATTGAATTGTATACACAGTCTGGCAGGGTACATCATGGCATAAGAGATTCTGCATTCCCTCAATAGTTTTTTGACCCCCAAGAAGGAGCGCCTCTCCTGCTGAATTGCTAAAGTATAATCCGGAAATATACGGACCACGCTGGAGCCCCTCCTCGATTCCTGTTTCACTCGTGCGGCCTTCAGAGCTAAATCCCTGTCACTGTAGTTCATGAGGCGTGCAATTTTTGGTCGGGGAAATCCACTTGGTTTTGATTTCGCCATCAGTGCCCTGTGTGCCCTCTCCACTATGAACATTTGAGACCAGCCAGGATCCCCCAGAAGCTCTCTTCGCAGTTCCTCCATCGCCGTCTCCATAGGGCCTTTCAGGGCGTCTTCCGGGACCCCTATAATACGGACATTATTGCGCCTTAATCTCACCTCCATGTCCTTGCATTTCATTTTGACAGTGCCCAGATCCTTTTCAATAGCCGTCACCATCCCTTGCAGCGCTGCTATAACATACTCTGCTAGGCTGATTCATGTTTCAGTCTCCGTAATTCGTTGGGTGGCCTTCTCGAGCTGAGCATGGATGGTAGCAACATTGATGGTGATCTATCATCTAGCTTGGTATTAATAGAGGCACATCCCTGCTGCATGATGTCATGACCCCCTGCAAATCCATGGGCACTGCCGGGGGTGCCACCTCAGCCTGCCCCATGTTTCTTGCCCCGTCGCACACCTCCTTTGCTTACTTAGAGGTGGTTCTGCTATATTTATCCATTATGCCGCTCTTCTGAAACTCCCACTCTGCCCTCACAACCCGCTGCTCAGAAGGTCAGATATTCCTGGGATACAAATGTGTGTGGTGACAGCCAGCAAGGACACTGACTGCGCCGCGAACTATCGCAAAAGAGCCCTCCAAGTTACTGTAGACATTTGCCAGTCATGTCTTGAGCCTTTATTGCAGGCCGCACAAGCCTTGATTTCCCACCAATGCATCTGCACTGTTCCGGGCCCAATCGGGGGGCTGCCACCACTCACACTCAACAGGTCTGTGCTCTATCACGCTCCAAGCGAGTCCCAGCGATGACAGGGGGGGAAGTGGCGGCAGCAGAGGGGGGGAGTGAGCACAATGCAAGTTCACAAGGGGAAGAGCCCCTTTCTCATTCCATTTAGTCTGGCCAAGATCATCTCTCCCCCGATGAGACAGAGCGCAGGCTGCGCACCCCTGGGACCCACGCCCCACAAAGAACAGCAGAACAGTGGGGAGGCCCAGTCACTTTTGTGGTGACCAGGACCCCCCCAGCCTAGCTGTTTGATAAGTGTCTGCTGAGGGGCCAGCCCCAACCGCCTCCAGCTCCCCAGCACGGGAGTAGCAGCATTCAACAACTCTTCCCCCTCCACCACAGTGTTTAGTTAAGGGTTCAGTCACTGCCTTGGGAGGTGCACTGATGGATGGATCAGGGGTGCAAAGTACATCCAACAGTCAGTTCAGGCTCCTCTGATCAGAGCTACACAGGCCAGGATCCACCTTTTTTGCCACCTACTGGAATGGCCTCATCAAGAAGGAGCCCAGTTGCCTCCCCGAAGCCTAAAATCACTGCAAACCAAGGCCTGCACATGCTGTCCCTTTCCTTCGCTCCCCCCACAGCATCCTCTGCCCGCCCCTGGAGGCTGCCGGATCAGCCCTCTGCAGTTCACTGCTGCAATGTGGCCGCCTTCGGATCAGGCAGACCGGGCCAGGTCGTCCTCCGCTTGGGCACGCCTCCTTCCACTGCAAGGTTCTCCAGTGCGGCAGGCGTTGTCAGAGCCCACCACGATATGTCCACAGCCCGGAGGGAGGCCAGCAACCCCCTCCCCCTCACAGTCTTGGCAAAGCGGCGGGCACACCCAAAGCCCGCCGCGGTATGCTCATAACCGGGCACGCCAGCCACCTCCTCCGATTTAACCACCATAGCCCGCCGCAATGTGTGCACAACGATGGGAGAGGCCGGCACTCTCCGGTTTCTCCCTTATATCTTCAATGTGGCTGGTGTTGCCACAGCCCGTCACACAATCTCCTTCCTAGCCCGTGCAAACGTCTGTAAAGCAGCAATCGTTTCATCTGCCACTGCGATGTGCAATCCAATAGTCTCCAAACCCTTTCAGTCGCTTGCTATCCGTGTTCACAACGGTGGGTCTCCCCTGTCAAACCATCACCACATCCACCCCAATAGGGGAGGTCTCTTGTTGTGGGACTGCGTGCTACTGCCAGTCTGCTTTGCCTGGGTCGTGGAGCTCTCTAACATGATTCCTCAGCAGCTGTTACAGCAGGTGGCTTGTCCTCAAGGCCAGTTGTGCCCACACCTTCCCCACAGCTGCTCGGCATTTCTTGTACCAAACCAGCCACTGCATATGCTTGCAATTTGCCAGGAATCGCACTGCTCCCACGGAGCTCACGCAACAGCCGCCATCTTGCTGTGTGCGCAACAGCGCCCCCCTACTTAGCACACTCTCGACTTGTGCAAACTAAGGTCATGGGTTCATAATATTGCCCTTTAACAAATCCAGAATAGCATCTCTATAGGCAGTCAGTTCAGGAATGGACCATAGTTTTAACCATTGTATTACAGGCTTTAGTTGGGCTAGATGCCCAATTGTCCAAGTTCCATCTCATTGTTTAAGGTGCCCTAAGGTAAGCCAATAAGGTCTTAATAAATGAATTTGGCTATCAAACAGCAGATTTTATCTGTGCTCTGTAAACTTCTATGGTGGCAGCCACCACTCTCCCCCATAACTTTTGGTGAAACTCAAAGTGGTGACTACGCATCTTCTCATGATAAGATCATTTTTGGCTGGTTTCGAACACCAGGGTGCCTTGTTTTTTAACCATGCACCTAAATGATCAAAATGGTGCTAATTTTCAGTGGTAATGCTTTGCAAACACAAATGTATTCAAGGTAAATTATTACGATGGCATGGAAATAGCTTTGAGGCGTTAATTACAAGACTTAGTGTTACAGCAGCAAACAAATTAATGAAAGATTTTATGCCTATTGAGGAGGTAGATAAAAGAATGGCACACTATGTGAAGAAACCATAAGCTCAGATTTTAGGATGGAAGCATCTACTGACAGGGATAGCAAATAGGTTGCAATATTGTTAATGAACAGGGCAAACAGCTTGGGAGCTAAAATGCACCACTGCGTACCCCTTGCTCACTTGAAAAAATGTTCTTTCACACCATGACCTTACTGTCAAGCTGCATCCCCTGTTGTTCCCTTGTAACTACTATTCAGGTCCTCCGGCAGATAAGCGTAGCAGGCCTGTCTTGCGAGCAGGAAGTACGGAAATTATCCCTGACTCCCTGGGCAAGAGTAGAAGTAATTGCTCAGGTAAGATGGAAGGTCTCCCAGCACCATAGAGGAAAGACTTCCCACCTATTAGTGTGGTGCTGAGACAGTGTGAACACTGAAAGTGGGCAGTCAGAGTACCATAGAGGATTCCGAAAAGGAATTCTGGAAGACTAAGAAGCAGGAGAAAAACATCTTAGAAAACACAAACAAGACAGTAATACCAGGCGAGAGGAAGGCAAGGAAAAATATCGGGCAAAGAGCAAGCTCAATAGGTGAGGAATGAGGCTTTGTGACCACACAGCATCACCCTTAGATGAGCAAGAGGCATGGTGGCGGAAGGTCCTCCATGGTAGCAGTGTTTCTTATCTATACCGGCACAAAAGGGAGGTTTCCAGCAAGCCTGGTCATTGATCAGGGCAAAGGACCTAGCACATCACAATGTGCATCCCCGGAACCGCACCGCTGGTCCGCGGCAGCTGTATGCTGGTGAAAATTTGACGGCCCACATATCGGGAGGCCACTGAGCTGACGAACGCTGACTATGTGCCAAGGAAGTGAAGCCGCCAGGCGCCATTGGGGTGACGTTTCCAGAGAGAAAGGAGAGAGCGACACCAAAGGCAATGAAGTGCCATGACATGCCCACCGTAAGGACCAGATGGAGTACCAGGAGCTAACTTGTCTGGATTCTGATGGTCTCCTACCTGATAGTTGGGTTCTGGGGACCACTTCCTGTCGGCAGCGGTTTTAATGGTGGACTGGGAAACAGTAAAACGCACCAAGATCTGGACCTGCAATGAGCAACTTGTTGATGAAGGACCAAGTCATTGAACGCAACAACGGTGCTGGGAATAATACGTTTTTAAATGCAACAGGGTAGGGTGAAAACAAAGGGTGCAGAAAAAGGGACAGACTCCCGTGGCTTTGTGTAGAGAATTACATGGTATTAGTAAAGTAGCATAGGTATTGTTCCAGTGTTTGATTGGTACGCTTTGTCTAGCCATTGGTTTGTGCTAACTAAAAGCTGTGTGAATTTCGATGTGTTTACATAAGTAAGACGAAGTCGGACTTTGGAGAAGTTATCTAAAAGAGATAATACTGATATCTGATTCACAAAACACGTACAGACTGTGCTTAGTAGGAAGAACACCCTGACCCTCACGGGCAAAGCTCTCCCTAGGAGGCCGTTGGTGTGCCGCCTATCTAATAGGGATACTGAGAGGACTCTCCCTCATCAACAAAATAGACACATATGCCACTTGCATACACTAAAAAGACCAGAAACAAGTATGAATAGAGACAGTGAACATTAGATCTTATCTCTGCTGTGTGTCACGAAAGGCTCCTTCTACCTATAATTTCTGTGCATGTTTAACCACCAACTCGGTAGAGGCCTATCACACATCAGACCTTGTTCTTGAAAATTAAAACGTGCAAGCCTCAAATTAGGGAAAACCTAGAGGCCTGAAGCCAGTCTAGGATTAGTGGTTAGTCTTGTGTGTTCAAACTCTATTGCGTAAACATTGTCATGTTCATGAGAAAGCTCATGATCTTATGGTCGACCGGTTTCGATGACCACTGTAGTTAGGGTCATCTTCATCAGAATCTGAATTTCTTCTGAGATGGACTTCCTCCATCAGTAGTTTGCGGGTGCAGACCAGGCGGCACCTCAGTCCCCTCCAAGCACCATAGTGCACTAGACGTTTTGTGCATTGCATGGGTTTACATCATTTGTATATTTGTATGTCTAACACTGCACGTTTTGCGAGACAATGTTACATCTGCATGCAAACACCACGCCCCCCTCCGTGACGTATACGGAACAGACTGTAGTTACCTAGAGACAGCCAACCGCTCAATTAAATCAGGCGTACGTGTCATGCGACGCATTCCTACCTGGTGTCTGTGGCCCCGATTCCAATTACGCACTTCCTAATTCCTGTCACGTCTTTCACGTCACATCCACTTGACGGTCTAGTCTTTCTGCGTTTAAGCGAACGTAGCATTATTTAAGCCACACCCTATCTTCCTTCTGTTCGTTGCAACCCTTCCGGTCAGCTGTGCTTTCTTTTTGCTGCCGTGGTTTGCTGTACGCTGTATTCTGGCTCCGCTGAGCTTTCCTCTCTCTACTCCTCCTCGTCCTTTTAGGCTCCGATTCCCGGGACCTTTCTCTCTCTATTTTCCTTCTTATTCTTTGGTTTACTAACCATCCTGTTTGCTTGCAGTTTTTTCCGTTTTATTTGTTGTGGGAGTTATTGCATTTCCTACTCTTCCTGTTTCCTGTTATTCCTTCCTCGCTTTCTATTACTGAGAATTGCTGATTTCCGTTGAGTTCAACTGCTACAACCTCCATCAGGATTCCCACCTGCCGTTGTGAATTCCTGGAGTTTTTGCCTGCACTTGGCTTTTTTCCCCTTTCCAGTCTCTCCCGGGAGGGGGTCACGGTCAGGTCGTTCCTATCGTTCTCACTGTGGCTTCTTCTCGTGGGAGATATCCGCAACAAAGAAAAAAAGAAAAGGACTACAGAGCGCATCGAACTGTCAGATCTATTGAAGAGGACTCTGATTCAACAGGTGAGGAGGTTGAAGAGGGAAGCAGGGATATTGACATCGATATTGTTGACAGTTTGCTACGCCACCAAACATCAGGAATGGCTACTCCTGAGCAAGTGCAAGAGTTAATAGCTGCGGTGCAAAATTTTTCTCTCGAAATGCAAAACATGAAAGCTGAAAATAACCTTTTGAAACAAATGGTGTCGGCACGCGAACCACCCACAACAGATCTACCTCCTATGTCCTTGTCCTCTGGGAAGTACGATGGGTCTCCTAAGACTCTAAAATAATTCCTTGATGCTTGCAGGGTGTATTTTTCATTTAGAACCCGCACGTATGCTTCAGATCATGCCAAAGTCGGGTTTCTAATATCAAACATGACAGCGAATGCTCTTGCTTGGGCTACCCCTCTAGTCACAGGAACCGACTCAATTCTCCAAAATTTTGATACCTTTGTGGATCTAGTAAAATGCACATTCGAGAGACCAGAAATATCTATGGCAGCAGAGGAAGACCTGCTAGACATTCGCCAGGGCCAAGCCGATGTGTTGTCTTACATTTCCTCTTTCAAAAGACTGGCATTGGAGACTGGTTGGTCAGAGCAATCTGAATTTATATTATTTCGCCGAGGCCTCAGAGAGGAACTTAAAGACGAATTGGCTCATTTCCCTTGTCCTGCCGCGTTACCGGACCTGATGACTGCCGCGCTTCAGATGGAATTCAGGATGCAAAAAGGCGGCAGGAGAGACGCAAGACACGCCCATCTTTTACAAAAACCTCCTCACCTGCTTCAGCTTCACTCAAACTCAGTGACAAACCCATGCAAATCGGAGCTACTCGTAGGTCCCTGACCTCTGAAGAAAGGAAAAGGAGAAGGGGACTTGGCCTACGTGCTTATTGTGCTTCGGATCGTCATTCAGTACATAATTGTACAGAATTGCCTCAGAAACCGGCTGAAAACGCAAACCCTCGTACCTAAAAGGGACGGGTTATCAAGGGCAATCTTCCAGTCCCTATGTGACTATGTAAATTGATTCTTCAGATCCCTCAGAAGATTCACGGCTTGGTATTAACAGTAAAAGTTACCATTCATGGCAATCAACTGGAGACTCTGGCACTTTTAGATTGTGGTGCGGCAGGAAATTTTGCTAATACACTCTGGGCGGACAAAGTTGGAGCAAAGCGAGTTGACGCAGACACGGCCAAAAGGTTGAGGGGTTAGACAGTACACCATTGAGTTCTGGACTCATTGTGCAAACAACTGAGCCTCTGCCTCACACCATTTTTCAGCATTCAGAAGTCATCACATTCGACATTATCAGGGCAGCTCATTTTCCTCTGATCTTAGGGATCTCCTGGTTACGTCAACATAATCCCAACATCGACTGGAAATCCAACAGTTTGTATTTCAACTCTAATTTTTGTCAAGCACATAGTTTCAAGGACACACCTTATCAGAAGGTAAAGATCCATCCCACCACTCTTCACACGACCATTGGAGTACACTCTCTTGACAAAGTGTTGGAGGATTACCAATCAGTATTTGCAGAAGCTGCTCCCATGTTGTTACCCTCTCACAGACCTGAGGACTGCGCCATTGACCTGGATCCCAACGCTCTTGTACCCTTTGGCAGGATGAATGCGTTATCAAAAACTGAAAAGGAAGTACTACGGAAATACTTGGACGATAACCTGTGTAATGGTCTCATTAGAGCTTCAAAGTCCCCGGCGGGTGCTCCTTTGTTCTTTATCCCCAAACGGGATTCCAAAGACCTCAGACCATGCATTGATTATAGGGGACTTAACAAAGTAACTCTCAAGGACAGATACCCCATGCCGCTGATCCCAGACATCTTGGAATCCGTACAAGGAGCAACGGTTTTCTCAAAGTTGGATCTGCGTAACGCTTATCATTTACTCAGAGTATGTCCCGGAGATGAATGGAAAACTGCGTCCAGAACACCATTTGGCCTATATGAATACTAGGTGATGCCCTTCGGACTAGTGAATGCTCCCGCGATTTTTCGAAGGTTTATCAACCGTATCTTCTCAGATTTGTTATTTGTGTCTGTGGTCGTTTACCTTGACGACATACTGGTTTTCTCTCAGACCATGCCAGAACATCTAATACATCTCAAAGAAGTACTGGAGCGACTCAAAAGGCATAAACTACTAGTCAAAAGGGAAAAGTGTGTATTTGGTGTTTCTTCTGTACCCTACTTGGGATTTATCCTTTCATCTCAAGGAATTCAAATGGACCAAAAGAAGGTCGATGCCATTCTACAATGGCCAGCTCCTTCATCTGTTAAGGAAATACAGAGATTCCTGGGCGTGGCAAATTTTTACAGGCGATTTATACCAGGGTTCTCGAACATCGTCCTACCCATCACCAGTTTACTTAAGAAGTCAGCCACGCCTTTTTTCTGGGACACTCAGGCTGAAAACAGTTTTCAACTCTTGAAGAAAAGTTTCTGTAGTGCTCCCATCCTACGTCAGCCAGATCAAGGGAAACCTTTTATCCTTGAGACCGATGCTTCAGCTGCAGCCATAGGAGCGGTTTTATTACAGGAACACGACAATACAGAACATCCCATAGCCTATTTGTCAAAGACTCTTACAACAAGCCAACGGAATTATTCTGTCATTGAAAGAGAACTCTTAGTTATGAAAAAGGCTTGCGAAGTTTGGAGACATCTTCTGCAAGGGAGTTGCCACCCCTTCACAATTCGAACTGATCACAAAAATGTACAGGTGTTACAGTCAATGGATTGCATAAACTCCAGACAAGCAAGATGGGCACATTTCTTTTCACAATACGATTTCCAGATTACTTACATCCCCGGAAGTCAGAATACCTTGGCTGATGCTCTATCCAGAAAGACACTTGCCTCCCAGACTGCCTTTTCCTACCCTGAAAGACTGTTCCCAAGGAATCGAATAGTGCTACCATCACCTCATTTTTTCAACAGATTAGAGAAGCTGCTTCCTCTCAACCGGAGCCCCATGGCATGACTGAACGTGATGGCCTGTTCTTAAAAGACAAAAAGATATGGGTACCATCCAAGACCCTCCAGAAAGACATCTTGTCTTGGTGCCATGATCACAAAACAGCAGGCCATAGAGGGCAAGCCAGTACCTTGGACTTGATAAGAAGAACTTTCTATTGGCAGGGTTTGCCCAAGGATGTGAAACGGTATGTCAGGACTTGCAAAATCTGTTGTCAGAGCAAAAACAGTACTACGAGGCCCCTTGGATTGTTGCAACAATACACCATTCCTGATCACCCATGGAGTCATATATCCACAGATTTCATTGTGGATTTACCACCCTCACAGGGACACACATGTATAATGGTGACTATCGATTCTCTTACCAAGATGGCCCATTTTTCTCCGCTCCCAGGTCTGCCAACGGCTGACAGCATGGCATTGATTTTCATAAGACATTTTTAGACTCCATGGTCTCCCAGACAAAATAATATCTGACCGGGGGAGTCAATATGTCTCTAAATTTTGGAAATCGCTTTGTGCTGCTCTTAATATTCAGAGTGCTTTATCGTCTGGATTTCATTCCCACACAAATGGCCAGACGGAACGCTTGAATGCCACCTTGGAACAATACTTACGCAGTTACACTAACTTGGAACAAGACACCTGGGTGGAACTTTTGCCAAATGCAGAATTCGCCTATAACAATGCCAGACATTCAGCAAGTGGGATGTCTCCTTTCTACTGTTCATATGGTTTTCATCCCCGAGCCATTATTCCTCTCTCGACCTTTCAACCTACCCTTCTGGCAGTTGCTGAAACACTGTCCAGGTTAAAGGATACTCAAGAAAAAGCAAAGGTAAACCTGAATGACAGTTTACAAGTCTATAAGAAACAGGCAGATCGACACCGGCAGGTGGTTCCTGATTGGAAAGTGGGCTCTAAAGTGTGGTTATCCACTAAATACCTCCCAAGATGGTCTTGTCCGTCTAAACTCTCCCCTCGGTTCATTGGACCTTATCCTATCACTGAGAAAATCAATCCAGTGGCATTCCGTCTAAAATTACCACATGCATTGAGACGGATCCACCCGGTGTTTCATGCTTCACTTCTTAAGAGTGCCGATCAGCCTCACAAGGCTCGATCTTTACCTGTTTCTTCTCACTCCCCTGATTCATCTGAATACGAGGGTTCCCAGTTGTTGGATTCTAGGTATCGCAAAGGGCGCCTGGAATACCTGGTCCATTGGAAAGGTTTTTCTCATACGGAGGACTCTTGGGAACCTCGTTCACATATCCATGCCCCAATACTTCTAAGAAAGTTTCATCGATTACATCCTGGTAAACCAGGAGGTCTGTGTCTTGGAAGAGGGCATACTGTCATGCAACGCATTGCTACCTGGCGTCTGTGGCCATGATTCCGATTACGCACTTCCTAATTCCTGTCACGTCTTTCACGTCACATCCGCTTGACGGTCTAGTCTTCCTCCGTTTAAGCGAACGTGGCATTATTTAAGCCACACCCTATCTTCCTTCTGTGCGTTGCAACCTTTCCAGTCAGCTGTGCTTTCTTTTGCTGCCGCGGTTTGCTGTACGCTGTATTCTGGCTCTGCTGAGCTTTCCTCTCTCTACTCCTCCTCGTCCTTTTAGGCTCCGATTCCCGGGACCTTTCTCTCTCTATTTTCCTTCTTAGTCTTTGGTTTATTAACCATCCTGTTTGCTTGCAGTTTTTTCCGTTTTATTTGTTGTGGGAGTTATTGCATTTCCTACTCTTCCTGTTTCCTGTTATTCCTTCCTTGCTTTCTATTACTGAGAATTGCTGATTTCCATTGAGTTCAACTGCTACAACCTCCATCAGGATTCCCACCTGCCGTTGTGAATTCCTGGGGTTTTTGCCTACACTTGGCTTTTTTCCCCTTTCCGGTCTCTCCCGGGAGGGGGTCACGGTCAGGGCGTTCCTATCCTTCTCACTGTGGCTTCTTCTCGTGGGAGATATCCGCAACAAAGAAAAAAAGAAAAGAACTACAGAGCGTATCAAACTCTCAGATCTATTGAAGAGGACTCTGATTCAACAGGTGAGGAGGTTGAAGAGGGAAGGGGCGATATTGACATCGAGATTGTTGACAGTACGACACATCGACAACAAGTGACTGCCACCAGCGCAGCTAAGCAGATCCCTAGACCACGGGGCCAGCAACATACACACGCCACGCCAATGAAACAATAGCCGCGGTTTGCTAAGCAGTTACAATGTTTCATTGGCCTTACAGAGGACAAGGACCATGTACTGCACAGATCGACATGCTCCAGTCACACCCATAGCAGCGCACAGCAGCACCTGCTTGTGACAGACCACGCCTCCATTGAGGTAAGTGGATAGAAGAATGTATAGTGCAGGAAGGCAATATTAATTCATACGGCTTATATACGAGCCCTAGGTTTTTTGTTTGCATAAGTAAGGAAACAAGGGGGAGTTTTACTGCGTTCCTCTATCAGAAATAATCTTATCCGCCGGATCATGTTGCTTGTATAAGTGATAGAAAAAGGCATCTGCCATCTGCTGTTCCAAAGGAAGGCCAGGCAGGCAAATGAAATGGGCTCTTTTGGAGAAGGTCAACCACGATCATGATGCAGGTAAACCTATTAGACAAGAGCAAGTCAACAATAAAATCTCTAGTGATAATATGCCCTCGATGTGGGGGATCCTCAATAAGATGATTAGGCCCTATGGGTTTTTCCGTTCGACTTTCACCCGGGAACAGGCAGAACATGATCTCACAGACTCTTGCACCGACCTATCATGGGCCACCAAAACAGTCAGTCGAGTAGTTTCGTCGGTTTCTTCAACCCCCACGGTGGCCAGCAAGCTTGGAATCATGTAAGTTGGATAGACCCTTACGCTGTAGTTCAGGCATAGTAATATATAAACTATCTTTATGGAATAAAAGACCCCTCTCCCTATGGTTTTCATGTGCTCATAAAAGCTGTGGAAAGGCAGGATCCATTTATGTGCAAAATTGTACTCATCTAAAAGCGGTAACACAGTGGCCAAGAAATATTTGGTAGGTGACATGATATAACCGGGTGTATCACTGCATCTTTTTTCTTCTGTGTTCCAGGAAGGAAGATCATGAAAAAAGTTATACTGCGTTAAAAAGAAGGCGCATCCAGCCTGCCGATTGTTTTGACATTGTTGGGTTAGAAGAAACTTAAATGGGTAGTTCCCTCAAAAAGTGAATTGTTTAAAAAGATTGCCCATGATAAAAAAATCTATATACAAATATTTTTACTAAAAGTTCTGATGTAAAATATTTGACAAATGAGCCTCAAAGTCAGAATTTTTAATCACTAAGAGGCATCCATTTTGTGAAATGAACAAGCCTCCTATGTTCATGTTAACTCTTCTCTCGCAGCAGTAATCGAGCAAAAGCCCTCAACTGGGAGCTTTTGCTTATTGCTCCCGGAGAGCAAAGAATGCTGTCAGCTGGAGGCTACACTGCCTGCCTTTCTTGTCCCTGTGCTCCTTGTGAGTGATTCTCCCACCCATTTTATTTATATTTTCAATTCCTCCAGCCGCTGCAATCCTTCTGCGAGTTCATGAATGTAGAATTGCAGCGTGCAGCGGAGTATTCATAATTGACTGTACTTTCGTTTTAATTTTCCGGGGCTCCCCCGGAAACTTAAAACGAAAGTACCAGCAATTAAGAGTATTGTGCCGCAATCGGCGGACGGCAGAGTATTTATAATTGCTGTGACTTTCGTTAGCGTTTCCAGGAAACTTAAAACTAAAGTACCGGCAATTATAAATACTATGCCGCCTGCCGCGATCAGCGGGACGCTTAGTATTCATAATTGCTGTGACTTTTGCTTTAAGTGTCCTGGGCTGCGGAGCCTGGGAAACTTATAACGAAAGTACCAGCATTTATAAATTCTACACCTCACGCCGCAATCGGCGGAAGGTGAAATGAAAGTACTGTCAATTAATTGTGGTGACTTTCGCTTGAAGTTTCCTTGGCTCCCAGAAAACTTCAATCAAAAGTAACTGCAATTGCAACACCAGCAGGCTGTAGCCTGCCAGCATTCTGTGCTCTCCGGCATCAATAAGCAAAAGCTCTCAGTAGGGTGCTTTTGGTTGATTACTGCTGTGAGAGCCTGGTTCATTGCTCAAAATGGATGTGTCCTAGTGCTGACTTTGAGGCTCATTTGCCGAATAATTCACATACAAACGTTTTGTAAAAATATTTTTTAGATTTTTTTTTATCATGGACAATCTTTTTAAACAATAACATTTTTGAGGGAACAACCACTTTAAGGTTGCGATGATCTGTACGGATCTCATCTCTGTTGATTCCTCACTGAAGAGGTTACTGCTGCGCCTCAAATGTTGCCTTGATAGTGTGATAAATCCTACAGATGCCTCAATTAATCCCTGCCAAAAGTCTCCTCACAGGAGGCCAGGAAAAGGTGGATGCTTCCTGATCCTGAACTTGGGGATGGTGTTCTGTGGGAGGATCACCCAGGTGGAGAAAAGGCCCAGGGAAGTGAGAGGATTCTGTGGGGTGATCGCTGTATTTGCCTTCCTGTAAGGAAGAGATATCACAAATGCCATAATGGTCTGACATAATAATTTGTATATTCTACAAATTGAACACCTTTCTGTGGGTAAAAATAATCCACAGCCCTTTGGCATAAAGAGAAATAAAACCCCTTTTCAATCCAGAGGAACTTGGACAACCAAAATCTCACTAACTCTCAAAAGTCTAGTGAAAGGAAGTGTGTGAATAATAACTGTCTACATTTATTTTTTTATTTATATTTATTAGCATTTTGATATTATTTACAACCAAACTAAACCCCCTCCCCACTCTCAGCTGGATATCATCCTCAAACCCTTACATGGTACATTTTGCAAAGTTCAAAGAATCAACAAATATGGAGAACACGCAGACATTGAGTAGAATATTGAAGATTAAAATCAGATTGCAGAAATTCAAGCACTTCCGACAAATCGTGTGAGAATTTGGACTGTTCACCTTGAATCGCATAAGTCATCCATTCCAGTGCTACAATGTTCCAAATCCTATAAAACCATTCATTAACCAACAGTAAATCTTTAGACTTCCACTTTTGAGCATTTCCCAGTAGTACGGCTAGTTGTAACATCACATAAGTTATATATTTTTGCTTTGAGATATGACGCATGGTGGGTTCAAGACTCAACTATAAGTTCGACTTCATGGAGCTAGGTTTCGATACACCAAATAGTTGTTGGATAAATACATCAATATCTGCCCAGTAGGCCGCTAACACCGGACAGTGCCACCAAACATGCCCCCAATCCCCAGTCGCCCCACATTGTCTCCAGCATTGTTCCGACAGGGAGGATTTGATTTTATGTAAGCGGGCCGGCTTATAGTGCCATTGGGTCAACAATTTAGACCAAAATTCCTGTAGTTGTATAGAACGGGTATATTTGGGAATATACTTCCATAGCCTCTCCCATTCCCTATCCAAAATTTGTAACCCAATGTTTACTGCCATCTTGACTTATAATGTAGTGGGAGACTGGGAGACGTCCTGTTCATAAGTTTGTGTAAATTCGATATTAGGGCCTTATTTCCTGGATTCATGGTAACACATTTTTTATAGAGAGTAAGCACCCTAATTGCTGCCTGTTTAAGTGGGCGGGGGCAAGATTCAGTGGCGTACTTGGTAATATTGAAAGCGCTCCAAGTCATCTAGACCAAAATCAAGCTTACTTTGAGTAAAGGTTTTGGGGTCCCTGCTGATAAACAAGTCACATATTTTCCTGCATCATGCTTGCTTCCATTTGGGAAATGCCCGAAGATCACAGCCCGGAACAAAATTAGGGTTGAAAAATATTGCAGTGAACGGTAAGGGAAATGCCGTAAGACTGCACTGTTTAGTTGCTACATCCCATACCTTTTCTACCAAGTTAGTGATTTTACTCCCATGAATGTTAGGGGGTGATTTATTTCTTTTGTGAGCCTTAGCGTTTCACCCAATTGTGGTCCCCCCAATGCCCGTTCCATCTGCAGCCAACATTTCTCTACGTCCAACCCCCACCAGTCATTAATTATACAAAGTTGTGCTGCTTGATAGAATTTTTGGAAGTTAGGAAGACCCATTCCTCCTCTTTCGGTGGGAGTAGTCAAAACCTTGCATAGGAGGTTTATTGTTCCAAATATAATCGGAAATCCTTTTTATGACGCGTTTTAAAAAATATAGCGAGGATTCGAATTGAGAGTGCCTGGAACAAATATAATATCTTAGCGAGAAAAGTAATTTTTTAAAAAAACCTTTATTTAATATTGGCATGGCAGTAACGAATATCAAGCAAATCATTATGGACATTTGGGAACCAAGGACACTTATTAAGCTCAACCTTTAAACACACAATGTTTCATGTCGCACCTAGCAATTATTGATTGTCTCTGTCCATCACTCCTCATCATCCGTCCAGTCTGTCGATGCTTGTAGGTATGCTCTGAGTGGGGCCAAGATGTTCTTAGACCTGCAGTGAGCTTGTATGCCCTCACTTTCCTGATTATGGACCAGGTCTCGAAGCCATGTTTGGACCGTGGGGGGAGATTTGGACTTCCATTTCATAAGTATTTGCCTCTTGGCTACTGCCCCTGCCACTGCAAACAGTCTACAAACTTTTGTCGAGGCCTTTCCAATATCTCCTAGTAAACATTTCAGCGCGGTCGCCGGGATATGGATATCCAGTATGTCACTCATCGTTTCTACTACGTCTTCCCAAAATCAGCGGATTGGTGGACAGTTCCAGTACATGTGGATTGCGTCTGCTGCAATCGTTCAGCACTTGGGGCAGACTGCTTGCTTGGAAGGGTTGAATTTGGCAGTCTTTTTTGGGGTAATATGTAGTTGATTTAAAATTTTGAATTGGATGAGCCCGAAATTGGCACTAAGGCAGATGGTTTTAGTGTATCTGCAATAATGTGTCCAGTGTTGCTCATCAATTTCTCTACTGAGGTCTTTCTCCCCTTTGGATCGCATTGTGTTAATAGATGAGGTGTGTGTCTCTACCATGCTGTATATTTTTGAAATGCCTCTCTTGAGCCCCGTTGGTGTCATGATATCTGTAAGGAATGTATTTACAGGTGGTTCCTTGGGGAACAATGGCCACCTGGCTCTGCAGGCCACCTTTAGGTGGTGGTACTGTAGGGTCGTGATCAGGCCGGTGCCTATTCTGTCCTGGATTTCAGCGATTGTGACAAAGCGGCCCTCCGGGAAGAGGTCACCCAGTTTGGCTCCACGTTCCGGGTCCCATCAACACTGCAGAGAGCGGTCCATAGTTGGTTCAAGGTCTGGGTATGCCCATAGTGGGCATGTGGCCAGCACGGTGTCTCACAATGAACTCTTTTCAGGATCTGCATCCACGCACGAACCGTGGACGACACTGGGTCCGCCAACACCCTCTCTTCCCTTACTTTAGTGAACATCATACTCTGAAGATCTATTGGTGCCGCTGCAAACTCCTCGGCACGTATATGCGCTTATTGTTCCTTGTCCTGAAACCAGTATCTGGCGAACTGGGCTTGGGCCGCATAATAGTATAAAAGGAAGTCTGGTGCAGCCAGGCCCCCTGAGTCGTAGTGCTCGCACATCTTGGTCCAGCTAATCCTGGGGGTGCCTCCCCCCAAACAAAGTGATATACATTTCTGTAGAGTTTTGAAGAATTTACGACCCGGCCAGATGAGGATGCCACTGAAGAGATATAATAATTTGGGGAGGATCACCATATTTAGCTGGGATATTCGGCCATACATGGATAGCGGTAGTCTAGCCCAGAGGTTGAGTTTACTTTCCAACTGAGATAGGAACGGCCCGTAGTTGTTGGAATACAGCGTATTCTTGTCTGTCACCAGAATGATCCCAAGGTACCAGGCCGTAGTGGGCGACCAGCAGAACTGAGTAGTGGCCTTTGATTGTGTGGCGGATCTGTACATTCTGCAATATCTTGCATTTGTCATGATGCCTACCTCCAAGGAGCCAGGTCCGACCCAGCAACCCCAGAGGCAGGCATCATTTCCCCCAGGGGAGTGCCAGCGGGCCCAAGCTGGGGCCCTTTGGACGCAGTCCTGGTGCCTTAGGCGCCAGGCTCATGTTGGACCTCTGTCCTGGCGCCTTAGGCGCCAGGCTCATAAAGCTAGACATGTGTTCAAGTGTTTTAATGTGCACTTACCTGATGCAGACCATGCTGCCACATCCAGGCCCTCTTGAGGCCTGAATAGGAACTACTTTACCTGTGGGACTACTTTCCACCCGGGTGTGGTCGGGGAAGGATACATACCTGATCGGAGGAAGGATACACACTTGGAACTTCTTCCAAAGCTATTTAAACCACTCCCGATCAGCAACTCACGCTTCGCGTTGTTCTGCTCCTCGCAGCTGGACGCTCACCGTGTCAGCTCCTGCATCTGGACTTCAGCCACGGCTGTTAGCATCCTGGGTCACCTGCAAAGGGAGACAAGAGACCTACCAGCTAGTCTGCACCACGGAGACCTCACCGACGATCCTGAAAGGGAAGACATCATTTTTAAAAGCATTTCGTTACGATCGCTGCAGCGCTGCATTTCACTCACCTTTCCTGGGTTCCTCCATCTTCAGCAGCGATCATCCGGATACACAGCCACTTCCCAGAGCCTAGAGAAAAAAGACAAGAATAAGAGGTGAGAGAAGGAAGGGAATAGGAAAAGCTCAGTTTCCTTCTAAGACTTACCTGTTGGGTCATTCCCATTTCATTTCGGGTCTTGCTGCTTCCAAGCAGGACCCCGGCCCCTATGGGCAAAAAAGACAAAGACATTAGATGAGCGAATGCAAAAACATTACCTGAGCGCTCATCTAGGACTTACCAGATCTTTACTGGAACTGCACGTTTCACTTCGGGTCGGCGCCATATCTCCGGCATTCCGAACCCCGGCCCCTATGGGGAAAAGACATCAACATCAGCGCTTTGTTGCAAGAAGTCTCCAAAGGAATCTTCATTCATCACCTGAAAAAAGACAATGAACATTATTATTTAAAGCTTGAACTTTTGAACTTACAGCGCCTTACCAGTATAATCAAGCTTACCTGAACTCCCATCCAACCTCAATCCAGTGAAGTAACTGGGTTCAACGCGCCCCTGCGTCAGAAGCAGGATGGAGAGCTCGTCCTTTCAGACCCTAAGGTGAGACTTCACAGGGAATCGTGGAAGGGTATCGTGGAGGGTTGGAAGAGAGTGGGAGGCTTGAGCATAACTCAGTCAGTAGGTAATACTCCCTTTTCACGCACAGGGGAATATTCCTGCAAGCCGGAGAAGCCAGAGTAGAGGGCCCTTCCTGTCCATCTTCAGAGTCCTGCGCTTCACCATTGAAGAAGCATCAGCACTCGAAGCCAGACCTGCGCCTCTGTGGGAATCAGGTGAGCGTTACAGAACGCGAAGCCTACCCACAATTTCCCACCCGGGCACTATGGAGACTTCCGAGACTGACCAGCTGGCCCAGCTTTTGGGGGAATTACGGGCAGAGGTGCACTCAGCCTGCCAGGAGACTAACGCTCTCAAAAGAGAACTGATCTTATCTAAGGAAAGAACTGATGACCTAGCCAAAAGGTTATTACAGGCCCAGGCAGGGAACACTCCTTTACCTAATTCCGGAGACATTTCCACATCAATGGGTTTGAGTAACCCGGTACAAATTAATCTACCTGGACACATGCCTTTGGCCCCGCCTGAACGTTTTGCTGGGGATCCCAAGAAATATGCCGTCTTTATGAACCAATGTCGTTTACACTTTCTATGCAGTCCCGGAGCCTTCCCTAACGACCAGACCAAGGTAGCCTTTATACTATCTTACCTCAGTGGCAGTGCTGCCGATTGGTCTATTCCATTGGTAAATCAGGATGATCCCATTCTCCAGAATTTTCAGGGCTTCCAGGCCAGCATGGAAAGATTGTTAGCTCGACACTCTCAAGGACAGGCCCTTGATAACGAACTGCTATCCTTACGACAAGGTAATCAGGATCTTCTGTCCTACATAGCCACCTTTAACAGACTGGTTGTGGAAACTGGATGGCCAGAAAGCAAAAGGATCACATTGTTTCATCGAGGCCTGCGCGGAGAGCTTAAGGATGTTCTAGCTCAGATAGTAAACCCACCCCAGGTCTGCGCAGACTACATTGACTTGGTGGTTCAACTTGATCACAGACTTCAAAATAGAAAAGCAGATCGGTTCAAGTATGAAAACCGAGCACCGATCAAAACCCACGGTACCTCCAAGAGTACCGACGTATCTGAACCTATGCAAATCGGTGGTGTTAAAGGACCATTAACGCAGAAAGAACGAGAGAGAAGGCGGCAAATGCAACTTTGTCTGTATTGCGGGACTTCCGGTCACTTTCTTCGAAATTGTCCAGTCAAACCACTTAAGAAGGTGGTTGGAGCTACTGATAACGAATTAGTGACACCTGATTCGGGAAACGACCTAGCCCGGCAAGCGTAGGGGTCAGCTTGCCGAGCTTGAAAACGAACTCTTTGACCTCGCATTTCGTCATGCCAATGGTGCTCGTGGACCCAAAACAGCCTCAGCAGTTGCATGCTATAAAAGCATACATCGACAGTGGAGCTATTGGAAATTACATAGACCGTGAATTGGCTTCCAGGATTAAGCTTCCTCTCTGCCCGAAAGTAACCCAAGATGTCATTACTACAGTAGATGGAACCGAAATAGCCTCAGGGCCTGTAACGCATTCCACTGTTGAAGTGACACTGGTGGGTCAGGATGGACATCGGGAAGCAATCGTGTTTGATGTGATCAAGGCCCCACAATTTCAAGTAATTCATGGAATTCCTTGGTTAGAAACACATAATCCCAGAATTGACTGGCGAGCAAAGAAGATAAGTTTTCCTGATTGTGAACCAACTTGTTATCCAAGAAATCCAGCTATGGGTCTAGCCACAGCAACTTCCAACCCTGTACAGCTACCGTCAGAATACCAAGAATTCCAAGATGTTTTTCAGAAAGAACAGGCTAACACGTTACATCCCCATCGGTCTTATGATTGCCAGATCGATCTGGTACCCAATGCTCAACTACCTTGTAGTAGGATGTATGCTCTTACGGAACCTGAGAACCTGCATTTGCGTCAGTATTTAGATCAGTACCTAGCCAATGGTTTTATTCGCCCGTCCAAGTCTCCTGTCTCTTCAGCTCTGTTCTTCGTGCCAAAAAAAGAAGGCGACCTTAGAACGTATATAGACTATCGCGCCCTAAATTAAATAACGATTAAGAATCGTTATCCTCTGCCCTTGATCCCTGAGCTTATCGACCAGGTGAAAGACGCTTGTGTGTACACCAAGTTAGATCTCTGAGGAGCTTATCACCTGGTGCGCATAAAAGAAGGCGACAAATGGAAGACTGCATTACGCACCAAATTTGGGCTCTTCGAATATCAGGTGATGGCCTTTGGTTTGTGCAATGCACCTGCCGCCTTTCAGTACTTTATGAATGATGTTCTTCAGGAACTTATCGATGTCTGCGTCATTGTTTACATTGACGACATCCTGGTGTACTCTTCTTCAGAATCTGATCACAGAAAACATGTTAGGGCAGTTCTTGAGAAACTGCGCCAGCACAGACTATTTGCAAAACTCGAAAAATGCGTTTTTCATACCACAGAAGTTGAGTTTCTCGGATTCATCCTGACACCTCAAGGAGTCCAAATGGACTCGCGAAAGGTGGACGCCATCCTCAAATGGCCATCTCCAAGCTCGGTGAAGGGAGTTCCGAGCATGCTCGGCTTTGCCAATTTCTATCGAAGATTCATCCCGGAATTTTCCCGAACAGTCCAACCCATCACCGCTCTCCTAAAGAAAAACAAACGCTTCGAATGGACTCTTGAGGCCGAACAAGCCTTCCAGGACCTGAAAACCAAATTCACCTCTGCACCTGTATTGAAGCACCCGCACCCAGATCTCCCATACATAGTGGAAACCGATGCTTCCAGTTCGGCCATGGGATCTGTCCTGTCACAAAGAGACCCAAAAACTAACCAACTACACCCAGTGGCCTTTTGGTCCAGAAAATTTTCTCCTCCTGAAATCAACTACGCAATTACCGATAAAGAGTTACTGGCCATCAAATCTGCTTTCAAGGCTTGGCGTCACTACCTTCTCGGGGCAAGACACACCATCACCGTAATTACGGACCACAGAAACTTACAGTATTTATGGACGTAAAGACGGCCAAAGCTCAATCTTCACGACAACTCCGATGGGCTCTATTCTTTGCGGAATTTGATTTTGTAATTACCTATCGCCCTGACTGCAAGAATGGAAAAGCAGACGCCTTATCCCGGATTGGCATGGAAGAACCTAATTCGAGCTTAGAACCTGTGCCCATCACACCTGAGCAAAGAATCATAGGCTTAACTTCATTGCAATCTATTGAGGATATCCAAACGTAAGTAAAACAACTTCTAGACTCTTCAAACTTACTGGAATGGAGTCAAAAGGGGCATCATTACACCGTTAAGGATGACTTACCCTACTTCCAGGAGCGGTTGTTTCTGCCAAATAAAGAATTGCAAGAACTTGTTATTGCCCATCATCATGAATCTTTAATGGAAGGACACCCTGGTATCGCTAAAACGGAGGAAAAAATCAAACGCCACTTCTGGTGGCCTTCTTGGAGAAAAGACATAAAGTCTTTTGTACTGTCTTGTGGAATTTGCACCCAAAACAAGGCTCAAAAGAAAAGGCCAGCCGGCCTACTTCAACCCTTGGATATTCCACTGGCACCATGGCACACCCTGTCAATGGACTTTATAACAGATCTGCCTCCTTGTGCTGGTTACAACACAATCCTTGTAATTGTGGACCTATTCTCCAAAATGGCCCACTTTATCCCTTTAAAGGGTTTGCCTTCAGCTTCCACCTTGGCCAAGGAATTCCTGGAGAATATAGTTCGCATACATGGTTTCCCTTCCATTTTAGTCTCGGATCGTGGAAGTCAATTTATCTCACATTTTTGGAAGAAGTGTTGCCAACTAGCACAAATAGATGTGCGGTTATCCACCAGCCACCACCCCCAGACCGACGGACAAACCGAGAGAACCAATCAGACTCTCGAGCAATATCTTCGGTGCATGTTACACCAATCCGAGTTAAATTGGAAAGACATCCTTTGGATCGCAGAATATGCATACAACAATTCAGTGCATTCTGGGACCGGACAAACCCCCTTTTATACTTTGTATGGTCACCATCCTCGTACCTCTGATCTAGATCCACCTCTGACCCTGGAAATGCCCGCAGTAAATCATCTGCATTCCACAATAACCCGAGCCTTCAAAGAAGCTGCAACTCATTTACAGCAAGCCAAGAAAAAGTATAAAGAGAACGCTGATTTGCACCGAAGTAAAACTCCTCCTTACCAAATAGGAGACCAGGTATGGCTGGCAACTAAACATTTACCCCTCAAGGGGCCGCGAACCTTCAATCCCAGATTCATAGGACCTTATCCCATCAAAGCTATAATCAACCCAGTGGCCTTTAAACTGGATCTAACGTCCAACATGCGTATTCATCCAGTTTTTCATGCATCACTTTTGAAGCCAGTACAACCAGGAACCCGATTGTCCAAGCCTCCAGATCCAGTTCAAATTGAAGGGGAATTAGAATTCGAAGTTAAAGACATTTTAGACTCCAAGGTGGTAAAGTCGAACTCTTCTATCTTGTTGACTGGAAGGGATATGGACCTCAGGAGAGATCGTGGGAGCCTAGTAACCATGTCCACGCACCTCGATTAGTACAAAGGTTTCACCGGAGATTTCCGAACAAGCCCAAACCCCCGGAGGGAAGAACCTTGGGAGGGGCCTTGAGGGGGGGGTACTGTCATGATGCCGACCTCCAAGGAGCCAGGTCCGACCCAGCAACCCCAGAGGCAGGCATCATTTCCCCCAGGGGAGTGCCAGCGGGCCCAAGCTGGGGCCCTTTGGACGCAGTCCTGGCGCCTTAGGCGCCAGCCTCATGTTGGACCTCTGTCCTGGCACCTTAGGCGCCAGGCTAATAAAGCTAGACATGTGTTCAAGTGTTTTAATGTGCACTTACCTGATGCAGACCATGCTGCCACATCCAGGCTCTCTTGAGGCCTGAATAGGAACTACTTTACCTGTGGGACTACTTTCCACCCGGGTGTGGTCGGGGAAGGATACATACTTGATCGGAGGAAGGATACACTCTTGGAACTTCTTCCAAAGCTATTTAAACCACACCCGATCAGCAACTCACGCTTCGCGTTGTTCTGCTCCTCGCAGCTGAACGCTCACCGTGTCAGCTCCTGCATCTGGACTTCAGCCACGCCTGTCAGCATCCTGGGTCACCTGCAAAGGGAGACAAGAGACCTACCAACTAATCTGCACCACGGAGACATCACCGACGATCCCGAAAGGGAAGACATAATTTTTAAAAGCATTTCGTTACGATCGCTGCAGCGCTGCATTTCACTCACCTTTCCTGGGTTCCTCCATCTTCAGCAGCGATCATCCGGATACACAGCCACTTCCCAGAGCCTAGAGAAAAAGACAAGAATAAGAGGTGAGAGAAGGAAGGGAATAGGAAAAGCTCAGTTTCCTTCTAAGACTTACCTGTTGGGTCATTCCCATTTCATTTCGGGTCTTGCTGCTTCCAAGCAGGACCCCGGCCCCTATGGGGAAAAAAGACAAAGACATTAGATGAGCGAATGCAAAAACATTACCTGAGCGCTCATCTAGGACTTACCAGATCTTTACTGGAACTGCACGTTTCACTTCGGGTCGGCGCCATATCTCCGGCATTCCGAACCCCGGCCTCTATGGGGAAAAGACATCAACATCAGCGCTTTGTTGCAAGAAGTCTCCAAAGGAATCTTCATTCATCACCTGAAAAAAGACAATGAACATTATTATTTAAAGCTTGAACTTTTGAACTTACAGCGCCTTACCAGTATAATCAAGCTTACCTGAACTCCCATCCAACCTCAATCCAGTGAAGTAACTGGGTTCAACGCGCCCCTGCGTCAGAAGCAGGTGAGACTTCACAGGGAATCGTGGAAAGGTATTGTGGAGGGTTGGAAGAGAGTGGGAGGCTTGAGCATAACTCAGTCAGTAGGTAATACTCCCTTTTCACGCACAGTGGAATATTCCTGCGAGCCGGAGAAGCCAGAGTAGAGGGCCCTTCCTGTCCATCTTCAGAGTCCTGCGCTTCACCATTGAAGAAGCATCAGCACTCGAAGCCAGACCTGCGCCTCTGTGGGAATCAGGTGAGCGTTACAGCATTATCGGAGGAAGATGTGTATCTGGATCTCTGATGTACAGCATAGTTTAATTGGCGTAGAGTGAAATGAATTGATGTTTCCCTATGAGAGAATAGTAATTTTTATAACATTCATCCATCCTAGCCAAGAGATCAATAAAGGACCCCACTGTCTGAGTTGGTTTGTGATTGTTTTCAGTAAAGGATGAAAATTAGCTTCATATAAACCAGCTTAATCCGGGGTTATTGCTACTCCCAATATTTTAATTTGATCCTGTGCCCAGCCGAATTGAGTTTGAGTACGTAAAGAGGATACAGTTGTATGGGGCAAAGATAGATTTAGTATTTCTGATTTAGCTAAATACATTTTTACACCCGCAACCGAGCCATACTTCTCCAATTTGCGTTCTATTACGGGTAATGATGTAGCCGGTTCTGAAACAGCTAACAACATATCAGCATAAGCCATAATTTTATGCTTTATCCCCCCCAAATTGTATAACTTGAATGTCTGGCGTTAGTCGGACCCTTGCTAAAAAAGGCTCCAGGCCAATGGCATACAACAGTGGTGACATGGGACAGCCCTGTTTTGTCCCTCTCTGAAGGGAGACGGGAGGAGAAAGTTGTCAGTTGATTAATAAACGTGCCATCGGAAGTTGATAATTTACTTTAATTCTTGCTATAAACAGAGGGCCGAAACACATCTTGGCCCTGACCTGCAAGCGAAACTACCACTTCACACGGTCAAAAGCCTTTTCGGCATCCAGTGACAGCAGAATAGCAGGAGTCTGTTTATTTTCCACTTTTTCCAATATATGACATAATCGCCTAATATTATCATGTGTCTGTCGATTTCTTTTTTTAATGAAACCGGACTGATCTGGATGTATAATAGAGCGAAGCAAGCCTTGTAACCTATTTCTGAGTATTTAAGACCATGGGCCTCATTACGACCCTGCCGGTCCGGAAAGAGCGGTGGTGGTAAAACCGCTGCCACCTTTCTTTCCGTACCAGCTGATTAAGAGTCCTGCAGGCGGGAGGTGTCACTCCCACCAGGTCTGACCTGGCGGGTTTAACACCACCCGCCTGCAGGCGGACATGGAAACACTGGCTCTGTCATAGACGGAACAAGTGTTTCCATTGTCCCCATCCCCATGGAGTCCTATGGGGCTCCATGGGAATGGGGACTTGCACAATTCCGCCTCCGGAATTCCCGGGTCAGCGGGGTCATAATGCGCCAGTGATTCCGGGAATCACGGAGGTGGAATGGTGTTTCCGGCTCGGTTACCGCCGGACTCGTAATGAGGCCCCATATCTTTGCGTCAAGTTTAATAAGACCAATAGGCCGATATGATCCATATCTACCAGGATCCTTACCGGGCTTTGGAAAGAGTATTATCTTTGCTTTCCATAGTGGAGGAGATACAACCTGAACTAGTGAATGGCTTATATAGATGCAATAGCCTAGGAGCTAATACCTGCCGAAATACCTTATAAAATGGGGCAGAAAACCTGTTGGGTCCTGGGGATTTGTTTGGTGGAGCGAACTTATGACTCTTATTACTTCTTCAATAGTAATATCTTTTTCAAGGATGTCCCGATGTAAAGCAACCACTGGAGGGGGGTGCCTGTACTCCTGCTCTCTATATGGCACAGGAGAGGCACAGAGGACCCCACCTAAGATTCTCTATTGACGTAGTCGAGCACTCAAGGCCTAGCTTCTCAGGAGGTAATGCGGGCTGGTTCTTAAGTACAGTGTAGTCCCCAAGCACCCACAAAGGTATGTCCACATACTGTATTAGTTAAAACAGTCTTTATATAAATAAAGTTCAAGTTATATACACAATCACGATAATACACTTGTGCTCCGACAATTCTAAAATGTTAAATATATACAGTTCTAGGTGGTACCACTCTTACTCTGATTCCATTAAAATGCGACCACGGCTGACAGCCCCAAATAGCATACGATTAACACAATAAAACGATATCAACCGTAGAGTCAGGAGGAAGACAAGTGGGTTAGACAATTGCAGAGTACTGGGCCCCTACCCCTAGGCACAGTTCTGTATGAGGATCCCCCCACCTGGGCAACCTGTAAATGAAGATGCACTGCAAGCCCAGTCCATATATTGTCTAAGAGTCTTATCTTCTTCTATAGATCTGCAACCCAATGTACCTTGTGTTGTTGAGTTCTTCATCGGGGAATCGACGGGCCCTTCTTGAGTGCGCTCCCCTTGAGGCAGGAGCCACAGGTCGTCGATCTTCTGAGTTGAAGAAAAGGTGAAAGTTGTCGTTGAGGAAGCAGCTTCGGTCCTTGCGGTGCTCGTTGACGAGTGATCGAAAACATTCTGCAACAGGGGAGGCGTGCGGCGCACCCCGATGACGATGGTTTGTTGCCGCAAAGAGTTAGTGAAGAACTTTGGCCCAACAAAGGCGTTGAGTCGTCGGCGTCTGGCGTTCGTGAATGGGACGTGACCACGGCTGGTTTCAGTAGCTTCGTCTGCGTCTCCGAGGTCTTCGGGTGGCGGGAAACCCACCAGCGGATTCTCCTCGGTCGTCATTGGCCTTGACTTTCTCCGGCAGGACGAAAACAGTCGACGATGATGAACAAAGGAGTCCTTGGATCAAAGGTTCATAGGCACAGGGAGCACGGCGGCTCCGGTCGGCAATGGCAGTCGTCGACGGTTGACGGCTTTCTGGGGCTTCTCTTCGTTCTCCTCGGCGATCCCCTTCTCTGGTCGGTAGCCTTTCGTAGGTCTGTACCAGGGGGCTTTGGCAAAGCTCAGCTGGTGCACAATGGTCCCTTGTAGCTCGGGGAGACGTCTCCTTACCAGGTCCTTTCTTGGATCAGTTATTGAAGGCACAGCAGCTTTCAGACTACACGGAAGGGACCAGCGGTTCACCTTCTTCTTCCGGCTCGACTTCGAGAGTAAGAATCAAGTATCAACTTCAGCTTCTGAACGATTTCTAGCAGTGAGAAGCCCCCGAGATATACTGTTGATCTCCCATTCATTCTGCTGGGTCACACTTGGGTAACTAATCACTCAGAAGGGCATTCAGACAGTTAGTCAGCCAATCAGGCACACAGTGTATTCAGGCCATTCTTCTCCATCCAGACACTCACAACACAGAATGTGGATTCGGACAAGTACTCTGTCATTCAGCACTACACACTGCATTCATACCAGTTTCGGGCAAGGCTGTCTCAGTCATTGTGTCAAACACCAGATACTAGACAACCATAACAAAGAGAGTATTCGTCGCACAGTCCATTCACCCAGGTCGCACCCCACGGGCGTACCCACAACATACAGTCATTGGGAAGGCTCCAGCCAGTCTGGCCTGGATTTCCCCACAACACCATATATGGAACTTCCACCCAACAGCCAGTCAGGGCTTCCCGGGACTTCGGCAAAATAAGGTAACAGGCGATAGAAAGCAAGAGGCCACAGGGGCCATCTTATTTCCTATCAGGAATCCACTGATTCCAATGACAGGGCCTGGGCATCCCAAAATGTAGGATGCACAGGGCACCTGACAATTCAGCACGGAGCTGCCACCAGCCCGTACCCTGCTCTGTGGGCCACACAGAGGTGCCCAAAAACATACACTAGGAGTACAGGGTCATACTCCCACCCATGGGTGCCATAATGGTATCCCAAGGGTCTGTTCACTGTTAGGGAGAATTCTCTGTAAGGCTAATTTCCCAAACCCAGTGAGTCCCCCAGCAGCTTTGCTGGATTTTTGGGGTTTATTGTTTTCTCTCCTGCTAAGAGTGAGATTCTTTTCTCCAACTCTTAGACATGATTTGAGGTGTTCCTTTAACTTTCCATGTGTTTTATGGGCTATGGGGTCTTTTACTCCATAGGGTCTCATGTGTTTTTTTGATGTGGGTTACACAGCACCCTCCGTGCCGTAACCCAGGGGTGTCGTAGCGACCCCCCAACATAGACTCCATACCCTGGGACTGACTACTGTCTCCCAGGGCATGTAAAGTCACCATTGGCTTTGCTAGTCCCAAATAATGAACAGAAACCAGTACAAACCATCATATTGTGGACGTACTGGTCGGGGCAATTCGATTGCCCCGGGGTCTGTTGTTCGAGGGGGCATGTCTCCGCCCCCCCTGATCGAGTTTTGGCTGGTGGCAGTGGATACTACTTTTTATATTCGACTGCGTATATATTTCTCTATGGGATTTTCCCATTGTTCGAGGCTACCAACTTTAATTATTTAATTCGTATAGCCTCGAACATACCGCCGGTTTATTTATTTAATATTAATTCGCCGGTTGGTATTTTTTGCCAGAACTCAATTCTAAAATGGCGTTTGTGTTCTCTTCTGTGACTCCAACCAAAGTCGAGCCCTTTGTTCCACTTTTTGGCAGGCTTCTCCACAGAAGCCTCAAAAAGTGGTGCCACTCTGTCTGGGTACCACACGGGGGGGTGTCGGAGGGGGTTTAGGCACCCTGGACTGAGTTACCTTGGTAACTCAAGTCGCACTCTTGTATGATTGGCCCAAGTGGTGAGCCGGCCGGCTCACCACTTAGCATGTTTGATTGACAGCTAGGCTGAGTGAATGGGGGTGTGCTGCATAAAAGCAGGGCTTTGGGGACTGGAACTTCAGAAGTCGCCACAGGACCTAAGAATCCGAGGAGGGAGAAGCTGAGCCGGCCTGCAACGACGATACCACCGGTGGAGACCTGCTGAACCGTCTCACCACTTTTCCCAACGACAGAGGAGATCTCCAGCCCGGAGAGTCTTCTTCCTTCGACTGGTGGGGATAACCAGTCTACCTTCTTTTCGCCTTCCTGGAGCATCTTGTGGCCGCCTTGCCTGTGCCAAGCACCCCAGCAACCGGGATACCACGTTTTCACCACTATCACGAACCGAAAGGGTAGTACCTTTGTACCGGAGAACTCCGCGGCTGGTTTCTTCCCTGGCAGTGCAACGACCTTCATCTTTCCTCCACAACGAGATCTTCTCTTCCTCTGGACGACGCTGCAACTTGCACCCGCTGCCAGGAACAACTGCCCCCGCTGGAGGATCCTCTCCATTTAAGGTACCGTTTCCGCCTGGCTTCCCTTGCAACCGATTGAACGGGGTGTATTAAATCCTCGTCTCTCGAACCTGGGTTAGCCTGGGACACCTTAGCTAACTATTCTGAACTGAACTAAAACTTTTTCGAACTACCTCCACAAACTTACTCTGTGTAACTGTCTGATCTTGGGCATCTTCCGCCTGGCTCCCTTGAAAGTGGGCCTGGCACGCTCAGCAGTAGACTGTGCCTTCCTAACTTGCTGTGGTTCTTTAAAAAGTGTATCGTGTGTGTGCTTCCATAATTCTGCTTTTCCCTCCTTTTTTATTTAACTTGTTGGAGTGCCATCGAACGTTAAGCGCTCACCTCTGTCTGGAAATAAGTGGTGTTAACTAAGACTTGTCCAACAAGTAATCAGGGATGTACATATGATAATAGTGATTCTGTTTTGAACTTATTTTACCAATTTAGTTCTAGTGTGTTTTATAAATGTGTGTTAAATAATTAATTATATACTTTTACACCCAAGCTCTGGTCAGTGTTTGCTTGTGCTACTGTATTCCTGTACCTATTTTGTATGCTCTGTACACTGCCTAACTCTTCTTGAGGGAAGTCTGACTGCTCAGCCACAGCTACCAAGTGAATTTGTGTGGTACAGACTGCTACCAAGTGGGTTTACTGCCAAACACCTGTAGTCTTAAATCTTTTGCAATGGTCCCTAAGGGAACTGCACAGGTTTCTGCCTAACATTCACCAAACCAAATACAGGAAGAGCCGCACCGCCAGGAGTCCCACATGAACTCCTGCGTGGAAAACAAGACAGAACATACATGATAAAGCAATAAAGGACAAGGATTCAGAGGCCCTATCTAGCATCACACCACTCTCGCAGGAGATAGCAGAATTTGGGCAGACATCTGGTCTTAGGATAAACTGTCTAACATCCATTTTATTCCCACTTAATGAGAACATGATTAAACCGGTGGACATACAGGGTTATAGATGGGAACAAGAGTCGGTCACGTACCTCGGGGTGCGAGTGAGCCAAGACGCTGCTGGGGGACAACCATAGGAAGTACCTGAGGGATCTGAGATCCAGGGTGGATGGGTGGTGTAGGCTCCCACTCTCGCTGCTAGGTCGGATATCAATTGCCAAAATGGTGGTAGTTCCCAAACGCCGGGTATCAGATTCTTTGCCGAGCTGAGGACCCAGCTGATAAGGCTAGCGTGGCACCCGCGGGCCCTGCAAGTAAGTTGGGACACCCTGGTCCTCACCTGGGAGTGTGGGGGTCTGGGGGTGTAGGGCACTGGGCATGGAGTTGTATTTCCTTGCTGCGCAGCTACACTTTGCGTCCTACTGGATGATGGGTGCGCCAAGGCATCCCCATATACGCATTGAGAGATGCTCGGTGTGCCCTTATATGCTGCAGAGGGTCCTGATAATGCGGAAGGTGGGGTACAAATGTTAATTCGACCCTGTCGCATGCACTATTCATGCATGGATCTGAGTACTGGGAAGACTGCAAGTCGATTTCCCATTTGACCCGGGGCTTCCGATATAGAAAATAGAGTGCCTTCCACCGACATATGATGAAGCTGTAATACAAGAGTGGAAGGGGGTGGGGATTGAATGCATGGCTGACTTGTACCCTGGGGGAACATTTGTATCACAAGAGCAATTCTCAACGAAGATGGGCGGGGGCTTCACCGCACATTGCGGTATCTTCGAATGCGGGCGGCATTTAAAGCATGGTCCCCGGCATTCCCAAACATCCTGACATCCTCCCACTGATGCAATACCTAATTGGCTCCCCGGCTATGAGGCGGGCGGTCTCTGCAATTTATAGGCTTATTAAGCGCGACAACCCGGGGAAACCTTGGATGCAGGCGTCAAAGGGAAGAGGACGCAGGAACCCCCTTCACAGATGAGCAATGGGCAAGAGTATGTGAGCGTACACACAGTGGGGCGTTTAATACGCGACTGCAGCTGATCCAGCTTAAAACTTAAAACACGGTCTAACACTGGACCTGCTGATTTTTTTCACATGTTGTGGATGTGTCCTAAACTATGGGAGTTCTGGTGGTGGAAGCTTTCTCTACTATGTTGCGGAGATTAATACCATGTGACTTACTGTGCTGCATGTTTTCCTGGTTTCCTGGGGAACCTAAGCACAACCAGAAATTGTTTACAACATGTATGATAATAGCAACGAGGTGTATCTTATTGAGATGGACTGGCGCAACCCCTCCCGGGGTACAAACTTGGCTCATGGACTTGATCTGTCTTAGCGGGCCAATAAACAATACAGACTATTGTGCAGCCAGCAGACTAGGCCCAAGAACATTTGGGGCACCTTCGTGTCCTATCTAGTGTCTCAGGGATCTGATTTGGAAGCGAGAGAATCAACACCGACTCCATAGGCAAGGGACTGCAACCAGGCATAACTTGTGCATGTACCAATAGGACAAAATGTACTGCACGATTGATGCTGCCTACCCGCCAATAAACACTCTCGGGGGGAGTCCTGCTGGTTAATGTTTGATACATTGCCTGTTATTGACCTCAACGTTATACCTCAAATCGCTACTGTGTTGCTGAATGTCTTACGATGTGAACCACTTAATAAAGAAAGTTTTTTAAAAAGAAGTTTTAAAATTAAATTGTAACAATGTAATCAATGCTCTTTGAGACAAGAGCTATACATAAGATATTGTAAAATATCAGTTTTCATCCATTTTAACTGTGATGTAATATTTAATATGTTCTAATGGTTTCAATAGGATCATTTTGTTATATATGAGGGAGAGCTGGTTCCTGGCTACCTGCATTGACAAAAGCAACCAGAATCCCCTGAGGCCATATTTGGCATTAGCTAGCAACACCTGAACAGACTGCCTCCCTGATGAGTGCAAGAGGTATGAAAGTGCATGGAGGAGATCAACTGGACTGTTGAAGGCACACTAAGCTGGGAACGAGAGTGCGCCCCTCGCCCGCCCGCTCCTCCCCCGCCCCACTAGTATGAAATAATGTTGGGAGCTCCGGACTCCAGCGAGGCAGCACCAGGGTGACACATCCCCCACTCTGGAGAGCCACACTGTGGGCGGGGCTCGGAAGTACTTAATCAGAAAGACTAGGATGCTACAGTAAAACGTGGCAGGTTAATGGCGGATCCGCCACCTCGACCAAAGCTAACAGGAAGGGTTCCCCATGACAATATGTATATATGATTCTTTAAGTGGAAGAGACAATTTCAAGGTTCAGACAATTTCAAAATGCTGTTTTCCAGCTTGGTTTGGTGGTTGGCAAATCCAATTTTACTGTTTCAAGGAAAAATCTGAAAAAAAGGTTACATAAGAAAAAGGTTTTTATTTTTAAAAAAGTTGTTTATTGATGTTACATTTTCATGTTGAAATTCATATATTCTGTATGTGGGCTATAAATTAAGCATTTGTTTTCTGTTTGATTAGTGGCTTAGGAAGAAGAGGAGAATAAAGACTCAGCCAACTACACAAACTAATGATGTTGCTTGCCAAACCATTGTCACTTGGGAGCAGCTAGATATTGAGGCTCAGAATGATCCTCGCAAGATTCAATGTCATGATGCAGATGTCCAGTTGCTGGAATTTCAATTGAATGTCAGAAGTGACCCGTTGGAAAGTAACCCTGGATCATTGTTACAGCACAGGTCACCCAGAAGAAACAGACAACACAGAAGATGTTTCAAACCTTCTTGCAGAACCGCTCACACAATCCGCACCCTCTAATAAAATGCTATTTTATAAACAATGATCCTTGTTTCCCCAATACGTGTGGACAAATCGCAAATATCCCACACAGAAATAACCGAAGCATCTTTGCTACTGATTGACAATTGTGCTTGTGATGTGGACTTCACTCTTCCTAGTGTTAAGGATTTATCCACCACCATGGAATTGGAAACCAGTATACTTCTGTGCAATTGGCTATTGAAGGAAACAAAATACATTGGCCCTCATTACGACCCTGGCGGAGTGGGTCTACGCCAGCGGTATTCGCGGCGGACCCGTCCGCCCTACTACGAGATCCCGTAGCGCCATGGTGAGTTTTACGCCCGGTTTTTCCGGGCGGAAAAATCCATGGCGCTACGGGACCTCGTCGTTAATTACGCCACCGTAATTTACGGTGGCGTAATTAACTCCTTCCCCACTCCCATTATACCCTATGGGGCAAAAATGGGAATGGGGAAGGGTAAAATGGGGATTGGGGATTTACCGCCCCGCCAAGGTCGGAATGGGGCGGTAAATCCGCCAACCCCCATGGCGGTATCGGCAGCTTTCCGCCGTGCTCCATGGTGCATATTGCACCACGATCTCCACCAGGGTCGTAATGAGGGCCATTGTATTTGACTGCTGCCTGATCGAGATCATGAAAATGATAAAATGTGATCATAAATTGCATAGGAGGATTTGTGGGGAGCCATTGGTGAAGTTTACTTGTGTAGTCAAATGCACCAACCTTAAGATCAAGGGTAGCTGTGTACACCACCCTAACTCATTTGTTGTTTAGCGGACTAACATACTGTACGATTTCAAGTTTTTATAATTTTATGGGACTCGAGTTCCTTTCAAAAACCCAGTACTACAAATATCGGAAGGATTTCTTGTTCCCCGGTATTAGCCAGGCATGGACACTCGAACAGATGTCGATGGACAATGCTCTCGCTGGCAAAAGGCTCTTGTTTGCTGGTGATGGACAGTGTGACAGTCCAGGGTTTTCTGATAAATACTGTACCTACCACTTCCAAGTCATGGAAACTAGAAAAATAGTGAGTTCAGTCGTCGTGCAAGTATCTCAATGTACATCTTCTGTTGCCATGGAAAAATATGGTTTCATTAAATCCATTCAACTTCTGCAATTCAGAGGAATGCAAATAGACCTGATAGCCACTGACGGGCATGTTTCAATAGCCAAGGTGTGCAAGAGCAGTTCCCAGACATAAAGCATCAATATGATATATGGCACGTTGCAAAATCAATTTTGAAACTAATTACAGCTGCTGGAAAAAAGGCTACAGAATTTTTTTTTAATTCGTCCCAGTGTGTCAGCAACCATCTTTGGTGGAGCTCAAAAACTTGTGATGGATCTGTAGATATTCTGCTTGAACAATAGCATTCATTGATGCACCATTGTTCTAACATACACTCTTGGAAAGAAAACGAAAATGCCCACGAGTGTGCAACTGGACCTTTGAGCAAGGAACAGGAGCGTAAGAAAAGGTGGTTGGTTCTAGGCTCCCATTCTCACATAGCAC
Organism: Ambystoma mexicanum; assembly: GCF_040938575.1. Classification (NCBI taxonomy): domain Eukaryota; kingdom Metazoa; phylum Chordata; class Amphibia; order Caudata; family Ambystomatidae; genus Ambystoma; species Ambystoma mexicanum. Next base: position 484,853,623 of record NC_090931.1, on the reverse strand, counting down.
TTAAGAAGATTGTGTGTTACAAAAAGCTTTCAAGAGACATGAGGAGTTTCTCTGAGTTCTGCCACGCTGGAGATTTGGAGAAGTTCCATAATATGTACCTAAAGTACAGGCCTTAAAAGTTGCATTTTAGCATAGATGGCATGGAGGCCATAACAAGACTGGCTGTACTTGCACACAACGAGAACGTTGGAAGGGAACAAGAAAAACTGCATGAATTTTTGGGATTCCTCGTTACAACAAGGAGTTTAGCAAACAAAGCAAACAGTGTTTGGCAAAGCCAATATTTCATCAGATGGATTTTGAATTTGTGAAAGATCTGCCATTGAATGCGTTGGCCATGTAAATCCATGGAATTAACCCAGCCTATGCCACAGAACATTGCAAAAGAGGTTTGCCCTCCCAAACTTGAACTTGTTGAAAGGTTGACTTCAAGATTTAAATAATGAGGGGGCGTGGCTTGGCACCAAAGAAGATGGCTGCATAGGCACGCTACTCCGGGCTACTCACTTATCTCTTTCAAGCAACACCTCGGAAATAAATAAAAAATCCCCTTCTCCTTACCAGACTGTTGAGGGCTCCTTATCTCTTCATTGCAACATTTTCCGACGCTGTAAATGGCCCCTCCACTCGCTCCGGAGCCCTGCGACTGTCCGCTCTTTGAAAATCTGTCTTTTGTGTGGAAGCTCCCAGCAGCAGCGGTGATGCAATCAGCTGGTTCGGGCATAGTCAGGCTTTCTCGTTCAGCATCCAGCGTCACCTTATGGCCACTTCATTGTACTGCGAAGGAAAAGGATATTTAAAAAAAGGAAAGGAGAGAAGAGGTTTTACTCATAAAATTAAGAGAATTGGACTGCATATTGGAGGTAACTTTATTTACTCTATATAACAGTTACCTTTTAACATAGCTCCTTGGAAATAACTATTTCTTGTGCCGGTGTGATATAGTGCTTCTCTTGCCTTTATCTGCATTTCATCTGCTATTCATTCTTCAATATTGCCTCTGGTAAAAAATAACCAGAAATCGCCTGCTGCCTCTAAAGATGTTCAATCTATGTCTGCCACTCATAAAAGACTCAAAAGTGGGTCATATCCGCCGCTATCCTCCACAGACCCTGCCAGTGAAGCAGATTGAACAAGAAATTAGCTCTCTCAAACCTTTTATTGAAAACACCAACCAAAAACTACAACAGTTAGATGAAAGGTGGAATACTTTTGAAAACAGAATGACTGAAATGGAAAACGGAATTGGTTATGTGGGAGATGTTGCACCTATAGTTACCCAGTTGGAAAAAATGGTGAGAGACCTCCAAAAACATAATGAAGAATTAGAAAACAGAAGTAGGCGCAATAACCTACGCATTACGGGCCTCCCGGAGGGATGTGAGGTGAATGACACTATCCTGTTTCTTCAAAATGTGTTATCTCTGTTACTGCAATACCCAAAAGAAATCATCCTCCATATTCAACACACTCACTGCATTGGCCCAGTAAGAAGTTTGCAATCTTCACAATTTCCACCGCGCATTTTGATTTTTTTACTTGCTGGAATATACCCAACTGCAGCTTATCTTAAAAGCTAAAGAGAAGAACACGCTGGTCTGACATGGCTAAGAAGACCGTCCAATGCAGAAAGGAGTTCCTCTCTTATCGTCCTGCGTTAAAACAACTTAATGTCAGATACAGACTATATCATCTGTGCTCTTTTAAGGTGACATATGAAGGTCGTACATCAATATTTGATGTTCCCGGCTGACCTTAAGGCTTAAATTTGGTCCCTCAAGTCTGGCCGTATGGATACTTCGCTCCCTACCAACGCCTCATCCTCTGGCTCTTGACTCTGTGTATCATTGTGTGTTGCTGTAACTAATGTTTGCCCTCAATGATTGTGGTATGGGTACCACTGGTGTACCCTTCGTCTTCCAAGGCTAGATGTGTTCTCCTTGGCCCTGCTGGTGTCATCATCTTTTCTCCTAATTTCTCCTTCTTGTAACTTGATCCTTTCTGTTCTTCCTATATTCTGTGTCTTTACTCTTTATTCTGTTCAGTGTCATGCTTCTTATTTTTGGCTCATTCCACCTGTTCAAGTATCCCCTTCCTTCCCCTATTTCCTTTTGTTTTTCCCCTCTGTGCCTTTGTATTGTGGGTTCTTATCTCAGTTGGATTTATCTATTCTCATGTTGTGCTTTATGCTGATTGGGTTTACAGTGTTAGATTATTTTCCCTTTGCTAGGTATTTCTACAAAACAGTGCTAACCATGCTCCTCAGGTACAATAGTTTTTAAATGTGTAACTTCGAACATTAAGAGCTGCAATAACCCAGTTCAGAGGTATAAAATGATCTCCCATCTTCAAAAGCTGAACTCATCTATTGCTCTCTTTGCCGAACGGCTTTTTGTTGAACTGCATTTTAAGCAGGGGATTTCCTCATGAAGTATTCAAGCTGAGACGAACTACATTAAATATTGGGAAGAGGATCGGAGGGGGCGCTGTTGCGCAACAAGGTGGCCGCCTAAGTGTGGAGCTAGCTCCTCTCCGGCGTTTAATCCTTCTGAAAATATATCCTATAACTGCCTTCCCCTGAGCTACAAGACCAGCGGCACTGATCGTAGCAACTATCCTGGACCCTCCGTAAAAAACAACGGGTGAAATCGGACCCTGCGTGCCCTGATACGAACGTGGTCGCAGATAGGAGGCCCCGGGCTGCTCCACAGCTCCGGAGTGACTAACGCGGGAGCCGCGGCTCCTGGTGGTTCGCGGGCCCTGCTATGGGCGGGACCAGCCACGCGGGCGGTGCAGGCGGCGGACAGAGACACCGGCGACCCGAGCTGCCTGGAGAGCCATCAGAGTGTGGACAACATACGCGCAACGAGGACGGGGTCCTCTCTGGTAGGATAAGCGCTGCCTGCTCCTTCACATATACTGAACCGCACGCACTCAACTCTGATCTACCTACCCAGCGCTGAAGGCATCCCGCGCCCCTTGCGCAGCCTTGAGCGGCGCTGGCCGCGTAGAGCCCCCACTGCTGGCTGCGAGCTCCATCAGGCAGCCGGCAACATTTGAAAACAAAACGTGGCAGCCCTGACTCTACCCCTGCGGGTGGGATTGCACGAGGCATCAATACTAGCGTGCGTAGTACACGTGAGCTGCTGTTGACAGGCGCCTGGGGGCAAACGAGTGAAGCAGGCACTCTTGTAAGAACACTGTGCTTTTTTTCCCAGACATGTATACAGGGGGTTTCGGAGGAAAGTCCCCGTTGTTTTGAAGGATGCCCACATTATACTTTAAACAAACGCTCATCTCACGTGTGGAACCTGCCTTGGCCCCGGGGCCGGCAGCACCTTTGGGGCACAACACTGCTCGGGAACAAACTACTTCATCACCCCTCCTTGGGAGAGGCGGAGGGAGGATCAAAGGATATCTCAAAACATGTCTAAGAGTGGGAGAAAAAGAGTCTCAGGGCCTCATTACACGTTGTGCGGTAAAAATCGGAATTTTACGGCATGGCGCTATTAGCATGTCCGCCCTCGCAAAAGACCGTTAATAGCGTCCCATTACGAGTTCGCGGACACGAGCATAGCGCCATGCCGTAAATGTCATTACCGCCATGCCCCAAAAGTCCACAGTGCTGATAGCACCTCCGCCCTCACGCAACATGCTAATAGCGGTCACCGGAAATAGCGTCATCGCACAGGAACGGGAAAGAGAACGGCGGCCATCTTTAAAAACACAATCCAGTGCCATCCTCTGCATCCAGGACATCTTACCGGAGAACTCTGACCAAAAACCATCCAGGACTGCCTGAAGATGTCAAAGGCCCTGAAAAAATCCTCTGATCGACAGCGGAAAGAGAAATTCACACCAGAGGAGCTCATAATGCTGACTAGCACACTTGCAGCCAATGCGGAGGTCGTATTTGCCAATGATATGCGCCGGGAGGCGATCATGAAGAAAAAGGCCATCTGGGACGAAGTAGCCCGCAAAGTAAGTGCGGTGGGCACTACCACCCGCAGCGTGAAGGACTGCCGCAAGAGGTGGGACGACCTCCGGCTACGTGTGCGGAATATCCTATCAGTCAACCGCAACCTTGCAATGGCCACAGGAGGAGGCGCAGAATCACCTCTGAAGATGAAGGAGTGGGAGGAGACATGTGCCTCCACCATCGGAGTCGAAGCCATAGAGGGGGTCGGAGACATGGAGCATGGTGTGGCCGTCTCATCTGATGGAGGTGAGTGAATACGTCAAACAATGCACAGTGAAGGGTGAGGGGGTACCCTGAACACGTTTCGATGACCAGGCCATTGGTCCTGCCACACACATACATGCATGCATCACCATATACACGTGCAATACTGACCCATCAATGCATGACCAACCCGACATCCCCATGACAAGAATCACTGATGAATAGGCCCCAATGCATAGAGCAGCATGACGTGAACATTCTCCATGAGGCACCTAGACCCATTAACAATGATGTACCCTATTTATGTCCTCCACAGGATCACCGACAGACACTGGAGAGACAAGCACCGCAGCACGTACTCCCCCAGCAGCCAAAAAAGCCAGAATGCATGAGAGGGGTGACACCGCCACCACCTCCAGGGGAAGTGGGAGGACAGTCCATCTGCAGAGGGCCAAGGGCAGCAGGAGCACCATTGCATCACAGCCTGAGGGCACGGCTCCTGTTGTAGCCGAACCCACGCAAGTGTGCCCCATCACTGCTGAGATGAGCACGGAGGGCACGCACTCTGCAGCCACCAGCTCCACTGGGGAGGCAGCAGCCACCACAACGGCCAGTGACAAGGAGGACGCAATCGACGTCCTACAACTCATCCATGACCCCAGCCCAACATGGTCCATTGAGGGGAGTCCGAGGGCAACGTCCGGATCTGCTACCCAGGGAGCACATGACACCCTCACTGTAGAAGGTGCATGGAGCCCTCAGCTGTCCTCACCTCACCGGATGACGGGTGCATGGACCAAGGCGCACCGTCCAGCCCAGCGGCACCTACCACCCTGGCAGACCTTGCAACCATCAGCCGGAGGCAGGAATACATGGCTGCGCTGGTCGCCCAGCATATGGCCGAGACAGGCCGTCTAAGGGATGACCTCCAAAAATATGCTGGCCAAACAAAGGAGGCCATGGAGGCCTGCACTGACAGGATATGCCAGGAGATGGGCCAACTCCGCCAGGCCATTCTACGTATTGGGGACATCATGGAGCAGCATCACCAACCCCCAACACAGGATCGACTGGGAACCTCCTCCTCAGCGAGTTCCCAGCAGACCAGCCCCCTGCGCCTCTCCCTGCGCAACCTGAGGCGCCCCGCATCACAGCAACCCAATGTCGGTGGGGGCCCTGATGCTTAGCTCCACCAAGGACCAGGTGGCACATGTTGTGCAGGAAACATTATAGACACCATAAGACTCACCTGGGTGTTTTGGGGGGGAGGGGGGTAAGGGTGCATTTGGGTGTTTTGGGGGGGGTAAGGGTGCATTTGGGTGTTTTGGGGTGTTGCATTTGTTATCACATTCTGTTCAATACACAGTTGTTCTGAAGTTGAAACCCAAGCGTGGTCTCCATCATTGCATATGTGTCATTTATCTCGGACAGGGTCCGTTGTGGTACTCCAAACATGCACAAGGGCAACAATATCCATCTCCGTCCATGCTTTTTCACCTTTGTGCCTGATGGGATTTCAGAATCAGATGCTGACGCACATCGTTGTGCCCTCTTGGCATTGCCTCTTGCATGTCCTGCCGGGGCATTCCAGCCGTACTCATCCACATCCCCATCATGCTCTTCTGGTGGTTGCATGTCAATTTCAGGTGGCATTGGCACATTCCATCATATGCAAATTTTTTGGTGCTCTACACATGGCCTGGTTATCTTTGCCACTTTGACACGGCTGTACAGGAGTGCCTTACACAGGCTGCTTAGGCAGCGGAGCACTGTCATTGGAAGACTGACTGCCAGCTCTATCACGACGCAGGTACGGGGATGTGCAATATTGTTGTCCTCTTCCTGCTGGTTCTGTGGGTTCCGTACAGGGGTTGGGAGCCACCTCCTCAGTGGATCGCTGGCATTGCCTGTATGGTGTGAGGAATGGGTACCTGTTACGGGTCACCACTGGTGTGGCCTGTTGTTGTTGGTGCTGCACTGCTATCATGTAGTCAAGGCTGTCATGTCATGCTGCTGCTATTGGGACCATCTTGGTGTGGGAAGGGGTGTGGGTAGGGGTGTGGTGTGCTCTTTTGTGCTCCCTGTCTCCATTGCATGCACCTGTGCTGATTCTGTCCACCTGTAGTTGATGGGTACACTGCTGAGGTCTCTTAACGGGTGCTTTTCGATGCCGTTATTAGCGCCATGCCGGTAAGGGGTTTTTGGGTGTTTTACATGCCGCTAATACCATGTCCGCATGGCTTGTGATGGCCTGGTATTAGCGCCATGGCGCTAATTCCGGCCTGGGGGTCGCGCGCCCGCGGCCTTGCCGCAATTACTTGCACCGTAATTAACGGGTGCGCAGATAGCGGTGGGTCCGGGTCGTGATTGGCTTAGGGAATTAACGGTACCGGTAAAACTTTACCGGTACCGGTATTCCATTACCGCACAACGTGTAATGAGGCCCTCACTCTTAGCAGGAGAAAAAAACAAACCCCAAAAATCCAGCAAAGCTGCTTGGGGGACTCACTACGTTTGGGAAATTAGCCTTAACAGAGAATTATCCCTAACACACGATCTCCCCCTTGGATCAATTAAATTCAGCATAATCTGGAGCAGAAACTCCAAGAAGCCACCCGGTGCACTTGCTCCAAGACAAGCTGCTCCACCTGACCAACACTGGCGCAGGGGCGAAACTGACTCTCATTTGCTGATGCCCCCGGAATTAGCCATCCTAGAGTACAATTGATCCACCCCATCTCCGCACACTACATGTGCAGAGGGCAACACACCCCCAGCCAGAGTAATAGAGGTAAAGCTCCTTCTTTCCCACCAACGTAATCCGCACAATACACGGCCGGGTGGGAGGACACAGTCCATTCCTGAGAACATTGGTGGAACTGGCAGGAAGTACACCTAACGCTGGATAGAACAAATGGGCATGCACTCCACGGTACACCTTACTTTGTCGCCCAAATTACCCTAGATGCCCTGTCGCAGAATAAAGAGACGGGTGAGCTACAAGAACTAGAATACTGCAATAAACATGCACGTAATTTATGCGCAGAAGCCTCCTTAAATCCAGGGCCGACAATACCTAAGGGACACGACACCGTCCAGGGACAATCCACTTCATTAATCTACCTGTGCAGATGCGGACAGGAGACCATACGGCCTCCCCCTCGGCTTGATCAGAGTCATTAAAACCTGAAGTGGCAATATCAAGGAGGCACCTTGCGCATACGCCCCAAGAAAACCCACCCCACTTGGCTAACACCTGCACGGGGGCGTGGCTGCCTTTCGTTGGCTGGCCCCGCTGGAAGTTGGTTCTCCTGAACTTGCCCGACCCATCCCTCCACGGCAGGCCTCACAATCATAAGGCAGCTTGCCCTTAAGCCTGAGTAGTGAAAATATTGCTCCTGCATTCCAGTCAACGCAATCCTGATAATACGCGGGCACGTGGGAGGACATAGTCCATTCCTGAGAACATTGGTGGAACCAGCGAAACGCACGTCTAATGCTGGCTAGCACATAAAGGCAAGTACCCCCCGGTACATCCAACTCTGTTGCCCAAATCGCCCTAATCGTCTTTTTGCCGAGTGGTGAGACGGGTGGGACACTAGAACCAGAAACCTGCAGTGGCTGCTGCTGAGATCACCCTACTTGGTGGGCAGCGTGGGCGCAGTCCTGTGCACAGATCAAAGTGGACCCTAATTCCGGCGGACATCCACGTTCCTCACCATAATTGATATAACCAAGTGGACACCCATACGATGCCTGGAAAGAACGTGGTTAAAAGCAGGAAGACCGGGCCGATGGATTCCTTCACAAACAACCTCCGAGAACTCGGACCCAATGACAGCTGCTGAGCCCCCGACTACAGAGGACTCCAAGTTTGACCACCTCCTAACAACGGTCCAAAACGGGTTCCTGGCAATCAATGTTAAACTAGACGATATTGTATCTACAATAGGCTTCCTCAAAGCCAGGGTAGACAAAGAAAGCACCAGAATCACAGATGCCGAAAACAGAATAAGTGCAAATGAAGATTCGACCCACCAAAACATTCATGACATCACCCTCTTGAAAAGTGAAATTAACAAACTCTGTGATAAGTGTGATGATTTGGAGTCAAGGTTGAGAAGGAATAATATACGCATTGTCCGCCTATCAGAATCCTTTTGCAAAGGTCCGATGGAAACCCAAATTGAAACCCTCTTGAAGACCCTCCTGGGTGCTGACTCATTCTCCCCTCAATTCTTGGCCGTACGGGCACATCACTCACTTGCCCCACCACCCAATCCGGGGGCTCCCCCCCCCGCACGATCATTGTAAAGCTATTGAATTACAGGGGTAGAGACGCTGTTTTGAAACTGGCGAGAGAAAAGGGCCCTCTGAGACACGGCAATGACAATATACACATATTTCCTGATTTCTCAGTGGGAGTCCAAATCCAAAGACGTTCGTATGAATCCATCAAGCGTAAGCTGCGAGTAAGACAGGTGCCATACGCCCTTTTGTATCCAGCAAAGCTACGCATACAGCATGGCGGACATGCGCACTTCTTTGACTCTCCGGCAGCTGCATTAGCTTATGTAGAATCTGCCATCCCCCTTCCACCTGGAAGAAACAAACTCGATCAAAATCTCCTACAGCAGCCAGTATAGATCTCGCCCTGGCATATTGATCAACCACAGCACTTAATCTCCTCCTTGCTCTCGCTGGACTCACACTTTTGTAATAGCAGAAAGGGATAACAGTTTTTCAATTATTAAAGAAGCCGGATGAGATGCGCTCGGCTACGGAAGCAGAGTTGCAGCACTCGTCCCCCTCCACGAGTGAAACCACAGAGTTGTAAATGGGATTCATCATCAAGTTGGGCCCGATGGTGTAGGCAGGGGTGGGTACAGGGAACTTGGGACTGTTTTGTTGGCCAGCTACACGGTCATTCACGTTGAGACCCCCAGTTGGGCACCTTGAGAAGAAGTTAGCAGTTGTGTTTATTGTAAAAAATGCAATCACAGTATCACATGCTGATCCCCTCATGATGACACCCTCCCCTCCCAAGATTGACCGTAACTTGCTGAAATGGCACAGAGGGCACACACACCCAACGGGTTGACACTTAAAATATTAACCTGGAATATCCGCGGTCTGAACAACAGAGCAAAATCCAGCAAAGTGGGGGCATACATTAATAGGCATCGCCCGCACATAGTAATGCTTCAGGAGACCCATGCATTGCGGGGGACTAATGAAAGTGTCTTGAAACAATGGGGCAACACTAGGTATTATACTGAATACTCATCAAAGAACAGAGGTGTCCTTACATCGATACATCCCTCTTTAGGGTTTGTCCCCGAAAAAAGCAAAACTGACCCGCTGGGTAGCTATGTAGTGGTATGGGGCACCGCGGCAGGTGAAAAATTGGTACTGGTCAACTCCTATGGTCCGAACACAGATGATCCCGAATTTTACGCTCACCTTCTTGACGAAATATGTTCAACAACTGATGCATGGGTGCTGTGGGGTGGAGACTTTAGCACTATCCTAGATGTACTACTAGACCGGTCCTCCAGTAGACAAAGGACCCTCACTAGATCGGCCACCACCATACATCAAGCCCTGCAGGAATTGGCCCTGACCGACGCCTGGAGAGGGACACACCCCATAGACCGACAATATACTTTCTACTCATCAGTACACGATACAAAATCTAGGATAGGCTACTGGTTCAAATCCTTTCCCCTGCTGAGCTCTTTAGTGAGTTGTGAGATACTCGCCTGCACACTCTCGGACCATTCCCCGGTCACACTCGAGATATCATTCCAGAACATAAAACGACCAACTCAATGTTGGAGAATGTCCCCGAACATCCTGAAGGACCCTAACATTGTTGAATCACTGCATATTGAAATGGAGGAATTCTTTCAGTTAAATACAGGGTCAGTGGGCAAGTGGGCCACAGTGTGGGAAACTTTCAAAGTATGGGTGAGGGGCAATCTAATGTCTAAAACTACTGGTCTCCTTAAAAATGTCAGTTCTAACTTGGACAAAACCGAAACATCACTGAAAACACTTGAAAACGATTATAGAATAACACACAACAAAAATACATTGGCCGATATTAATGCACACCTTCAAAAATTCAATGACCTAGCAACCCAAGAACTCCAAACAGGGCGCGTAGATATGGCGAAGGAAATAGAGCGGGGAAACACCTGGCACGTATATTATGAAATGAGCACAACCATGCCCCCATTACTAGCATCTTGACAGACAAGGGAGAACCCGTACACACAGAGGAACAAATTAACACCAAATTTGCTAAATACTACACCAACCTATACGCAAACCATGATACACGAACACAGGAAAACATTAAGACATACTTGAGCGAGATTGAACTCCATAGACTTTCACCAGAGGACAACTGTGCCCTTGAACAGGAAATAACAAAGGAAGAGATCGCTGAAGCGATTAAGTCATTGGCAGCTGGTAAAACGCCAGGCCCAGATGGCCTAAGCTCTGAACTGTATAAGACGTATGCTGCAATACTATCCCCTGTACTAACTCACGTATGGGAGGAAGCCTTGAGCTCCGGCTCGCTCCCAGATTCAATAACAGATGCAGTCATAACAGTCTTGCTGAAGCCTAGACGCCCTGCCCATGAGCGCTCGTCGTATTGCCCTCTGTCCCTGATAAACACAGATGCAAAGATATATGCAAAAGTACTCGCTAATAGACTACTCCCTAAAATGACCACTCTAATACACCCTGACCAATGCGGCTTCATCCCAACGAGGTCCACGGCCTTAAATTTTCGTAGACTGTTCAGTATCATGGCGCAGATCAAGCCGGACGCTCAAGCAGTGGCTATCTCATTGGACGCTGAGAAAGTGTTTGATTCCGTCTCATGGAGCAACATGTTTGAGGTCCTCAATAAATTCGGCTTTGGCCCATACTTTACACAGTGCGTCAGACTGCTCTACACCTCTCCCAAAGCTATGGTCCTAACAAATCGTACCCTCTCTACACATCTTACTTTACATAGAGGCACCAGACAGGGCTGTCCCTTCTCCCACATCCTTTTTGCCCTCACTATTGAACCAATGGTGGCCGCAAGCAGAAGGGAACAAGAAATGAGGGACATAAAGATGGCTGGCATTTATCAATCCATCTCACTGTATGCAGACGATGCACTATTGTACATACGAAAGCCAGAGAAGAACCTAGAACCTATATTGGCAGTGATAAAAGACTTCACTTTACACTCAGGCTACAAAATCAACACCACCAAGTCTGAAATGTTCCCATTGACACAGGCCACCACCTGCCCTTCACACACGCATGGTCTGAGATGGTCCCCCGGCCACATCAGATATTTGGGGATCCTGGTATCTAGGGACAAACCATCACTATACATAGATAACTATGAATCCGCACTGCAGACGATCCATACCAAACTCCAAATCTGGACTAGACTTCCCATATCACTCGCTGGTCGGATAGCAGTACTCAAAATGGTAGTCCTTCCCAAGCTCCTATACATTTTCAATAACGTCCCCATATGGCCAGGCAAGCCTTTCTTTGAAAACTAACGGTCCTTGGTGACCACCTTCATATGGAACGGGGGGCCAACAGGCTTAAATGGGAAAAACTGGTGGAGCCCTACGAAATGGGGGGCTTCACCGCACCCGACTTTGAGCTGTATTACCAAGTGTCACAGGCACAATATGCCAAATACTGTCAGAATCCCACAGTAGAAGCACCACATGTCCCCATAGAACGACACTCAATCCACCCAACGGACCTAAGATCCATAATCTTTGCGAAATCTCATAAAGATGACTGGAAATATGACCCAGCATCCTGCACAATTGCAGCATGGACCGCAATCAGTAGGCGACTCCATATTGAAACTCCCTATGACTCACAAGCTCCACTATGGAATTTCCCAGGCATTGCACCTACCTACCACATCGGTATACAGAAAGCCTGGATCCCGAACTATGACATCACAATGAAGGCCATGTTCCCAAATGGTAGATTTGTTACCCCTGAAGACTTTGCAGACACAGTGGGGCGGGCCAACTCGTCACTTTACAATATCACCGCATGAAGGCAGCATTCAAGAAACGCTGGCCAACATATCCAACAGAACCGCCCGAACACCCCTGTTACCATGCACTTCTTGCACAATCAGGCATAGGCGTCTCCACGTTATATAACATAGTCCAAACCCACACGAAATCATCAAACAACATGAAGGCCTCTTGGGAAGAGGACATGGGCATAACAATAGAGATGGGGAAATGGACAAGATACTGTCTCCTCACAAAGAAAGTCTCCTTGAATGCGGGCCTCAGACTCATACAGTTTAAAATACTGAATAAGCTTCACTACACCCCAGTTAAAATGGCAAAATTTCATGAGTCCATAACCACAAACTGTCCCAAATGTAATAATCCTCAAGCGGACGCATACCACATGGATTGGGCCTGCCCTATGATAACTGGATTCTGGCGGGAAGTAGTAAACATTTTGGAACACAAATTCCTGCACAACTCAACCCCCAAAAATACCTGTTTGGCTGCATTGGAAAAGTCCCAGAAAAAACCAGGAGACTGTTCAATATAGCATGTAAAGTGGCTGAGAAATGCCATGCCCCGCGTGCAGAGCAATTCCTTACAACATTGTCATATGTCAACGAATGTGAAGAAACATACATAGGGCTAGTTCCCTTACCATGTAGACCTAAAGACATTTGGACACCATTCAGATCTTACCTTGGAACTACCTCACCAGACTCGGAAGAATCAGATACCGATTGAACCACACGGGGAAATTCTCACTATGAATACCTAATGTGTTAAAACAGCGCTATCATTAAAAAATGCAATGTTGTTTTATTAAATGGGAGCGGGAGTGAGAAAATCATTGTTACTGTAATGTATATTCTGTACTATTGGGAAGTTGAGGCGATTGTGTTGTGACTTGCAAACCAACAATAAAGTTTAAAAAAATATATATATTGGGAAGAGGATCGTAGATTTGAAGGACAATGTATCAGATTTTTACTGGATAACCACAAATCGTAGAGCGAAGTGCATACATATTTGTTTTCTTGGACGGAACGCACATATTGTCATCCGTTAATGCTTGTTGGCACTTTTGCCTTTTGTATTCACAAACCCGACAAGACAAATCACAACGTTTCATCTGCGTTTGCAGCTATACAGTCCGTATACTCAAGCTTGGAGCAACAAGCTACAACCCTATATAATGACGATATAGCAAGATAACCAATATATCAACCTTTCTTTTCAGTTAATACTAATATTGTGACTGTAATTGGCTGTTATATTGATATAACTATATTTGGGTTGACATAATTGATAGGCTACTGGTATTTTTAGCAAAGTGATAGAACCTTTTGCTCTGATGAAGGCCTAAATAGTTTGAAACACGTGTTGGCAAAGGTGCTTTGACAAATGGTCCGTCTTTATAGACAAAGGTTTTTTTTTCTTTGCCAAAAGTCTATTGAATGGTTACGTTTGTGAAAACCATTTAATCACTTGTAACTGTATTAGATGCTTTTTCAGTTACAAACGAGATCTGTAAGATGAGGCAAACACTCTATGACATATGGTATATGGTTTTCTGTTAAATGGTCTTTTTGGTAATCAGGTCTTTGAATATTTTCGTTTGTGAAAATAACAAATCATTTGCAATTGACTATTGATGCTATTTTAGTTCCAAACGAAATCCGCAATTCGGTTTCTGATGAACAGACCATAGTTTATTAATATTATGAGTTTTGATTGAATAAATATAGCCGTTCTGGCATAATACAACTTGGCATTTGACGTGTCATATATTCACACCATCATGCAATATCTTTGAGCTGAGCGCGGACAGGAGTGGTCAAAGCATCACACATTTCTTACACTAAGGTAGCCTAGGAAAGTCACCAGATCCTCCTCTTTCTAAAGCAACATATTACGCTGCTTTCCTCTTTATAACTCTCTTTTACGGATACTCAGATAAGTTTGTGCACTTCCTTAAAATGTTCCCTATCTCAATTTTCATCATCTATTGGTTGCATACAAGAACCCCACCTCTCTTACGGAAGCTATGAAACTCAAATTCTTCTGAATCAAGGATGTTATTTCTAGTCCAGCTGCTGGTGAAAATAATGGAGTGGCCATACTAATTAGCAAGATGTTATCATATAACATTTGATGTCAAGATGCTGATATGAATGAGAGATGGGTTTGGGTCAAATTGCTTATTGGATCAGATAGTGTTACTGTTATGAGTGATTATGGTCCCACTCTGCCCAATCCTGATTTTTGGGATTCGATCAAACAGATAATATCTCAGATCAAACCTCACTAATCTTATTTTACGCGGCGACATGAACCATGTCCTGGACCCCTTTTTAGATGGAACTTTTAAACGAACATTTGGATTTTCTAAGTCATATAAAGCTTTTCTGTGCTACTTAACAGAAACGGGGCTCATTGACACCTGGAGACTTACCAACTTGGTCGACTTGGAGTACACATTCCATTCTCATCCCCATAACACCCTCTCACGCCTTGACTACATTTTCACTACCGAATTTCTCACTAACACTATTATAGATTCCCTCATAACCAATATTGCTATTTCTGGCAATGCACCTGTCATTACTTCCTTTGATCTCTCTGATATCAAGAAAACATCTTCCAGATGGAAATTCAATAACAGTCTACCTCAGGACCAACAATGTATCCAGTCATGTATGTCCTCCCAACAGCATTTCTTTGTTGAAAACGTAGATGAAGATACCTCTGTATCCACTGTTTGAAATGCTTTTAAAGCTGCCTAAAGAGGTCACATAATTGCCTATTCTGGTATGAAAAAGAAGCAATATAAAAAAGACATTGACGCATTATACCTTCAACTCACCAATGCATAGAAACAATACCGCCTCAATCAACATCGACCTCAATATAGGGGAAAAAAAACAAGTATTCCCTAAAACGAAGATTCTTACAAAGCAGCCGGCTAGTAGAACTACTCCTCCTTCCAAACCTGGCTGCCCAGATCACGAGACACATGCATTTCAACAAAAAGATACTAACAGTGATTCTCTCAAACACTCTGGCACAATCTTACCCACCATAGTGGAAATCTCCTCTGAATGTATGACAATTGAGGCTAAAAGAGCGCTAACCTTGGCCACCAAGAAACTCTTACAATCTGAGATAAAGCATAGCTCGAGTAACTCGGACCTGTGGAAATATGAGCAAAACCTTGAGATCTTGGAGGCTAAAATGGCGCTAATGGATAAAGGATTAACTGAACCTATTCTGATAAGAGAAGCTGATCTTAAAGAAGGATCTCACCATAATTTCAAACCTTCTTCGGAACATTCTTCAAAAGCTCCATCATCGCTACAAAAGAGCCATTGGATTCCGCTAAAACCGACATATCTGGAAGTACAGCATAACGTACGAGCAAGCGACGCTGATGGCCCTGATTATAGCCTACAAGCTCGAAGATCTAAGAAAATGGGAAAATACCTGTTGCGCTTAGAACGTATAATGAGAGAAAAAGATGACCTCCTCTTGAATAGGAATAATGTGATGAAGCTATTTCATCATATTCCACAACTAAGAACTGTGGCCTCTGATGACATCCTAATAGTAGAATTCGAGGATGAGAAAAATAATGACTGCATGATCCTGCATATAGCTTCTAAAATCATCTGTGACTCACTTTTAAACGCTGGAACCATTTTGAACTCTATGGGGTTCGATATACATGAAATTCAGAATCCACAGAAGGCAGATCAACCGACGAACAAAGGACTGGTACTAATCTATAATCCTGAAACTGAGAATAAAAGAGTGCAACGTGTTGAAGAACTATACTCAAAAAACAAAAATGTTCCTTCTAAATGTCACAACATTAATAAAACACAAACTGCAGAAACAGAGTTAGTTGAAGTATCGACTGAGCAGAGATACTCCAAAATTAAGAAAGCAATCAATTCACAAAGGGAAGACATGGACTGGTCATGGGTTGCTAAAACTATAAATAACACAAAACATAGCTAATGCCCAAAGATCAAGGAGACTGGTAATATATGTATCGCTTCATGGAACACACGAGGACATTCACATCTTTTTGAAAATACATCTAATGAACTGATGGACATAGACTTGCTCTGTTTACAAGAGACTTGGCTACTGGAATCTCCAGTAGCAGACGGCTTTGAGATAGCCTTCAGCAGAGCAATTAAAGGGGAAAAGGGACGACCCATGTCAGCAATGTTAATACTCGCCAAAGTAAAAAGCGGTATACGTATCTTATCTCACACTATTGTGTCACCATATATACAAGTGTGTAAAGTGAAACTACCGGAGAGATACGTGAACAAAAATAATGTACTAATACTGATTAATATATATTGGCAACACGCAACAACACTATTAGACAACTTCATGGAAACCATCTCAGAATTAATTTGTAATATCAAAAGGAACGAAAAGGATACAAACATCTTAGTATGTGGAGACCTAAACATAAATTGTCTGTCTATTATGAATGATCCCCTTGAAGAAAGAATAACTAAAGGTGTACAGGCAGCCAGGCGATGGATGCAAGAGATGGAAGTTTGGAACTTACACTTGCTGAACGGCAATACGCCAGGGGACATTCCCGCCCATCCAACCTGGAGAAGACTTTCGCAAAGCTCGACAATTGACTACATGTTCGTAGACGGAATTCTAAGAAGCGAGGTCTTGTCTCTCAAAATCATCGAAATGAAGGTTAGCGACCATTGCCTAGTAAAGCTGTATTTGAAATCAAACTAATCTAGAAGACCAGTTGTCAAGGAAGTATTGACACTCGAAACAGGTCCTGGTCGTAATAGGCTAAGACTGAGTGAGAATAATATCATCTCACTAAGGAAATCACTTGAAAATACAACAAAAATGGAACAAATCGAGTATACAACTCTATTAGAGATATACCGGGAGAAAAAACACACTAAGGCACGACCGGACTTTACACAGCTCCATGTATGGGATGCAGAAGTTAACAAAAAGAAAAAAAATCTGAAAAAAGCACTGAGAATGTTCATAAACAAGTCCAATACAAATAACCAAAGCATGATAAGACATCTGAAACAAACCTATAAGAACTGGCTAATTAGCCACAAACACATCATGTTACAGAGAGATGCCGAAATTATGATGGAAGTACTTGCTAAAAGAAAGACTAGAGACTTTTGGGCCTTGCTGAATAACATATCAACACCCCAGGGAGCCATCATGAAATCTATGATCTTAGAAAGAAGTTCAATGGATCAGACACTACGCAGAAACATTCAATAACAATCAACCCAATATAAGAATTTTGCCATCCTCAGAGCACGAGTGGTCAATTGAAATAAAAAAAGAGGAAATCTACAGAAACATTCTAAAATTAAGCACATCGAGAGCACCAGGACCAGATGGTCTAACAAATCAACACTTAAAACAACACCCAGAACTATGGGCAGACATTTGCTACTTATTATTCCGAACCATCCTCCAGACGAAACAAATACCTTCTTCCTGGCGGTGTGCCATTGTAGTACCAATCTTTAAAAAAGGTAATCGAACCGACCCCAAAAATTACCGGCCGATAGCTCTGCTTGATGTGGTTGGAAAAATGTTTGCCTCCCAGCTCCAAAACCAACTATTACGTTGGATCCAAGATACCAAAAGATACGATCTTCGGCAAACTGGATTCGTGAAAGGAGTTGGTTGCGGGCTGAATCCAACAATTCTGAACTTTCTGAAAATGGAAGCAATTCGACAAAATAGAAAGATCTACGTAGCATTTGTCGATTTATCTAGTGCTTTTGATACCATCGACCGAGGGATGCTCTGGGAAAAGATGAAGAAATGGAAGTGCCCAGATAATCTACTACAACCTATAAAAGAACTCCACACGGACACAGTCATTAAAATCCGACTTGATTCAAGTGGAACGTTGAGCAAGCCAATCGAAATGAACCAAGGTGTGAAACAAGGCTGCCCGCTTGCAGCAACGCTGTTTGGTTTATTTATATCCGATATTGGCGATAGTCTAGCAGCTGTAAACTCCTTTCCACCAAAAATAAATGGGCAGGCAATAAGTTGGATGCTATATGCAGATGACATTGCATTACTGGACCTAACACCAATTGGACTAACTCGAAAACTAGCAGCTCTAGAGAAATACATAGAACAAAATAAATTAAAAATTAATCCAACAAAATCTGAAATAATAATCCTGCAAGATTTAACACGAAACAATAAACGGAGTACAAAAAGTATCCCAAGGTGGAGACTGAGAAATGAAATTTTAAGATGTGTTAAAAAGACAAAGTACCTAGGTGTTTGGATTAATAGTAACATAAATGATGCTCCCTGGGCAGAGAATGCTAAACAAAAATGCAGACAATTAGCAAGTCAAGGAGTAGTAATAAATAAAAAGTTTGGGAAATTCTCGCTACAACCAGTAATAGCCCACTACAACCAAAAAGTGATTCCATCACTGATTTATGGGGCAGAAAGTGCCCTAGGAGTGTCCGCCACTCTATGGCCAGAACTAGAAAATCAATATTTGAGGAGGGTTCTGCATTTACAGAAAGGAATCTCGAGTGCATGTGTGAGATATGAACTTAATTTAATATCCATGCATGCCCGAATGTGTTATGGAACATGCTATCCATATATCGGAAAATCATCACAGTAGAATGTTTGCCTCAATTCAAGATCTTACAAAATGCTATGAAAGGCAACAAAGAAACTCTACTATGTAAATGGGCAGCCGGGTGTAAAAAGCAATTAGAACTACTGGGAACTGATCAAGACACCCTGAGAAATAACCCGAATTATGTGAAGAAAAAGCTATGGGAACAGGATTGGTGCTCGACAGTTGATGATCGCAATCGCCACAAACTTATGGAAGATGCAGCTATAGAAGCCAAAGATCGAAAACAACTGCCTCAATACTTGATGAGATCAGCTAATGCAAGACATCGAACAAACTATATGAAATTTCGTATGAACTTAATAAACACCAGAGTAAGCCGAGCAATAAGAACGAGGAATCTGAAAGCATTACTCAGGTGTCGTTTCTGCAATAAACATCAAGAAACCCTTAAACACCTAACACTGTACTGTGAGGCCCTGAAAAATCAGAGATCTACACACTTAGGACATATAGTGCGAAAATATTCCACCTTAAGCTACAAACTAAATGAAAAATAAAGAAAAAAAAAAAAAAAAAGAAACAATATTATCGCTACTCTTCAAAGTAAGACCTTTGCACTATTCTGTCCTTACGTTTATAAATTAATTTTAAAAACTCACTGAACAAGCCCCAGGAGTTCTCTTAAGATATAAATCCAAAATCTACCAAACCTCCAACAAAGATGGCAAAGCTCTCACTTCATTTCAATGCCAGTAAGGAGAAAACACTTATCTCCCAAATTAAACACCCTTCTGGCTCTATTATTACGGATCCTACCGATATTATTGAAGTCTTCAAGCATTTCTTCACTGATTTATATTCCCCAGAAACATTGGTCCCAGAGGCTAAGCTTAAAGCTTTCTTTGAGAACATCAATGAAAACATTGCTTTCTTTAAAGCTTTCTTTGAGAACATTGATGGGTCTACACTGCAGAATGATGGTGTGGATATGTGCACCACGTTGATGTATCATTGTAGCCTGCGTGGGGTGTATGCCAGCACACGATTGCAGGCATATACCCTCCACAGTCACTGTACAATTGTGTTTATTCAATTTCAAGGAGGTGGTGATGTTTGGCCAGTCAACCATTTCCCAGGTAGGCCTGGTTCACGGTGTGGTTCCTCGTTGTATAGATCCACCTATCTGATTCACAGTCAACTGGGTGGAACTGTTCCATGCAAACATTGGCATGACTTAAGGGTCTGCGAGTATTGGTGCATCATTTTCATTCAATGCTCATCGGTGTAGTTGCCAAACAGATCACTTGTCTTCCACACTTCAAGGGAGCATGTTTACCTGCAGGATGCATAGTTGACTTTGTTCTGTGATTCATGTAGTAGTCTGTCCCCGGAATGTGGTTGACCAGTTGAAGGCCATGCAGAGCTGTACTGTAGTTTTCCGCATTTTCTTAGTATGTGTAATGGCACTGGTGCCCCAGGGCATTGTGTAATGCAAGCTTTGGAAATTGCTTGTGTCTGTTACTGGATTGCATGGCCTGTGCTATGTGATTATGTGCGCCCCTGCATTGGCCTGTTCCCAAGGCAGATTGGGACTATGCTTCATAATCTTTGCAGATCTGTGCTTGGGGGCGGGGGGGGGGAGGTATAGCTTTCAGTGGTGTATATAGGCGATTGATGTACAGATTTCCATACTGGGCTGTGGTCCTGTGCTGGCCAGACTGCTGTTGCCCTAATCCAAACATTGCTTGTTTTGGTTGTGCAAGTGTGCACACGCGCCGTGTGGGCATACTTGTGAGTGTGCATGTGATCACTGTCTTGCTGACAGATGTTGCCGGATTGAAGATATTGTGGCTGCATATGTGTGTGATTGGTATGTGCTTTCATGTCCCCATATTTGTGTATATGCATGTCTCAGTATGTTTGTGTCCATGCATAACCAGGCACTTTGTCATCCTTTCATTATTGACACCCAATTAGCAGCAGCCACTTTGTCTTTCGAAATGCATGCATGCTCACGTGAAGAAGCTGTGGACCAGTTGATCCCTTACTCGCACTGCATTTTCCACATGGTCCTGGGGTCAATGGCCTGACACTTGGCTACCGTCGGAAGTCCGGTACTAATTCTGCATGAATGCCCCTGCTCATTGCAATATTGTGTAGGGCGCAACAGGCATGGATGATGTGGCACACATCTTGTGCCCTGTACAGGAGCACCCCCCACCCAAGTGGTCAAGGCATCTGAGGTGGGTCTTTAGGATGCCAATGGTCCACTCAATGATGGCCATGGTGACCCCTGTACCTGTGCTGTTGCATAGTGGTCATGCATCTGTAGTGTGTTATTAGAGTGGATGACCAGCTTCACCTGTGTAATGAAGCGCTTGATTGATGTTAGCGCACATTGAATGTTCATTCGTGTTATGAATGGCCATGCCCCAATGTATGGATCCATGTGAGACTGTATATTCATGCACATGTGTGATTCTGGACTTACCTAGCAGCCACATGTCTGAGTAGTCTCCGTCTTCCAACTGTGAACACAACCTGGAACACCTGCCTATTTGTCATAGGTGGACCCCAGCAGGTCGGCATTCACATCTGTGAACATGCCACAAGCATCGTATGCCATTTGGACGTTCATGGAGTACCATCATTGGTGGTTTTGGTAGACATAGTCAACCCCTGACGGAGGGCAGAAGGCAACATGGGTGCAGTCTATGGCACCTAGCACCTGTGGAAATCGGTGCACCACATAGACGTTGCGTGCTACCTGGCTACATTCCTCCTGCATTTGTGGCATGTGGACATAGTTGGCTGTGTGCTGTTATGCATACCACTACCTGGTGTGGGGTGCGTGATTGGCTGGCTTGAGATATACCAGCTGTTATGCCAATGGTCCTCTGGAAGGATCTAGTGGCAAATAAATGTAGGGCAGCCAAGAGCTTCTTATGTACATTGATGGCATGCAGACATGCAGTTGTGGGCTGCAAGTCTCCCTCCCATTTCTGCAACATGTCCATGATGACAGAAGAGGGACGCAATATTGTCTGAACACCTCTCTGTCAGATATGCCTGAGAATGAGAACCTGGTGCGAAATACTTGCTCCCCCCATCTCCTCTGCTGTGGGGCAGCAGTGGTAGCAGCGTGGGCATCCTCCTTTTCCTGAGTAAGGAGCAATATAACTAACTTGCATGGGAAAATTGTGTGTGATGGGATTGGGCGTTGTCTTTCTTTATAATGTGACTCGTGCTGCCTGGGAGTGCGTGCAGGTTTTTTTTACTTTGATGTGTGCCTCCTGGGTGTGTTTGTTGCTGTGCTCCTGTGGCCAACAGGGGTTAATGGTTAGATGGAGTCCTATGTGTGTTTGGTCGATGAGAGTTTTTCTATTTTCTGTGTTTGTGTGGTTGGATTGCATTTGGTTTCACACAATTTATGGTATGTGCTCTCATTCCACAGATAGCTGTGTTTTTCGGAGTCTACTGTTGACTTGCGTTACTTGCTGGTATTTTCGGTGCATCATCGCATATTTTGGGATTTTTTTCCCCATCAACATAAACATGTTTTAAAACATTTTTGTGGAATTTTTCCCATATTTTGAACGGCATACATTTGCACCAACGATGGAAAATCCACCAACACATTCCATTCCATTTTCACTTCCATTGCAGAAGTTGTAAGTCCTTTATCTGAATCGATGTAGGTTCTGGCAGCGTAAGTTATGTGAAAACCACATTGAAAAGCGCTTTGTAAATCAGGCACATAAATATTTTATAGGACAGCAATTGCTGCTGTATAGTCCCATAGTTAAGATAAAACCAATTTGCGGTGACATTTCACAATATTCTGTTGCTAATAACTTTTGACTCTCTGGAAGGATTTGCAGACCCCTGGTTTAATGGTTCAAAAGTAATCGAGCAAATAAAAAATAAAAGTTTTTTGGCCTGCGCCCATTTACATTGCCATTGGAAAAAACGTGTTTCTACTGAAAACGTGCACTAGGAAAACTGCTGGATGGATTTGCACCAAATTAGAAACAAACTAGAAACAAAGTGTCACAGATATTTCTCTTTAGTTGGGGCTATAAGGTGTCGCTTGCTCGGATGACTGCCTTCTAAGAAAGAATGGGTCAAGTCAATGTTATTTCTTCAAGGAACAGTACCTGCAATAAGCAAAGGTCACTAACCTGGATCAGAAGGCACCAACTGATGTAATGGAAGAATTACCCAAAGGACCTGAGACCTCCCCGCTGATATACAGCACCGGATAACACAGACTTCACAGGGAAACCTTCTGGGGGAAAAAAACCTTGACAGCAGTATTCTTCGTATCCTTTGTGCTGGCAGTCGGGTTCAGGATGATGGAAGTATTCCTTGGCTATGGTGGCTACCTGGAGTGCAGAAAATGGCAGCTTAGACACTGTGTGTAGCAATAAGTTAGAAAACCATGAAGTAAGAGAGAACAAGTACCATTGGCTTTCCTGCAAACTCCTATGCTGAAGGATCTGTCTGGAAAGGTTGGAGGGGACAGGTCTGTGTAGAAGGAAACGGAGCTTAAAGAGGGAAAGAGCTCCAAAGGTAAATGTTAGCAAGATGACGGAAGTCTTACCTTAGTTTTATAATGTGATGGTTCAAGATGTGTAAGCCTGTTGTCTGCCTGGTGGGGGCGAGATAGTACACTGTGGCTCCTACAAACTGATAATGAAAAGAACGTAACTAAAAGGAAAATGGCACTGGTCAGATTGGGCGAGAGTGTGTGGGACGCCGTACCATTGCTAAGTAGCAGGATCGTAACTGCGACGGTCTGTAACTTCCCTTCGGGGAAGAAATAGTAACCGTGGTAGCCGGCGATTAGATATGTGCAGTGGTCGAAGTGTACGAAAAGAAGTAGTGGAGCTATGTTCTCTGTTGGCCTGCACCCACTCCCCAGAAACCCCATCACCACGTCCCCTCCCACACACAATACACCCCCCCAAACACTTACACCTGCTGTTTAAGGGAACGTTCAGTGCAGTGCACTGAAAGTGCACGTTTCAACTCCTTCCTACACTTTTATTTTAAAACAAAACCGTTCCAGAACGGTTTCTTTTTATAATAAAAGTATAGGAGCTGTAAAAGGTAATTTAAAAAAGTACAGGAGCACCGCTCCTGACCGCTCCCGCTCACTTCGACCACTGGATATGTGAAGAATAATAGCATGTGAATTCGCAAAAATGAAGTGCTTCGGCGTCTAGTGAATTTTAACAGGCTCGTACCATTGCTGGGCGAGGCCGCCTTCCCGGAAGACTGGCTGCAGAAAGGGTTTCCGCGAGGAGAGCAGCCTGTGTAAGTAAGTGTGTAAGTGCTGGCGTTCTAAAACATAGACTGGAGGCAATTAAATCACATACAAAGAATACAGATAAGAGGAAACTATGCCTAGTGAGCGAACTTGCGAAGCGTCCTCTAAGGGGAGAAGTGACATGGGGATAGCGAGGATCTCAGACCTGATGAGAGCTTCTGTGGAGTACAATGGGCGGAGTCCATCCTGGAAGGAAGGCAGATGCTAGCAAGCTGCTGGCAAACACGGGCGCCATCTTGGAGGGAATGCAAAATGCCACCCCAATGCGCCTCCAGCGCTGCCAGAGAGACCAACGAAACGCAGCAGTCCTAAAAGTATGCCCCCTCTGAAGGGGAGGACCCCCCGACCTGCCAGGGTGAAGCCGATGGAAGCAACACACCAATCAGGCAGCATGAACGTCCAATGCCGCTTCCCAAGAACGATCAGCAGGGGAATACCCCTTTGAGTCAACCAGATACTGAAGAGTGCGACGAAAGTAGCGAGTGTCACAAATCCCCGACACCTCGAACTCCGGATACGCATCTGTGACCACAGGCGGGGGCCGGGTTCTCGCAGCTTGACCAAAACGGTCCGGAACATCAGGTTTAAGCTGGGAAACATATAAAACTGGATGAATTCTGGCCCAAGAAGGGGAAGACAAAGTTGAACTGCTGCCGGACCTCGCAACCATAGTATTTCCAATGGACCGAAATACCTAGGAGCCAACTTGGAAGGCACCAAATGACATGGAAGAAAACGAGAACCCAACCAGACCCTGTTCCCCAGAAAAAAACCTGGGGCTGGGGTGTGATGGCGGTCCGCAAAGTGTTTAGCCCTATCCTGGGCCATCAATCCAATGGACCAAATCATCAACTGCGGGGAAACGAGAAGAAACCAGAGGTATCGAAGGAAAGCATGTCGGATGGAAACCATAGGCACAAAAGAACGGGCTAGACTTCAAGGCCGTATGATGGGCGTTATTATATGCGAACTCGGCCAAAGGGAGCAGTCCGGACCAATTGTCTTGGGCAGATGAAATTAAACAACATAGGTATCCTTAAGGGTTTGATTAAGCCTCTCTGTCTGTCCATTAGTTTGTGGGTGAAACCCTGCGCTCAACACTCGTTTGATCTCAAGAATGGAACAAACCTGCTGCCAATAACGAGAAGTAAATTGGGACCCTCTGTCAGACACTGTAGTGTCGGTTAATCCATGGCGTGAGAAGATCTGTTCCACCAAAATGCGCGCCTTCTGTGTTGCCGTAGGAACATCCATCAGTGGAACAAAGTGAGCCAAATTACTCCCAGACAGGTGTATATATCAAAAATATAAACCCATTTATTACAAGGCCTTTGTAACTCAACACACAGTAAAAGAATCACAGCAATACTATCAAACCAACACAACACAATCAATACAAGATATTTACAAGACCATTGGGGTCTAAAGGGTTAAAGGCACGAAATATGTTCACAACCTAGAGGGGGAGGAAAATAGGCAGTGCAGATAGTCTTTAGTCCCCTTCAACATCAAACACACACCTAACTAAGAGGCAGTCCAAGCCCTAAGAAGAAAGGAGCCTTATGCTCAATAGTACATGCAGTGCAAGCGCACGTGGTTGTTGCAATGGGCAAAACGGGGTCTCTTCAGGGGTCCCTAGCAGCTCAGGAAGATGGGTGAGGTGATGAAGAATAGATTCCCACTATTCGAGGAGGTCATCCACTTGAAGGCAGAGGTGACTCCAAGGTTCAGGAATAGTTCGCTAGTTCGCACTAGCAGTGGAAAGGAGAGGGGCCCCCAGGGGCGACTCGCATGTAAAAATGGATGGAGGCGCTAGGGGCCACCGGTTAGAGATGCAATTACTCACCGACCCCCCCGGCGCACTCCAGACCAAACTTTGCCAGTCGACCCCCCTTCGGTTACAGGTTCAAATGCGGCAATATGACGGCTCTGTGGCTTTCAGTTCCGAAGATAAAGTGATGATTCCCAAACGGGACAGTGGCGATTTCTCCGCTCCTGATGGATGGATCAGGCCAGTTTCACTGCAGCAGGCTTCAGGGGCAAGAGGGGCACAAATCCAGTGCACCTGCAAAGATCGTTGCCGCGGCTGGGCAACATGGTAACCGCATTTACTCCGGTCCTGGTGCACTTGTCTCACTTCAGACCTGGGAACGCCAAGTGTATGAAATTTGGTGTGAGGGTGCCGTGGACACAGAGATTGCATTACACCAAGGTTCGAGGGTCTCCTCGAAACGGTGGCAGAGACAGAGTAAAGGTCCTGCGTAAGCTGGTCAGCCCACTGGTTAGCCCAGGGACACTTCTGAGAAGGCTTACTTGCAGGTTTTGTTGAAGGTGCCGAGAATACTTGGTCCCACTATTCTAATGGGTCGAAGCGTCTTCGCAGACCTTCTAGGACGACCAAATGCAGAGGGGTCCCATGGGACAACAGCAGGCTCAGGGTGCCAAACCTTCCAGCGGTTCCTCAACTCGACTTCTTAGTTTCAGGATACTTGGATCCTATCCTTCGTTCAGTGAGAACTCCAGAGATCGACAAGGTATGGGTGTTTGGGGCCTCCTCTTATCCAGGGTCTCCTTGGGGCCAAAACAAAGAGGACCCAATGGGAGATCTGCTCACAAACACACACTCCATACGTGGACCGATCATGGACCACGGTGGTCCCAGGCATTTACAACACTCCAGACTCTCTGGCACCCAGGATGTGTATTGGTGACAGACACCCAAGCCCACATCCTGGAGGCACACACACAAGGCATGAAGAAGCCCGCAAAAGCTTGGCGTTTTGTGGGAAAATGCATGACCAAATAAGGACTGACCCGGGTCGGCTCGACCTGGGGAAGGCAAAGGGGCAAGATGGTCAAAGGACAGGACAAAGAACCTTGTGGCATGGCCATTTGGGAGCCAGGCCACCTATTTGTGCCAAACACGGTAATATGGTTTAAATGGCAGGAAATGGTTAAAATTACATAAAAAGATAAGCTGCCACCAGCCCTGTCCATGACACATCTGCACATCTCCTAAAAAGTCCTACGAGAGTATCTAGGGTCTTTGGAAATAACTAGGAGACCCAAGGGCACTGTACTGAAAGGTACATTGTGCACTTGTTACATGTTGCAGAAAAGTTGCAACATTGGAAAAGGACTAAGGGAAACAAAGTCTCCCAGAACTGACTGTCTTAAGGGCATGTCAGTTTCCCGATAAAAAGTGAGCGAAAGCCGAGAGGAGTGCAGCTGAAGGCTGTGCTTCTCTGGCAAAGTCAGACCTTAGTGTTTAAACAGCAGCAAAAAGTTTGGGGGTCTACAACTGGAGGGAAAATTACACATATAATGGAAATCTTTCCTAACAATCATGACACATGTGCAAGATCTCTTTCCTAAGAGTCCCTGTAGGTACATAAACCTGATTGTCATGGAAGTATAAATCTTTGTCTTTGAGAAGGGAATACTGTGTCATGCCTGATCAGATTTCCGTTTCTTGTGACTTGGTGTCGTCCGCGATCTGCTGCAAGAAATTTGTAATGGAATTAACAGAAAGCACCTTTGGAAATAACTGTTCCGGACAAAACTGAGAAGGTCCTACTATGTCTTTCTGGGACAAGGCATCTCCTCGCAAATTAACTCTACCAGGTATGAATGTGAATATGATATTGTATGGGGAAAGAAAGTACGCCCAACGAGCTTGATGGCTATTTCGGATCTCATCGTATTGAAGAGCCCTGAGGTTGTGATGGTCAGTACGAACCTCCAAAGGAAATTCTGTGCCCAATAGCAAATGCCTCCATTCTTTGAATGCCATTTCGATGGCCAACAATTCTTTCTCAAGCACTGAATAGTTTAGTTTGGAGGAGGTCAAAGTTTTAAAAAGATAATCCACTGGGCATTCATCCCCATGATCTGTTTCCTGTAGAAGAACTTCCCCCAAATCGTAATGTGAGGCATCTGTTTCTACAATTAATCTTTTGCCTTGGTCGGGAGTAATCAATATCGGAGACTTAGTGAACTGGAGTTTCAAAGCTTCAAAGGCTTCTTGTGTTTCCTTTGTCCACAAAAGGGTGTACCTTTCTTCAGTAAACTAGTAATAGGTCGGATCAGATCGGAAAACCTCGGAATACATCTTCTATAGAAATTAGCAAAGACTAAAGAGCATTGGATTTCTTTGACTGATGTTGGAGATGGCCAATCTACCACTGCTGCGGCTTTGGCTGGGTCCATGGCCAACCCTTAAGGAGACGGCAGATATCTCAAGTACTGAACCTAATTTTGGTGAAACTCACATTTTTCAAGTTTTCAGTATAAATGTTTGTGTTGCAGACGCCTCCGCACTTCCTGGACGTGTCGGACGTGTTCGGACTCTGAGGTAGAGAATACGTGGATATCGTCCAGATAGACAACCGTGAAGTATAACAGGATATCGGAAAAGATGTGGTCCAAGAAGCATTGGAAGATGGCTGGGTTGTTGGACAGGCCCAAGGGCATTACCCTATACTCATAATGTCCAAGTACGAAAGGCCGTCTTCCACTCATAGCCTTCTTTGACACAAATCAGGTGGTACGCCCCTCGTAAATCCAGCTTCGTATAGATTGTAGCCCCTTTGACTGCCTCAAGAATGTTCGGAATCAAAGGCATTGGATACCGGTCGGGAACCGTGATCTTATTCAGTCCCCAAAAGTCAATGCATGGACGCAGTTCTTCCGTGTTCTTTTTAGGAATAAATAACAGGGAAGCACCCGCAGGAGACGTGGATTCTGCGATAAATCCATTCTGAAGGTTGCCATGTAAGTATTCCTTCAAAACTTCTTTTTCTCTTGCTGAGAGAATGTACGTTCAACCAAAGGGCAGTGGTTGATCAGGCACTAAGGTGATAGAGCAGTCGTACCTGCGATGGGGTGGAAGTTCTGAGTACTGAGGTTTGGCGAAAAATCCTTTGTAAGGCAAAAAAGGTACAGGGATTCCCACCACATGATTGAGTACAGTGAGCTCCCCCGGGGCGACCGTTGTGGATGTAGAAGTAGTGGCAAACCCAATAGAACCCTGTGACAGACATCGTGATAGACTGTGTTCTGAACTCAAAACAAATGTACCTGCCGCCCAATTTATGTATGGATTAAGTGAGCAAAGCCAGGGAAGTCCTAAAATGACCCGATAATGGGCTGTCCTAATTATGTCGAACGTGATAGTCTCAGAATGAGAGGCTACCATCATACAAACTGGAAGGGTCTGTTCTTTGATGGGGCCAGAGGTTAAAGGGCTACTGTCCACACTTTCTACAGGAATGGAGAACACCTTAGAGATGCGAGCGAGACCGTGGCTGTGTCATCCACAAAATTGCCTGCTGCCCCACTATCAATTAAGGCCGGGATCTCAGCTACTACAGATGAGCCGATTGAAAAGGAAATTAATTTAAAAAACCATATGGGGAACTGGATTTATCTAGATCGGGAACAGGAAAATCCAAAGCTGGGGAACCTGAAAGAACATCCTGGATCATGGTTACCCCTACAATCGGACTCCGTCGTTCCTGACTTGCGCATGGGAGTAACTGGACAAACATTGACAAAGTGATCCTTTGATCAACAATACATACAGAGGCCGTTCGTATGTCTACAAAGGCTTTCCTCCTGGGTTAAAGGCCCACGGGCAACCCCCCAGCTGCATGGGTTTGTTGCCAGGGACCATTTTGGTGGGAGCAGGTAAGGAGTCAGGAACAATCAGTGGCTTCTATTTTTCCTTTTTTCGTGATGCCGTTCTTGTAAACGGTAGTCTAACTGCATGAAAAGAGCTATCATTTCTGCAGGATTGGCTGTCCGGGGAACCCCGGAGACCTCCTCCTCCAATTCCTCTGAAAGGCATCTTCTGAACAAAGTGATAAGGGCGTCATCAGCAGCCATTTGCTTGAAGCATGTGATATATGTGAGGATATCCTGCGTACCCTGCCGGAAATCTAAAAGCTGTTCTTGGGAGGAAACCGTGATCTCTTGCCTTCCAATCATAGTTCTAGGCAGGATATTAGTCCAGGATAGGGTTGTTTGTTGTGACCAAGGTGTTGTCCAGGCCAAGGCAGCGCTGGATAATTGGGAAATCATATGACCCACAGTATCTGCAATAAGCGAAGGTCACTAACCTGGATCTGAAGGCACCAACTGATGTAATGGAAGAATTCCCCAAAGGGCCTGTGTCCTCCCCGCTGATATACAGCACCGGATAACACAGACCCCCCCGGGAAACCCTCTGGGCGAATAAAAACCTGTATAGCGGTATTTTTCGGATCCTTTGTGCTGGCAGTCGCGTTCAGGATGATGGAAGAAGTCCTTGGCTATGGTGGCTACCTGGAGTGCAGAAAATGGCAGCTTAGAGACTGTGGCCCTCATTACGACCCTGGCTTACCGACTCCGCCATGGGGGAATGGGGAATTACCGCCCCATTCCAAGGTTGGCGGGGCGGTAATTCCCCATGCCGCCATGGCCCTTCCCCATTCCCATTTTTGCCCCATAGGGCTCAATGGGAATGGGGAAGGCGCTAAATACGGTGCCGCAAATTGCGGCACCGTATTTAGCATCAAGGTCCCTTTGCAGGTTGGTTTTTAACGCCTGCAAAAAGCAGACGTAAAGTCTCCAACCTGCACAGGGACCTCGTAATCAGGCGTTAAGGGTTTAACGGCGCTGCCACCTTTTACGGCGACGTTAACCCCTTAACGCCTGGGTTGTAATGAGGGCCTGTGTGTAGCAATAAGTGGGAAGACCATGAGGTAAGAGAGAACAAGTATCAGTGGCTTTCCTGCAAACTCCTATGCTTAAGGATCCGTCTGGAAAGGTTGAAGGGGACAGGTCTGTGTCGAAGGAAACGGAGCGCAAAGAGGGAAAGAGCTCCAAAGGTAAATGTTAGCAAGATGATGGAAGTCCTACCTTAATTTTATAATGTGAATGTTCAAAAGATGTAAGCCTGTTGTCTACCTGGTGGGCGCGGGATTGTACACCATGGTTCCTACAGACTGATAATGAAAAGAACGTAACTAAAAGGAAAAGAGCTCTGGTCAGATTGGGCGAGAGTGTGTGGGACGCCGTACCATTGCTAAGTAGCAGGTTCGTAACTGCGACAGTCTGTAACTTCCCTTTGGGGAAGGAATTGTGATCGCAGTGGCCGAGGATTAGATCTGTGAAGAATAATATCATGTGAATCCGTAAAAGAATGAAGCGCTTCGGCGTCTAGTGAATTTTAACAGGCTCGTACCCTTGCTGGGCAACAAGACTGCGTTCCCGGAAGACTGGGCTGCAGAAAGGGTTCCACAAGGAGAGCAGCGTGTTTAAGTGTTGGCGTTCTAAAACATAGAATCAAGGCAATTAAATCACATACAAAGAATACAGATAAGAGGACAGGGAAACTATGCCTAGTGAGCGAACTTACGAAGCGTCCTCTAAGGGGAGAAGTGACACGGGGATAGCGAGGATCTCAGACCTGATAAGAGCTTCTGTGGAGTGCAGTGGGCAGAGCCCATCCTGGAAGGAAGGCAAATGCTAGCAAGCTGCTGGCACAGATGGGGCGCCATCTTGGAAGGAATGCCTAATGCCACCCCAATGCACCCCCAGGTCCCCAGAGAGACCAACGAAACCCAGCAGTTCTAACAGTCGAAGACAAAAGTACCACTTCTGTTTACATCAACACATCTGCTTTCAACTTCTGCAGTGTCTTTTATATACAGTTTAACAGGATGCTTCTGCTTAAGGTTTGCTCTCTCTTCAGCAACTGCTTTCTACTATCGATACTGTGAGAGCAGGCTCCCTTGCCCCACAATTAACTTTTACTTCAACTACTTTAAACTGGCCACAGCTCTACTGCTGCTACTACAACTTCTAATATTAGGCAGATTTACCTGTGCTACTGCAACTTCAATTTTACACAACTTCAACAAGACATCTTCGACCTCTACAGGTTGGCAAGCCACTCTTCTCTCTTGTATGGCAAGAAAGGGCAGCCTATTTGCCTTTGCTTCTGTCTTGCAGCTACCACAAAATCTGCCTCTAGCTTCCAGACTATTTCTTCTCCACTCAAACAGTCTAAGCTATGCAGATTTTAAATCAACTTATTTTAACAAGTACCCAGCTTACTTCCCCAGCTTCATATACACCTTTTCCTCCAATAGTTACCCCACTGCTGCTGTGTCACTCTTTCAGCTTTGGATAACCTTGTCACTTTTATATCAGAGGACTCTCGGGTAACAACAGCTTCCACAACTCCAGAATAATGGTGTATAGTTCTTAAACTTGTTCATTTTCTGTCTTGTTTTCTATGCGCCCTGAGGCCTATGAGCGAGCTGGCACGTTACTAAAAATTAAAATAAATAAATAAAAGAGCGTGATTCACTTTTTTACTCTATGGGCTTGGGTAATGCTTGTTCTTTGTTGAGCTTCAGCCACTTCTATGACTTCTACTTCAGTGTTCGATATGCTACAAGATGTGGGCTTCTTAATGGAAACGAAATTAGGCACACACGATTTCGTTTTAATCTTGAATTGCAACTTACAAATATGCTCTTTTCCCACCTTCTTCGGTCAGCGTTCAGCTTCCAAGGTATCGGGAAACACTGTTTCATGCACGGCCTCTTTAAATTGTGATTGTAACATATAGGGAAAGTCAGTTCTGCGTCAATAAGTTTACTGGCAACGTTCTCCTCGTTAATAGGAGCCACGCAACCGCTCAGCAACAAGTTATTTATACCAATGGGGAAAAGAGATGCTTTCACTACACTCTGGTACTTCAGCTCGTCAACCTAAGCGTGTGTTACATTTCCCTTATTAGAAAGACTTCCCACTTTTACAAACAACTTCTACTGGCTTGGATGTGTACGTGAGTGCAAATAAAGCTGGCAAGTTATTTTTGTTGGTTTGGAGTTCGGAGCTTCCCTTTTCCCACTGCACAATTACAACGACTGCGGCTGCTTCTGCTTCCCGGCTTGGTTTCTTATCCTGCTTCTGATACAGGCACTCTTGGGACCCACACCCCTCTGCTGCATAGGTGTCTCTGATCCAGCCTCATTAAAGAAGTCTTCCACTCTCCAGCTTCCCTCGGCTTGCTTCTGCACACAGGCATTGTGAGAATGCACGACTTCAGCTCTGCATTCGGTTTATAGTGATTGCATTGAATGCCTTAGCATCTAAAATAAAGCAACGGAAAAAAAAACATTGAATGCATTATTTTTTTTTATTGGGGGTTCCCCCACATCCCCTCTTTTTTACCCCTTAAAACATATTATACTTAAAATATAAAACCTTTACCTTTGGAAAAAAGCATTCAATGCTTTTTTTAATGCTTTTTTTCCGATGCTTTTGGCATTCAATGCTTTGTATTCGATGCAATGACTGGATACCCTGCATTCACAGCAATTAGGCACACCTGGGGGGACTGCCTGTTTCTTCCAATCTCTTCCAGTGCTGCCACAGCCAAACAGGGTTTGTGAGCACAGGACCAACTCCAAGCTTGCAGGTGAAATATGGCCTACCTCTGCTCCGGTGTACCTTCTGTGGTCATATTTCCTTGTGAACTGCCAGCCTCGTGCACTGCTTCTTCTGCTTCTGCTGACCTTCCAGCTCCTGCTCCATCTTCTTTCTATTGCTCCTCCCTGCTGCAGCCTTTTATGCCACTCAGGTGGGTTAATTGGTTTCAGGTACAGGCCCTTAGGACTAATTGCCTTACGTTGCCAAAAGCTATTAGGTTTGCCTACTTGACCTTCACTCCTGCATGCCTCTCCAGCCCTCTCTTCTTCACAGTCCCTGAGGGATTCTGGGACATGCAGTTCATTTTGGAAATATTCAATTCCTCCACTTCTTTAAAATGGCAGAAGGCCATCAAAAGGACAGAGTTATGGGGAAAGTTAAAAGGGGTTCCCTCCCAGTCTTCCTGGTATGACCCCCCATGTGATCCTCCCGCAGTACACCATCCCCAAGGTCAGGATCAGAGAGTGCCTGTCTTCTCCTGGCCACATGAGAAGTGTCCCAGACCAGGTTCTTGGGCAGAATTATGTTGGATTCTCCACAGTGTTGTTTGGTTATTGATCCCTCCCATTCCCTGCCCCTAGCCATGCTAATCCGTATGGCCAGTCCCACCCATTCCTGCCCATTTTGGGAACTCTTTGAGCTCTGAGCTCTTCCATGGTAGCGGTCATCTTGGATGACTGTCTCTAAGGAAGCTCTCTGGAAACAAGCCGAAACTAGCAGCCATCTTGAATGTCAGGGTTGCTTAATTATCATGGTAAAGTGTGCACGCAATGGGAACGTCGCGAAATAAAAACACACATTTCACTAGTGAAATAATCCCTTCTTTCCTATGTACTTATTGTAAGACAGGCATGGTATCGAGAAATGACTAAGACAACAGAATGAGAATTCAATAACATGACTTTTATTAATTGTCAATGTGGATGTAATGTCTAACCTGCCCTATAACTATGGTGGTAATTTCCCTACATAAAGAAACAAAGGAAAGTCTATGTCTGCAAGTGCCTTTTATTAATTGTCAATATGGATGTAATGTCTAACCTGCCCTATAACTATGGTGGTAATTTCACTACATAAAGAAACAAAGGAAAGTCTATGTCCGAGAGTTCAAATCAAAAGTCTTTCTGTGTCAAAACCCATGCTTGCCCTCAAATCTAATACATAAAGGCAGTGTAGGGTAATTCTAACTCAAATAGTGTCCAACATAACGTCTGGAGCAGTCTCTAGCTCCCTTCCCCAAGATCAGGATACAGTTCCAACAATTATAGCATTCAACTGTTTCTTTCAGGACTTGAGTGTATCTACCCCCAAAGCATACTTACAGGGTAATTCATGGAATTAATGCGGGCGCGCAAGTGTGGAAAGCGCAGCTCACGCATGCGAAAGCCGCTCACACAGCCGTTTGTCAATTCGTGGAAGGTGCTGCGCGTGGCTTACCTGAGATCTGCGCTGACTCAGTGTGTGGCGCACACGTCATTGCGACATCCCGAAGGCTGTGCGCGAGACGGCCAGTGAAGGCGCACACAGGCCAGCGCACACACCTAAAAAGGGGGCGGAACACACACAATGGGGACCAACACGTGAAAATGTGGCAGTTACGGGGAAGTACTGCTGCTAAATCCTCGCAACGCCCACACGCGTGCTAACAACACGTATTCATGTAATCAAACAGGGGAAATCCGCTTGCCACAAAAGACGCGCTAATCCGGAAACACCTATGACAGGCGGAAGCGGCCCCGCGCAGCATAAAAGTGCACACAATGGCTACAATGAAGATACTGTTCCTCGCAGCAGTAGGAATATAGCCAGGCCCCACATTTTTTTACCCAGGACCAGCCTTTTTGGGATGCATTATGACCAGGTCTATGGCAGGTACAGGTTTCCACCCCATATCATCCTAGACCTGGTTGCTGAGTGGGAGGATAACCTCACATCACCCACCCTGTGCTCCCAAGCACTGAGTAACATGGAAAAGGTGCTCAATGTACTGCATTTCTTGGCCACTGGGTCATTTCAGCGGACAAGTGGCATACCTGGGGGCGTCTCACAGGCCACGCAGTCACGCTGCCTACACCAGGTGTTGACCATCATGACTGCACGCCCCTCAGTCCGCAGGCACATATACATACCCAGAACACCCACAGAAAGGCAGGCCTTGCTCCAGGACTTTTACGGGGTGGCACACTTCCCCCAAAGTGCTAGGCGCCATTGATTTCACCCATGTGGCTCTACTTCCTCCTAGGGCCACTGAGCACTTGAACACTTGAAACACTTGTGTATAGGTACGTTATAAATGCCATATCATATTATATCATATTATAAATGCCATATCATATCACATCTATTGCAACCACAAGCACTGGCATTCCATCAACGTGCCCATGCAGGTTGTATGTGATGCCAAGGGAATCATCACCTCTGTATATGCCAACTATCCGGGGTCCACCCATGATAGTTTCATATTCAGAATGTCAACCCTAAACCGGGACCTGGAAGCTGGGAGGCATGGCGACACATGGCTCATTGGTGAGTATAAATGCCTCTGCACATGCATGCATGTCACACACTGAGAAATGGCAAAACCCAACTAATTCCAACCATTATCACCTGAACACCTACATGATGATGCCAATACGGAACCCCACCCCCCGAGGTAAGATACAACGTAGCCCATATTGCAACCTGGGGCATAGTGGAGTGCATATTCGGAGTGCTGAAGTCACGTTTCCGCTCCTTTGACCGCTCTGGCGGCCAGCTGCTATATGCGCCCCCAGTAGTGTGCAGGATTATAGTGGCAGCATGTGTCCTGCGCAATGTTGCAACCCGGCGGGCCGTGCCTGTGGACATGGTGGTGCCCCCACATCCCCAACCACACGCACGGCTGCTGCGCATGGGTGGGGAAAGGGCACGTGGCGAGGCTTCCCGTACCCAGCTTGTGGCAACATTTTTCACCTAAAATCTCAACCCTGCGGATTGCACACAGGCCTGGCACAAACCAGCTGACAATTAATAATGACAAAGGGACAGTCAACTGTCATAACCATACCACCCTGAGATTGTTTCCCTGGAAGTGCTACATTGTGTGCATCCCTAGCTACTTAGACAGGCCCAATGCTATGTCAGTAAAAGGCACACATTCATGCTGCATGAAGGACTACCCCCTTGCAAAACAGCACACGCAAATACTGGTATGTCACCCAACCCCTCCCAAACCCTATGTCACCCGCCCAAGACACCATGGCATGGCATGTGATGTGAAAGCAACCAAATGAATGCACAACACATGAGACAACTGTCACAAAGTGCACCGTCACGAATGGAAATAGGCCACAGACACTTTCCTCTCACCTATGAAAAAGAAACAGCACACATTAACATATACTTACCAGCATGACAAAACATGAATACAGGACCCAACAGTGACAACGTCTGACAGTAACCAATCACAATAGTGCAAGTGTCACAACCTGACAAAGGCAGCACATCGACCCCTTCCATCTCCAGTGTGTTGCTTGTAGGTAAATGTGGCAGGGTACTGCATACAAAGTGAACTGCATCTGCAATGGAGACAGGCAAGGTAAGACATGAAGAAGCTACATGCAAATAAGCATAATGAGCAAAATGTAATACAATATACAAATCAACCATGCAGTGGAGAAATCATCAGTAATCCCCACTAGGGGTGTATACACAGTTTGGACTACAGACTGGCCACACAACTGATGGAAGCCCAATGCCTCTGTGTAAGTTACTGTCACACGGTGCCACCCTTGCGAGCCCATAGAAAGGGGAAGCTGGAGTGGCATATGTGTCTGGACCCCAAGCTTCAAACACAAACACAAGACAAGCCTGCATGGGCCCAGTTGGAACACACAGTGGATGCCTACGGGTGCCACACAAAGCAACACACTGTAACATGAATGCACAATAGACAAAAAAAGAAGAAGAAAAAATAAAAATAAAAAATGGCCATGGGTCGACGTTGGGAGGGATGGGGGGGGGGGGTACACCCAGGAGGGAGGAGGCGGATGTTGAGAAAAAAAAAGCACCCTCCATGGGCTCATGGTCAGCACGGCTACCCGATAGTGGGAGAACTGCCGTCGCTGTTGTCACCCTCTGGTTCTACATTAGAAGGTGTGCGTGGTATGGGAGGCAGACCATGAAAAGCCCTGGCATGCTCCTCCATGGCAGCAAGCATGCAGGTTTGAAAGGTTTGGTTCTGCAGGATGATGGTCCGGAGATCCCCATGCAGCACCTCACAGGTAGCACAGACTTCTGCCTGCAAGGCCTCGCGTGATACCCAGATCTCCTCACGGGTTGCCTGGAGCTCAGCTGAGATTGTGCGTGTTAGCTGCTCCAGCTGCTGTTCTGACCTTGTATTCTGGGACACCTCAAGTGCACCCAGAGTGGCTCTGAGGGAGCTGTTTTCTTCCCTCAGGGCATCCCTTTGGGCCCGTGCCTCTGCAGATATGGCTGTGCGCAGAGCCTCCAGTTCAGCCCGTCGGTCCCTGTTGGAGGCCAACATGTCCTCCCTGTGTGAGCGGCACGTGGACTCTGTTGCCTGCTGCTGGAGTTCCACCTACCTTTCGGGGGAAGGGGAATGGAAGTGGCCACCCTATCCACAACATGAGCCATCATCTCACATGATGCCCCCTGTTGTGCTGCAATTGCATAAATGGAGTTCTCCCACACAGTATTGCCCGGTGGTGCACGGCCACCGCGTTGCCGGACACGACACCTGTTGGCCCCTAGGTGATGTGCACCTTGCTGTGCTGGCACTGCCTGAGGCTGCAGGACTGCATTCCTCCTTTGATCTGCTGACCCAGGAACAGGAGCAAATATTGGGGGGTGTGACCCTGCATCCGTAACCGCCAAAGGCGGACATTCTAACACTGAATGGGCCATTGAGGGGTCTACCCCCAGTGCAGGTGCGTGGGACAGAACAGCATCCCTGCCAGAAACACTCACCTGCGACGTGACATTTGTCTCAATGTCTGATTCAGCTCCTGAGCCATAGAGATCATTGGAGGTGTACCCAGAGACACCCATGGACAGGATGGTCTGTAGGACCAATGGATTTTCATGCACCACCACCCCACGTCCTCCACTGGTGCTTGGTTGCGGCTCTGAGTACTCCTGCCCCTGCGCCATCTCCTCCTCCACAGCATCTAGTGCCTCATCACCTGCACAAAATGAAAAGAAAAGTAATGAAGACACACATGAACAGCATAGCCGACACACATAGCCATCACAATGTACACATCCAATACATTAATCAGACATATCACACATGAGACAAACTCAGCCATGCATGCAGTGGCAATGAAGTGGAAGGGGACCCTGAAAGCAGACACTGATGACTCCAAAATGGAAAAGCAACACATGTTCTGCATGGTGCATAGCACCTGCATCACACATTAGCCTGTGAGTAGCATGGACCATCCACAAACATGACACATGCCAGCACACAGATGGCACATAGCATAGCCATGCCAGAACTAACAAGGGCACCCAGATGGGAGTTAATCACTACTGTCCCCCATCCATGTCAAACACATATCATCAAACAGAAAATGCAAAAGAGTGGAACAAAATACACATGTGTCACACGCTGCAACAACGCCAGTGTGTTCAAATACAGTGATGGGAGGCACATGGATACGTCAATGGTAGGTCACTTGGACATGACACAAGTCAATTGTCATGTTGAACATTCAAACAGGGCTCAGAAGTGATCGGGTACAGTGCATGTGTAGGTGCACAGCAGTCAATCATCCTGATTGATAAAACCGTTTGCGTAAAAAGTGCACATATGTGGGGCTTTGTGGGGGAAAATCCCTGTCTGAAGTATGGTGATTTTGGGGCAGAACGGCACACAAATCTGCTTTTATCATGCAAATGATTCCATCAATCGGGCAGAATAAAGAGAAAAACTGTATTAACAATGTTGTGGCATGATGGCAGTTTAAGGTCAAGTGCAGTCATCATGTGCAAAGTGTTTGCAGCGGTCAGCAGGGATACAGTGAACCCCAAACCCAAGGGCCGGGGATGGGTTGGAGGCACTACATGGGTCACATATAGCAGTTATGACTACACACCCTGACCTGGCACTCAATCAGAACACATCACCCAAGCAACATACACATGGTCTGGACACAC
Source organism: Ambystoma mexicanum (assembly GCF_040938575.1). Lineage (NCBI taxonomy): Eukaryota > Metazoa > Chordata > Amphibia > Caudata > Ambystomatidae > Ambystoma > Ambystoma mexicanum. The sequence continues at coordinate 484,813,742 of NC_090931.1, read as the reverse complement.
ACGGATGGGCACTCACCGGACATTGTCTCAAGATCTGGTAGGTCTCCCACGCCTTGGATCTGATCCTCTGCGATGAACCCTCCAGCGATTGCCTCATATTGTGTGAGTTCATCCTCCTCTGGTGGTGACCCACTGCCAGTCACCAGAGTAGAGGCGTAATTGGAAGCCAGCTTGTTTTTTGCTCAGCGTTTGAGGTAATTCCAAAATTCTTTGAGCAATCATCAGCTGTGCACTTCACAAATCCAAGGGAACTAATCTGGTCCGCGATGCACTGCCAGTGCGCCCTACGCTGAGCAGTCGTAATCTTGCACCCTGCTGTCACCAGCATGTCACGGCCATGTGCCGACACGTAGCCCACAAGTGCGTCTAGTTCCACATCATTAAAACTCCGCTTCCATGAAGTGCCGGAGGGGCGAGCCGTGTCTGGGGTCCCAGCCTGTGCGGCAAGAGCATGCTTCTTCCTCTTGAGAGGTGGTGCGGACAATGAGTGGCTTACGCCGCTCTGGTCTGTAGGGGCTGAAGCGCAGGTGGACTGGCCACTGGAAGCAGCGAATGTTGCGATGACCAAAGGTTTCACTGCAGGCATTGGCGGCTGTGTGCTGTTGCCAGGACCAAGCGGCACCTTGGTGTGAGAGTCCAGGACCAACACTGTCCCGGCTGGGTGACTCAGAGCCGGGGTGGAGTGAGCTGCAGCTGCCCCTACAGCCTCCTCACCCTGGCTACTCGGGGCAGCAGATTACATTGCTGCCCCAGATCCACGTGGCCTGGTGACAGCAACTTTCACTGCCACACGTGGCTTGGACTTCGTGACACGGAAGTCGGCCTGTGAGTCATCCTGTGCCAGTTTGGTGACAAATCTGGGCCGGGTTAGCAGGGCGTGAGCTGGGATGATGTTAGCTGCATCTCCCTGACCCACTGGGGGGGCATAGGTGTCCCTGAATGGTCCTGGACACACTGCCCTCTTGGGCCACCCTGCCCACATTGGCCACCACTGCCACCTTGGCCACCCTGCTCATCCTGGCCACGTCCCCTACCGTGGCCACCTCTTGGAGGTCAGCCACCTTTGCCTCCCTTACTAGTCGGTGGCCTCCCAACCATGGCACTGATGTTGTGCGAATGGGAGGTGCAGAAAACAATTGTCCTAGGCAATTGGGGTGAAGGGGGCAGGGTACTAGATGGAATACGTACCCTTGTGCTCTTGCAAGGCTGTCTGTGACCCCTGGGGGAAAATGATGGGTCACGCAACGCTCAGGCACCCCAAAAACAAAGTGCACCCGACCCCTCGGTAGCCCACGTGCGTGAATGAAGCATCCCGCAGTACGCTATGGCACCCAGAAACACATAAAATGCGTACGCGTGGTACACGCAGGCTACAATGACCTCTGAAAGGGTACACGACACTCGGGGGCAACCACGGTGGAAAAATATGTGTGCGACTCACCGTCTGCCTGGAAAATGAACGTAAAAAAGACGTGCGTGTGCGTGTTGGCAACATGCCCGCCAAAAGAAGAATTGAGCTCTGCCTCAGTAAACAAGCAGTATGCACTGCAACAGTTGTGAAGTAATCGTGTGTGAACCGACAAGAAGTACAAGAATCACCCGCTCGCTCTCCACAAAAGGCACTTAAAAGAAAATGGCGTCCTACGCGCACCTTTAACCGCTGCGCACGGCAACCCCTACGCGTGCTACGTCACTTAAGCGCTTACGGGCTAAGGGCCTTTCCTCGAATTATACTCATTCACATGCGGATGTGCTGTTTTTGCATGTGCGTATTCACTATGCACCCGTGCAGAGGGAAATGCCCGCGTGCGTCACGTCACTTACACGCTAAGGCCCTTTCCTCGAATTACATGCTGACATGCTCTTTTTTTCATGTACGGATTCACTCTGCATCAAGCTGGCCACGCAACAACACACGATGACCACGCTCCTGCCCAGAAGGCCATTTTCCTGCCCCCCAGATCCCCAAGCCACCTCCCACGAGCCATCTGCTGCTGCCTGCCTGCCTGCTGGCCACATGCCCTGCTATTTGGTGCCTGCACATCAGCCATCTGCAGGGGTCCAGTTGTTGCGACCACCCCTGCTGGAACAGAAGACTCCTGACTGCTGTTCCATCGCTCCACAGCCCAGCACCCAGTTGCCCACCCACACCTGCCTCGGGGGTTGCCATGTCGGGCCAAACTCCATCTGGGACCAGTGGCGACCCCCCGGCAGAGAGGCAGAGGGCTGCCAGCTTCACTGCAGGAGAAGCTGGCATCCTTTTGGAGCAAGTCCTGGTGCGATATGATGCCCTCTTCGGACGACCATGCGCAGACAAGGATGGACGGGAGAGGATCTGGTTGGACATCGTGGGTGCCATCAACGCGGAGGGGGTGGCAACTCGCAACCTGAAACACGTCCATAAGCGCTGGGAGGACTTCAGGTCCAGGACCCTCAGGAAGGCCCGGCGCCTCTTGGACGCAGCAGAGGCAGTGGGGTGCCGGGTCGGCCTTACCACCAACCAGATTAGGGTCCTGGCACGCATTCGCCCAGTGTTTCACCTCCAGGTCCTCGAGAGGCAGACCCGTCTGGAGTCAAGCGGTAAGTGTCCATGCATGCTCATTGGACGCAGTGCATGTTGGTGTGCCAGGAGTGTGCAGCTTGGACATATGTCTGACATGGCCCATGTATGTATGTGTATGTGCAGGGACATGACCGTGCTGCATGTGAGTCGAGTCATGTGTGGTGTATGTGTTCCAAAGCATGACGCACACCTGCATGTTAAGATGCACACGTTTGCATGCCTCTGTATGTACTCAGCCATGTTTGGGGTGTGACACATGGGTGCTCGTCATGCCTTCATGTACGTGCAAAGTCTACGTGTGTGTGTATGTCTATTTGGGGGGTGTGACTGTGAGACGCCATGGATGCATGTGACACAGACATTTAGGTACCCGATTGGCAGATGTGACATAGTTGCCGATGATTGCACTGTGACAGGTGGTGGAGATGTACAGATGCATGTCTGTCTGGTGGCGTGTGTGCATGTGTTCGGCACTCCCCATGTTGCTTATGACGTCATGCCATCCTTTGGATGTTCATGCAGTTGTGTGTGTGTGTGTGTGTATGCTGCTGCCGGCTGCATGATTCCTGTTAATTTGTACATTTGTGTGGGTTCAAATGATATGAGTGTTGGGGAGTGTGATGCCATCTGTGAAGTTTGATACTGCCACTCATGTGCAACTGTCATGTGTGTATCAGACCATTGTACAGTGCCCTGATGCCTGAGTTCTATCTCTCCCTGTCTGCAGCGTCGACTGACGAAGAGGGCAGAGACGGTGCTGTGGAGCACAGCGGCAGGGATGCCACCGCCAGCAGGAGACGCAAGGCCCAGCTCCCCTCCGAGGTAATCATATCTTCCAGGAGTGAGGAGTCTGGTGGCGCGTCCATGGCCGCAGCTGCTGAGGGAAGGTCCAAGAGGCAGAGGTTGGAGGCGGACTCCTCGGCAGCAGAAGGGGCAGCTAAGCCCCCACAGGGGCCTATGGAGGAAGATGGCATGGAGTCATCCAGGTTGGTGGGGGGTTTGGTTGAAGAGGAGGCTGTGACAGCCCCACGCACGGGGCCTGGAAGGGGGGATTCCACTGGTGCTAGTGGTGCATTCCAGGGGCAGGGACAGGAGGCAGCACAGGCCGCCACAGAGGTGCCTGTGTGTAATCCTGTCCCCGATCCTGTTACTGCATCATCCCGCACCAGCAGGGATGCCTTCGTCCAGACCCGTTTTCAGGGTGGGGATGCGCAACCAACAACTGGCCTTCCTCTCCCTGCAGACGTGGCAATCCATGACTGGATTGAGCCTGTCTTAGCTGGTGTGACGTTGCGCCAACGTGGTATTCGGGATGACGTGCAGGGTTCTCATCAGGAAAATGCATGTCATTTTGAATACCTGTTTGGGCGCATCTCACTACTAGGACAGGTCGTCGGCACTGGGTTTCTCCGTGTGCTGGATCTTCTTGCGACACCCCCTCCTCAACTGAACCCCTATGCGCCAGTCGTCCTCTGAGCCATCTAACCGCCCAAGTATCACCTGGGCCCCCTTTGGAGCTGCCCCTGAGCCAGCGGCCAGGCTGGTAGAGGACACATCCCTGCCACAGTCGGGAGTCGGAGGTCCAGCAGTGGTGGCCACCCCACCAACTGGACCCCAGCAAATGGAGGATGTGCAGGCATCAACAAGCAGGGCACGTGCACGGCGGCACCAGAGGATTCCATCAGCCTGGATGCCGTTGTGCCAGAGGCAGTTGCATTAGAGGCAGCAGCAGGCTCAGTGTGGGAGCCATCATGGCTCGGGGCCATCAACATCCCGGGGACAGGCATCGGCCGGTGGGCAGGAGGACCCAGGATTGGGAGTGTCTTCCGTGCGGCAGCAGTTGGGCCAGCAAATAGATGCAGAGCGGCAGCGGGCGGAGAGGACACAGTTCACAATGGTCAGGGCGGAGAACTCCATGCACCGGGCTTTGAGGCGGGTTGAGTGCCTTGCGGCAACTTGCAGGGAGTTGGAGCATGCCTTGGCTGCATCCCTGCGAGACCTCTAGGCCAGGGAACAGGCCCGCCTCTGGAACACCGACATGGAGTTCGATGATGCCCTGGTCCGGGACATCAAAAAGTGAGCCGTCGGACTAGCCCTCCACCTTTGTATATAGTTATTTAGGTTTAGGTTTCATTTTGTTTTTTTATGATTTGGAGTACACTTTGCTCCCATTTTTGTATATAGTTGTGTTTTACATAGGGTTTTCTGTAGGTTTCATTTTGTTTTGGGATCATGGACCCTTCAGACTTCCATTGTAAATAGTTCCGGACATGTACACACTTTAATTTTTTTGTCATCCCATGGAGTAATGTTTTTTAATGCTTTTCAATTTTGAATTCATTTCTATGGACTTTGGCGATGGACCACTTTTCATTTTTCATGTCTTGGTTTTTAATTTTTCCTTGGATTTTACTTTCTTTTTCATATTGCATCCATTATTTCCTCATTTGCATGTGTGGTTTTCATTTTGTCATTTTGTTTTCTTTTTAATACATTTCATAAATCTTCATTATTGGTGTGGTCTACTCTGATTGGTTTCGTGTATGTCTCCATGAGCATTGGCTCAGTCATGTGTTGCCACTGTGTGGCTCTGTGTGACATTTATTCATGGGCATGCTGGTTCTTTTCAGACTCTCATGGCATGGGTAATTTACTAGGGAGTGGGTGCAGTGGATGGTTGGGTGTTTGTACTGGGGGGTAGAGGGGGGATTTGGGTTGGCATTAGGGCCATGGGTCTGTATTGTTATGACGTGGTGTTTGGGGGACATAAGTCGGGGCCTGCAGGCAGGTGCCCATCACTGGTGGGGGGACATGTGTCGGTCCTGCTGGCAGGTGCCCGTCACTGGTGGGGGGGACATGAGTCGGGGCCTGCTGGCAGGTTGCTGTCAATGGGGGTGGGTTGGAGGGACATGTGTCTGGGCCTGCTGGCAGGTCCCCGTCACTGGTGGGGGGGACATGAGTCGGGGCCTGCTGGCAGGTTGCCGTCAATGGGGGTGGGGTGGAGGGACATGTGTCAGGGCCTGCTGGCAGGTGCCCGTCACTGATGGGGGGGACTTGCGTTGGGGCTCACAAGTGCATGGTGCCATGTGGCCTGCCTGCAGGGCATGGTCAGGGTTTGCAGTGGTCCCCCCTGTGGTGTAGGGTGCCTGTGGTACATGGTCAGGGGTGTATGGTGGTCCCCTGTGGTGTGGGCTGCCTGCAGGGCATGGTCCGGGTGGATGGGCTGCCTGCAGGGCATGCCCAGGGGTGTATGGTGGTCCCCGTCGTGTGGGCTGCCTGCAGGGCATGGTCAGGGTGGATGGGCTGCCTGCTGGGCATGGTCAGGTGTGTAGGGTGGTCCCCTGTGGTGTGGGCTGCCTGCAGGGCATAGTCATGGGTGTAGGGTGGTCCCCTGTGGTGTGGGGTGCCTGCGGGGCATGTCCAGGGTGGATGGGCTGCCTGCAGGGCATGCCCAGGGGTGTATGGTGGTCCCCGTCGTGTGGGCTGCCTGCAGGGCATGGTCAGGGTGGATGGGCTGCCTGCTGGGCATGGTCAGGTGTGTAGGGTGGTCCCCTGTGGTGTGGGCTGCCTGCTGGGCATGGTCAGGTGTGTAGGGTGGTCCCCTGTGGTGTGGGCTGCCTGCAGGGCATAGTCAGGGGTGTAGGGTGGTCCCCTGTGGTGTGGGGTGCCTGCGGGGCATGTCCAGGGTGGATGGGCTGCCTGTGGGACATGGTCAGGGGTGTAGGGTGGTCTCCTGTGGTGTGGGGTGCCTGCGGGGCATGGTCAGGGTGGATGGGCAGCCTGTGGGGCATGGTCAGGGTTTTAGGGTGTTCCCCTGTGGTGTGGGGTGCCTGCGGGGCATGACCAGGGTGGATGGGCTGCCTGCAGAGCATGGCCAGGGGTGTAGGGTGGTCCCCTGTGGTGTGGGCTGCCTGTGGGGCATGGGTAGAGGGGAGGCTACATCCGGGAGGGGCCGCACTGCCAATTTGCGTGTAAAGCTCACTCGCGTACCCCAGAATACACGTACCCCACCCCGCCAGTGAAATCGCGTGTCAAGCTCACTCACATACTCTGGAATACACGTACCCCGCTCCCGCCAGTGAAATCGCGTGGACAGCTCACTTGCGTACCGCGGAATACACGTACCCCACTCCCACCAGCGAAATTGCGTGTAAAGGTCAGTCGCGTACCCCGGAATACACATACCCCGCTCCCGCCAGCGAAATCGCGTGGTCAGCTCACTTGCGTACCCCAGAATACAAGTACCCCGCTCCCGCCAGCGAAATCGCATGTAAAGCTCACTCGCGTACCCCGGAATACACGTACCATGCTCGTGCCAGCAAAATGGCATGGGCAGCTCACTCGCGTATCCCTAGATTTGCGCACCAGTGTGGTGTGGAGCCACATTCACCCCCTGCAGGCAGCCCACACCACAGGCCTCCCCACTACACCCCTGACCATGCCCCGCAGGCAGCCCATCCACCCTGACCATGCCCTGCAGGCAGCCCCCACTACGGGGGCACCATACACCCCTGGGCATGCCCAGCAGGCAGCCCATCCACCCTGACCATGACCTGCAGGCAGCCCATCACCCTTTACCATGCCCTGCAGACAGCCCACACCACGGGGGACCACCATACACCCCTGGGCATGCCCCGCAGGCAGCCCATCCACCCTGACCCACAGTCAGCCCGTCACCCCTGACCTTGCCCAGCAGGCAGCCCACACCACGGGGGACCACCATACACCCCTAGGCATGCCCCACAGGCAGCCCATCCACCCTGACCATGACCTGCAGGCAGCCCATCAACCCTGACCATGCCCTTCAGGCAGCCCACACCACGGGGGACCACCATACACCCCTGGGCATGTCCCACAGGCAGCCCATCCTCCCTGACCATGACCTGCAGGCAGCCCATCACCCCTGACCATGCCCTGCAGGCAGCCCACACCACGGGGGACCACCATACACCCCTGGGCATGCCCCACAGGCAGCCCATCCACCCTGACCATGACCCGCAGGCAGCCCATCACCCCTGACCATGACCTGCAGGCAGCCCACACCACGGGGGACCACCATACACCCCTGGGCATGCACCGCAGGCAGCCCACACTGCAGGGGGGACTTTTTCCACGCAATTTGCCTGGCACAGGTGGAGTACGTGTTTTGAAGTGGGTGGGGGAGTTAATTTTCACACGTTTTGGCTGCCGCGAGCGGGGTATGCGTATTCAAGTAGGTGCGCGAGTACATTTTCACGCATTTTGTCTGCCGCGAGCGGGGTACGCGTAGTTTTTCACGCGATTACAGTGTAGGGGACCTGTAAACTGGTCCAGAGTTAGCGAGGTCCTTTGCACATTATTGGGGATTTCTATGGCTTTTCCTTGCGCAAGGGGCGTTCTTGGGGCCGTAACTGGCACTGCGGGATTTTCGCTGTGCCACGGCTGCAAATGGCTGTGGAAAATCCATGAATATGCAGTGTGCCAGAATGCTGTTTAGCGCACACGGCTGGCGCATGCTGGCGCACGCTACCTCTCTGCGCTGCCTGCGTGCGCTACTTCTGCGCTGAATTCTATGAATTACCCCCTTAGTTTGAATATACAAAGTTCCAAAAGAGCTCAGTGTTCCCTTACCCAAACTTCTAGCACAGATCACAAAAACAAAGTTCAGAAGGAGCCCAGAATTCCCTTCCCCAAGCTTCAAGCCCAGAAGCAGCAAAAGTTTAACAAACACTTGTTCTTAAGTTTTCTTCAGTGACATTTTGGTTGCGGCTCTCTGGTATGGGTGCAGTTGCCAGTCTGCACGGTCCACCCATCACAGGTCACGCAACCAAGGGACATTGGCATTTTGTTTTGGGCTTGAGACCTTGTCCAAGCGTCTTCTTTGTCTACTTTCAATTGTTAACTTTATATTTGGTCTATTTCTTCCTTCACCGAAGTTTGCAGCCATTAGGTTCTCTTTTTCTCCAACTTCACTGCCCCCCCCTTCTGTTAGTCGCCCAACCGCTTTCAACCACTTTCTCTTCACTGGTATTGCTTTCAATACTTTGTATTCATCCTCAGATATTCAGGGACTTTTAAAACTGTGCCTGTTGTCTGCACTTGACCACTCTGATATCCTGTTTCAAGATATTCTCTTGCCAAAATGTCAGTCTTTCTCTATTACTCGAAAAGTGTTTGAAACTTAGCAAATCTTCTATACGCAATCACTCTGATACACCGTATCTTTGTACAGCCTTGTAAGCATAGCATTCGATTGCTCATATAGTTTAGAAGCACTCGCAATTTTATTTGCGACACGTGCCACTCTGCCATAATGTATCTTCTTTCCCTCTGGCTTGCGCACCGGGTTTCTTTACACACACAAACTCACTGGTCGCTTTATTTGATGCTGCGGCTCCTCAGCTCTCACAATTGCTCATGAATAGAGGTCAGGGTCTCACCACCTGCCCCTCAGGCACTCTTAGGCCGGCTCCTACGTCCAGGGGAACGAGCCCTTGCAGAACCAAACGGGAAGGGCTGTCGCTGCATACGGCTTCCTTCCTCTAACCTCACCGGCTCCCTGGAGACATGGTTCCCTCACCACGCTTCCGCAGAGCGCCCTGGTTTGCAACTTTCCAGTGTTCTCGCTTTCCACTCTCATGCGGTTCCCAATTGTCCATCTGGGCCTCGTTGCTGCTCTTGTCCTCTCTGCTGCTCTCTTCCTCCTTGTTGCTGCTACCATGCCACCGTTTTAGACAGGTGTGTCCCATCAAGGGTGTCCAGGTGTACTTCTCTTGCTTGTTTTGCCTGATTCCAATTAGACCAATTACTGGGACATGCCTGACCTTCAGCTCTGTAGTGTTCAGATTCCCTCTTCTTCATCCCAGTACTATAGTGGTGTTCCAATAGGAAGTGTGCATCAATCTTAGTTGCCGCTTCCTCGTCTCAGTACTCGATGTGAGATTACAGGGAAAGGCTCGAAGGGCTGACAATATACCATAAACACTGAGGGAGGGTCTGATGGGTCAGTGCTAGAAATGGGGGGATTCCATGTCTCGCCTTCAGGTACCCACTCTCCAATCCCCAAGGACCCTTCACCCAGGTGATCCTGCCTCGCTAGTTCACCCGCAGGTTTTGGATTCAAAAGCAATGGCTCTTCCCTGGCCACCTGAGCAGAAGATCCCTGGGGAGTAGATGTGAGAGTACCTTCAGATTTCTCACATACCCTTCCCCAATGCAGGTTGTACTGAGGTGTTGCACAAGGAAACCAAGAGCAAAAAGCTCTCTAGTTTTCTTGTGTTCCTCTTGAGGTTTTCTTGTGGAATCACCAGGTCTACGGTCCAAGAAATCCTGCATTCTGTTAAGGTTTTCTTTTTTGTTGTTTTAAAAAGAAAAATGTATTTTACTTTTGCACAGTTACCACATTACATTTCCTACATTTGTGTTGTAAATTGCTCCAGATTACAGTTTCGTATATGTTCAGGTGATTGTTGTTAGGCAGAATCCTTGCAGTGCCCTTAGGGACCACTAGACACGATTAAGACCAGAGGTGGTAATACAAGTTTTACCTTTGGTACAAGCCTGTACTACTAAGTTACAGTGGTAGCAGTAGCAGAGCAGCCAGGCTTATCTCAAGTATATGAGCAGTAGCAGAGATTACACAAAGGGACCACAATTACTGTGACTCAAGCAAACACTGACTCAAGGTTTCAGGTAAAAAATATATGTACATTTATTTTTAAACCATCAGTTATAAACACAACACTTCTATTCACCTTCAATGGTGCAGCTGGTGCCCTGGCAGTTGTTCCTGTTGGTTTCCCGCAGACCCACGATTCCTGGAGCTTCGTTGTGAAGGAGGACGTCTGAAGGGGGTCTGCACGACACAGGGATGAAGCCGGCAGCAGCGACAACGAATAAAAGGTGCGCTCCTTAAAAACAGGAGAGGCTCGGCAGGCGGCTATCCGGACCACTACAGCAATGTGCAGCGATTTTGACCACGACAGAGACCTCTGTCTGAAGAAGATGAGCTGGTTATGCCCACCAGGCTCAAGGGAAGAAGACTCCGGACTGGTTCTTCTCTTAGTCGTCGAAGGGTAGATAGCTCAGAACTGCAGCAGGGCTTCACCGGGACGGGGTAGTTGCATCAGCCGTCGTTCCCTCCGCTTCTCTTCGGTTCCTTGTAGTTCCAGAGGCGACTCTGACTTCTAGCCCAAGAGACCTGCCTTTTATGCGCAAAACCCCCATTCACACAGCCTGGCTGTTAATCACGCACCAGGGGGGTTGTCCAGCCGGGACAACCACCTCAGCCAATCATGGCAAAGTGTGATTTGGGTTTCCTAGGATACCCTGTGCAGGGGGTGACTACACCCCTTCCCCGCATTTAGTCAACCTAGACACCCAGGCGCCAAAAGGAGGGCTTCTCTGCAGAAGCCCTCCAAAAGAAGGTGAACAAAGAAGGCAAACCTAGTTTGCCGCGCAAAGTAAAACACAAGAAGGACTTTAACAAAAAGAAATGGCGAATAAACCCAACCGGAGCCAAAAGAAAGACAATTTGGTCAAGCGGGTTTATGCTTAAGGCTGTTAAATTAGCCAAAAGTATTACCATGTTTATCTAATATAATCGCAGTAGAAAAGTTTGGGTAGATAACACTGCCACCAGCCAAGTCTAAATGTTAAAAGAGCGAAACAATGCTCAGGGAGGTACAGACAGAAAAGGGGTACAGATTAGCCCTTTCCAGTACTCCATGTAAGATGGGGTGTATTGGGTCTGTGGTAAGAGTGACTATGTAAAGTAAATGGCAACTTTACCTTTCTCTGGGGAACAGTAGTCAGCCCCAGCAAAATGGAGTCAGAGGGCAGTCTAAAAGACAACCCTGGGTTACTACACTGAGGGTGCTGTGTAACCCATACAAGAACAGGGGCATCTGGAGTGGTGTGCTCCAGTGCCCAAGATCACACAATGAGTAAAAACACATAGGCCAAAACACATGTAAGACTGAAAAAGGATGTACACTCTTACCAGGTCGAAAAAATAAACTCCAGAAATCCAGCAAAGCTGCTGGGGGACTCACTAGGTGAGGGAAATTAGCCCTAGAAGGAGAATTCTCCCTAACAATTGCCATACATACATTATAGCATTTCGTCTTGACTGCTTTCCCTTTCACTTTTATTGAGCAGGTATTGCCTAAATCCATCCCATATGTCTTTGGGGCGATTCGTTAAGGGTAATAAGTTAGAGTAAAATTCCTCATTATCATTCGCCCAGGACATGTCATTCACCCAGTCTTCCTTCGAGGGGGGGTTTCTTGCTCTTCCATCGTAACAATATAGCACGTTTGGCCAGCAAAAGTCCCAGATTGAGAAGTCTGCTCCGAATAGGATTAATTTTACTTACAAAACCCAGCAAGCATGCCCCCTGCTCCCACTTAATAGGTAGGTCCACCATCTCCTCCAGAGCATTGCACACATCTGCCCAGTACTCGGTGAGCGTTGCACAAGACCAGAGCAAATGAAGTATGTCTGCTTCATCGTTCCTACACTAGGGCACTTCTCCTCTGCTTTAACATACATTCTCTTCAGACGTGCTGGGGTGAGGTGCACTCTGTTCACTATCTTAAAATGTATTAGTCGGTACCTGAAGTTACAGGAGATCTGTTTGGTTAATCTGCATAATTGCATCCAGTGCACGTCTGTGGGAGTGATCCCCAGATCCCTCTTGCACCTCTCTCGCCGACACTGTAAGTTTGTACAATGCATCCCACAATGAGGCCAGCGCAGAGCGCAATCTTAGATATTGTAATTTCCATAGCGGGGTGTCTCCAATAGATGCCTTTGTCATCCCTGCTTATAAATGGACCATCGCAGAATAGGTCTCTAAAGTGAAGTATGCCCTTACTCCGCCAGTGTGTAGCTAGCTCCACATTCCACATTGGGGGCAGGTATGCTGCGCCCCAGGCCGGTATGTCCGGGTTGTACATTATTGTGTCCCTGGGATGACTGACCAGTCTGACCCAAGCTCGCTGCGTAACCAAGACAGGGTCCATTTGGTTGTCGCCCCTTGACTTCCCTTCGGCCAGCTCATGTAGGAGGTCTGCCAAGTCTTTCCCTTGTTTTTCCAGTACCATGTGGGACGCGTCGGGTCCACCCTCCACCCAGTACACAATGCATAATAGGCCTGTGGGGCCAGGAAGCACAGTTCAAAGTCAGGGGCCGCGAGGCCCCCCCTGTTCATATGGCATTGTAAGTCGCTTCCAGCGGGCTCGAGCCTGTACCTTCCACACAAACGTTGAGCATGTCCCTTGTATGCTCGTGATCAAGGTTCTCCCTGGCCACAGTGGCACCGTGCTGAACAGATAAAACAGTTTAGGGAGTATAATCATGTTGAGTAGCGCCAGCCGGCCCATAAGAGAGATATGGAGATTGCTCAAGCGGTCAATCTTAGCGCAAAGTGCATCTACCAGGTCATCATAATTGAGGGAGCAAACTAGTTGAGCTGTGCGTGCTATTTCAACACTCTGATATTTCACCCGTTGGGGCGCCCACTTAAGTCTGTGCAGATCGCTAGGTTCATCGGTTACAGCTGTAAGTGGGAATATCTCAGATTTGTTAGTATTTAGTCTGAGACCCGAATATTCCCAGAACTCCCACACCACTGTAAGCACTCTCCACAGGTATTTCTTGGGCTCTTTAACAAATAGCATGATGTTGTCTGCGTAGAGTGTAATCAACTCAACTCTGCCAACTATAGTGATCCCTGCCTGGGCGTGCCACGATCTTATGAGGTCAGCCAGCGGTTCTATCGCCAATGTGAATAGCAGTGGGGACAGCAGGCATCCCTGTCTCGTACCCACTGCTAGTTTTAGGATTGCAGTCAGTATCCCGTTGACACACACACTAGCATACGGTTGCGTGTAGAGAATACTGACCCATTGTATGAAGTTTGGGCCAAACCCATAATTGTGCGGCACTCAAAACAGGAAGGGCCAGTACACAGCGTCTAATGCCTTCTGCAGATCTAAAGCAATTGCATCACCTATAGTGTTTTTCGGGATTCTTGCTAGTATATTGTAGCACCTACATATGTTAGATGCTGTCGATCTATTCTGCACAAATCCAGCCTGGTCCTCATGCTCCATATCCAGCATCAGTGGGTTCAGACACGTAGCCAGTATCTTTACAAATATTTTTGCGTCAGTATTCATGAGAGATAGCGGGCAATATGATCCACAATCTTCGGGCGGCTTCCCCGGCTTCAATAGCAGGGTAATGACCGTCTTGCGCGTCGTGCCCGGGAGCTTGCTGTCTCCAGCGCCTCGGTCCACATCAATAAGAGATGGGGAGCCAGTATTTCCATAAACTCCCTATAGAACGCCACCCCCAGACAGTTGGAGCCCAGTGCTTTACCCCTTGGAAGATTTTTTATAGCTTCTTTAATCTCGCTGAATGTTATGGGTGTGTCTAGTAAATCTCGGGCTTCCCCAGATAGCAGCGTGGTAGGTATTTTTGCAAAATAATCCTCAATTTCGCTGTATGTGGCTATGCTTTGAGGGGAGTATAAGTTAGATTAAAAATCATAAAACACCCCGCTGATCTCCTACCTCGTGACCACCTCCCCATCACCCCTGGCGATACATGGTATGTTTGTGCTGCCTCTCTCGTTGCATGCCATGTGGGCTAATAGCTTACCCGGCCTTTCCTGTTCCCCATACCTGCGTGCGTACACCTAGTTCTGTGGACATGGTGATACCCCGAATGTAAACCTTGTACGCATACCATAGGACCGCATGTTGGGATACTGATCCCTCGTTATTCTAAATAAACTGGGTGACATGTTGTGCCAGGCCGGTTCTGTATACGGGGTCACTCAGTGCCCCTGCTTTGAACCATCATGGTGCTGTCTGTGGGGCTCTCTCTGGAATGTCTAACAGCAGTGTTGCAGGGGAGTGGTCTGACAGTGTCCTGGGGAGTATCTTGGCCTCGGCCACCCACCACAGAGCCCTCTGGGACGTTAACCAAAGATCTATTCTGGAGTGCATGTCATGGACTGATGAGTAAAAGGTGTATGCTGTTTGTGTCCCATGTAGTGAGCACCAGGCGTCTCTCAAAACTAGGTCTGCCATTTGCGTGTGTATTGTGCGTGCTGCCCCTGTCAGGGATCTGTGCGTGGTCGATGTTCTGTCTAGATCTACATCTAGTATGGTATTTTAGTCCCCCCCACATATAACTTGAGCTGTCGGGTACTCAGCTCATTTCTGAAAGACCTCTGTATAATACTCCGGGTCATCTATGTTGGGGCCATATATGTTAATCAGTAACACTTCGGCGCTACCTAATTTCCTGTGCACAACCACATATCTACTACCCAGTCACTCTCTGTTGAGTAGTGGATGAAAGGGAGCGACCTATGAATCAAGGTCATGACCCCTCTGACCCTCGTAGAGTAGGAGGTGAAGAAGCGGTGCCCTCCCCACCCGGGGGCGAACTTATGTGCCTGGTGGTCCAGTAGTTGTTTCTGTCAGAAATAAAATCTTGGCACCTGGCTTGTTCACGTATGCCATTACCTTCGTCATCTTCACTGGCATACCAAAACCCCTCACATTCCAACTGAATAGTTGTATCCCCACCACCCCCTTATCAGCCATCATCTCCAATACGTTCTTGTATCACCTTCGCCTTCCTGTGCATTCTACCAGCAATGCAAAAACATGTTGCAGCAACTCTGTGCGTTTTTGTAACTTTTATCTTCCCAACTTCCCTCATCTGCCCCCTGCCCGACCCTCATAGTCCCCCGAATTTCAACTATGTTTGCCCATCCCTCTTCCCCCTCCCCCAACTCTCTTACTTTTAACTTAACTATGCACTCGCATTGGGGGCGGTTACTGCAGTGGTGACAAGGGTCCCGGAGTATTGCTTGGATATTTCGTTCGGTCTAAGTTCTTTAAATCACACAATCACGTTGCCAACACACTTTGTGAATTGCTGCAGTCTATAGGGCACTTGCGATCTGTCTTAAGCCCCACATATCTGCAGGCAGCACTGCCTGATAATCTCCACTTATATCTGCAGACCTGGGCCAAGTCGCTAGTATGTCGCAGACAGGCAGTGCCAGAGTCTAAAATGAGGACTTTCAAAGTGCCCTAGCGGTCATGTGGTTATCGCCCAGTGCACCTGCCAGCTCTGTTGGGACCACAACGAGAGCGTTGCTGCTCACTTGCCTTACATCCTCTTTAGCCTGCACCATCCCCCCGCCCTAATGCGTGCTGTAGGGTGACCACAGGGATCGGAGCATCCCTGACCTACACTTCTCGTAAATACAATTGCTGCCCTCGTCATGGTGGTGGCGGGCTACTTACGCAGTAGGTGCAATGTTATCTTCCGCAGCGCTTGTTACCTTATGATCAATTTTCTTCTACTTCGTGTGGCTGCTTGTCTGGTAGGGGGATGTAATCCTCTACGAAGGTGGCAGCCTCGTCCAGGAGCATGAAGAAATATGTTTAATTTCGGTATTGCATGCGCAGCCTTGCCGGATAGAGCATCGCATAGGGAATCTTGCGTTCTCTCAGTAGTTTCTTTGCCTTTCTTGCTGGACCGCCAGGGTATAATCTGGGAAAATACGGATCACGCTTGACCCCATCTTTAGTTCTTGGTTATCCCTTGTGGCTCTTAAGACCGTAAATCGCTTGCTGTTTCTCTTCTGCTCCAACCTGTGTTGGGGCTGTGAGCGTTGTTACAACTGGTGTCTCAGCTTCACAAGCACTAGGGAAAGCGTTCGTAACCTGGTCTTAGGATAATATAATACTCTGCGCTTATAGTCTCGGGGCCGTTGGTGGTGTTTCGTTATACTTACGCCCGTGTCCAAGGGCATGGTTCAGTCCATCCCTCTGCCTCTGCTACCGTGCTGCTATGTGTCCTCCTTCGCGGGTGATGTTGGTAGCATGCAGGGAGGCCGGCCAGGAGTTACGGCACCATCCAGCCACGATGCGGGAATGCCGCTGTTCGGTCACGGACCGTGTCCTCCCACCGCCGCACCGGTTTGTGGTATGTTGTTTTGGAAGACCAATATCCTCCCAGCTTGGGCCTCAGGCACCGGCTCCCCGCTCCCGGCAGCCCGGCGCCAGAGTCACCTCTTTGCAGGGCGAGTCGGGGGCATCGTACACCGCCTCCACTAACCACCCATAGTCTCTCTACGGTTCTGCTGTCTCAGGTGTTGGGCAGCGGGACCGCCCAGGCACGTCCTCTGTTTCGGTCTCTGAAGTTCAGCTCGCCTTATGGTGACTTTGTGGCCCCCCAGTGGGAGGCGTCCTCGAGGGTGCAGCGTCTCCTCTCCTCGGTGGCCAAAGAGGCTCAGTTGTGGGGCAGGCTGTATCCCTGCCATATCTCCAGTTCCTCTGGAGCAATCTCAACAGTTTTTGGACTGTATACACCTGGCAGTTTCACGCTTGGTCCTGTTCAGTATTGTGAAGAACTGCACAGTATTTCTTGTGTATTTTGCCCGGGACCCGGGCACGCCACTGGAGCTCACACAGGAGCCTGCATTCGGCTGCGTGAGCAACAGTGCCCCCTTTAAGGTTCTGTTTTAAGGGGACTTTGCTTCTGATTCAGGAGTATTTGTACTTCTGTTCTTATTGCACTTTCTTTACTTCTAGGGTCCAATTCTGCCCATATCAGTTTTCCCTCTAAAACCACAGCAATTTTATATGTGGGCATCCCCTTTTTATACAAAAAGGCATTAGACTTTTTGGGAGGTTGATTGGGTTGAATGGATAATATTGATTACGAGATTCAACTATATTCACAGGACAATTTTTCCCTAGATGACCAAACCCTTGCACGAATAACATTTCCAATATGGATCAAGAAATTGATTTATTACTGCAGGACATTTTTCTTTTCCTGTAGGCTCCCTCTGGGATTCAGCTTTTTCAATCTCTGCTTCAAAAGAAGGGTTTATCTGGGGAAGATGAATGTCCAGTAGCTTCCTTGTTGAACTATTAGAGTGTTCTAAGTTTTCCTCAAAATGTTGTTAAAGTCATACTTCCCTTCTCTTCTTCTTTGACTTTAGATATTCACATAACTGCTGGGGTACTAACTGTTTTTGATAATGTAGTACCCCTGTCAGAATCCTGTGATTCCATTTCACAAGGTTTAACACCCAGATCTTTATTCCTTTCCTTTACTGAGATGGCTTTTAAATCATTTTCTGAGTCTGAATAGTAAAAATATTCCCCTAATATTTCGTACCTCAGATTTTCTAATAGCTGACCTCTTGTTATCTCAATGTGCTCATCAGAAAAATTCCAAAGGGCACATTTGAATTCATCCCCCCATGAAAGTATATACTGTATTTGTAATCCTGTTTCTTTTGGTGGTAACATATATATGCCTAAACCATGGGGAAAATCAATTTGTACACCCAAACAGATTATTATTTTGTCCCTCCCTGATACTCAACAGTTGAAAGGGCAAGAAAGATAATAATCATTTCCTTCTACATATTTTCTGATAGGAAGTATGACCTGAGTGTTTAACGTCTGAAAGGTTAACCCTACCTGATGACCTTTCTGATGGGAAGGGTTACCCTTTTCGTCCTCATTCAGGGTTTGTGGAATTGTTCCCTTGAAAGAATGCTGCTTTATATCTATCCCTTTCTTATAGGAACATACAGGTAGAACAGATGTATCAACTTTCTGACAAGTCATACAGGTGGTCTGCATTAGAGTTTTATATCTGTCTGCATCCCAAACCAAAAAAACCTTTCTCTTACATAATGTGTAAGCTTCCTATGGTTTGTATTATCTTTTGTTAGATGAGGCTGAACTGTTTTAAGACCATCGTTTTATGACTTTCTGGAACCACCAATTGAAACTTTACTTTGTCTCCTGAGAGGGGTTCCCCCTATAAAGCAATCCTTCTTTCACCAGAAAAAATGGTTCCCTTTTTTCACACCCTTCTTTTTCTGAGACCACTTGTGAAGGCATTTTGATTATGATCTTTTCTTTGGGCCGATGCTGTCTGAAGGCAAAGTTGAATCACTTTCAGTCTCAGAGAAGGGGAAGACATTGATAGTTTCTTCCTCTTTCCCGAAGCTTTGGATCCCCCTTCCAACATCTTCCTTCTCTGTTATTCTGGCAAGCATTTCCTTCTCAATAACTCCTTATGCGATCTTATATTCCTGGTAAACACAAAGGGAGTCCTTGCCATGATTTTGTATTAGTGCTTTAACCTTACCTTGGAAATGTGGGTCTATTACCCCTGCCAAGACCTCAATCCCAAATCGACATGTCAGCCCCAACATGGATGATAATCGGATATAAGTCCCAGGGGATGGTATCAAGACTAAATCTGTGGATATCTGTTTCTTTCCTCTGGATGAATGGTTTTTTGCCTACTCCAACAAAGGTCGAATCCTACAGATCCAATCATGGCTATTATAGGAAGCTCTGATACTCAATTTTGCATACTTCAGGGTCCCAATCTGTTTCGGCTGAGCTGCATCCCACTATTGATACCACATGTGAGACAGGCATGATATCAAGAGATGAGACAGACAACAGAATGTGAATTCAACAACCTGACTTTTATTATCATGATGGATGTTATGCCTAACCTGCCCTATAACTATGGTGGGAATACTCCTACGTCCCATCCCCTTTCCTCCATACTTGATTATGCTTTTATCATGCAAATGATTCCATCAATCGGGCAGAATAAAGAGAAAAACTGTATTAACAATGTTGTGGCATGATGGCAGTTTAAGGGCAAGTGCAGTCATCATGTGCAAAGTGTTTGCAGCGGTCAGCAGGGATTCAGTGAACCCCAAACCCAAGGGCCGGGGATGGGTTGGAGGCACTACATGGGTCACATATAGCAGTTATGACTACACACCCTGACCTGGCACTCAATCAGAACACATCACCCAAGCAACATACACATGGTCTGGACACACACGGATGGGCACTCACCGGACATTGTCTCAAGATCTGGTAGGTCTCCCACGCCTTGGATCTGATCCTCTGCGATGAACCCTCCAGCGATTTCCTCATATTGTGTGAGTTCATCCTCCTCTGGTGGTGACCCACTGCCAGTCACCAGAGTAGAGGCGTAATTGGAAGCCAGCTTGTTTTTTGCTCAGCGTTTGAGGTAATTCCAAAATTCTTTGAGCAATCATCAGCTGTGCACTTCACAAATCCAAGGGAACTAATCTGGTCCGCGATGCACTGCCAGTGCGCCCTACGCTGGGCAGTCGTAATCTTGCACCCTGCTGTCACCAGCATGTCACGGCCATGGGCCGACACGTAGCCCACAAGTGCGTCTAGTTCCACATCATTAAAACTCTGCTTCCATGAAATGCCGGAGGGGCGAGCCGTGTCTGGGGTCCCAGCCTGTGCGGCAAGAGCATGCTTCTTCCTCTTGAGAGGTGGTGCGGACAATGAGTGGCTTACGCCGCTCTGGTCTGTAGGGGCTGAAGCGCAGGTGGACTGGCCACTGGAAGCAGCGAATGTTGCGATGACCAAAGGTTTCACTGCAGGCATTGGCGGCTGGGTGCTGTTGCCAGGACCAAGCGGCACCTTGGTGTGAGAGTCCGGGACCAACACTGTCCCGGCTGGGTGACTCAGAGCCGGGGTGGAGTGAGCTGCAGCTGCCCCTGCAGCCTCCTCACCCTGGCTACTCGGGGCAGCAGATTACATTGCTGCCCCAGATCCACGTGGCCTGGTGACAGCAACTTTCACTGCCACACGTGGCTTGGACTTCGTGACACGGAAGTCGGCCTGTGAGTCATCCTGTGCCAGTTTGGTGACAAATCTGGGCCGGGTTAGCAGAGCGTGAGCTGGGATGATGTTAGCTGCATCTCCCTGACCCACTGGGGGGGCATAGGTGTCCCTGAATGGTCCTGGACACACTGCCCTCTTGGGCCACCCTGCCCACATTGGCCACCACTGCCACCTTGGCCACCCTGCTCATCCTGGCCACGTCCCCTACCGTGGCCACCTCTTGGAGGTCAGCCACCTTTGCCTCCCTTACTAGTCGGTGGCCTCCCAACCATGACACTGATGTTGTGCGAATGGGAGGTGCAGAAAACAATTGTCCTAGGCAATTGGGGTGAAGGGGGCAGGGTACTAGATGGAATACGTACCCTTGTGCTCTTGCAAGGCTTTCTGTGACCCCTGGGGGAAAATGATGGGTCACGCAACGCTCAGGCACCCCAAAAACAAAGTGCACCCGACCCCTCGGTAGCCCACGTGCGTGAATGAAGCATCCCGCAGTACGCTATGGCACCCAGAAACACATAAAATGCGTATGCGTGGTACACGCAGGCTACAATGACCTCTGAAAGGCTACGCGACACTCGGGGGCAACCACGGTGGAAAAATATGTGTGCGACTCACCGTCTGCCTGGAAAATGAACGTAAAAAAGACGTGCGTGTGCGTGTTGGCAACATCCCCGCCAAAAGAAGAATTGAGCTCTGCCTCAGTAAACAAGGAGTATGTACTGCAACAGTTGTGAAGTAATCGTGTGTGAACCGACAAGAAGTACAAGAATCACCCGCTCGCTCTCCACAAAAGGCACTTAAAAGAAAATGGCGTCCTACGCGCACCTTTAACCGCTGCGCACGGCAACCCCTACGCATGCTACGTCACTTAAGCGCTTACGGGCTAAGGGCCTTTCCTCGAATTATACTCATTCACATGCGGATGTGCTGTTTTTGCATGTGCGTATTCACTATCCATCCGTGCAGAGGGAAATGCCCGCGTGCGTCACGTCACTTACACGCTAAGGCCCTTTCCTCGAATTACATGCTGACATGCTCTTTTTTTCATGTACGGATTCACTCTGCATCAAGCTGGCCACGCAACAACACACGGATGACCACGCTCCTGCCCAGAAGGCCATTTTCCTGCCCCCCAGATCCCCAAGCCACCTCCCACGAGCCATCTGCTGCTGCCTGCCTGCCTGCTGGCCACATGCCCTGCTATTTGGTGCCTGCACATCAGCAATCTGCAGGGGTCCAGTTGTTGCGACCACCCCTGCTGGAACAGAAGACTCCTGACTGCTGTTCCATCGCTGCACAGCCCAGCACCCAGTTGCCCACCCACACCTGCCTCGGGGGTTGCCATGTCGGGCCAAACTCCATCTGGGACCAGTGGCGACCCCCCGGCAGAGAGGCAGAGGGCTGCCAGCTTCACTGCAGGAGAAGCTGGCATCCTTTTGGAGCAAGTCCTGGTGCGATATGATGCCCTCTTCGGACGACCATGCGCAGACAAGGATGGACGGGAGAGGATCTGGTTGGACATCGTGGGTGCCATCAACGCGGAGGGGGTGGCAACTCGCAACCTGAAACACGTTCATAAGCGCTGGGAGGACTTCAGGTCCAGGACCCTCAGGAAGGCCCGGCGCCTCTTGGACGCAGCAGAGGCAGTGGGGTGCCGGGTCGGCCTTACCACCAACCAGATTAGGGTCCTGGCACGCATTCGCCCAGTGTTTCACCTCCAGGTCCTCGAGAGGCAGACCCGTCTGGAGTCAAGCGGTAAGTGTCCATGCATGCTCATTGGACGCAGTGCATGTTGGTGTGCCAGGAGTGTGCAGCTTGGACATATGTCTGACATGGCCCATGTATGTATGTGTATGTGCAGGGACATGACCGTGCTGCATGTGAGTCGAGTCATGTGTGGTGTATGTGTTCCAAAGCATGACGCACACCTGCATGTTAAGATGCACACGTTTGCATGCCTCTGTATGTACTCAGCCATGTTTGGGGTGTGACACATGGGTGCTCGTCATGCCTTCATGTACGTGCAAAGTCTACTTGTGTGTGTATGTCTATTTGGGGGGGTGTGACTGTGAGACGCCATGGATGCATGTGACACAGACATGTAGGTACCCGATTGGCAGATGTGACATAGTTGCCGATGATTGCACTGTGACAGGTGGTGGAGATGTACAGATGCATGTCTGTCTGGTGGCGTGTGTGCATGTGTTCGGCACTCCCCATGTTGCTTATGACGTCATGCCATCCTTTGGATGTTCATGCAGTTGTGTGTGTGTGTGTGTGTGTGTGTATGCTGCTGCCTGCTGCATGATTCCTGTTAATTTGTACATTTGTGTGGGTTCAAATGATATGAGTGTTGGGGAGTGTGATGCCATCTGTGAAGTTTGATACTGCCACTCATGTGCAACTGTCATGTGTGTATCAGACCATTGTACAGTGCCCTGATGCCTGAGTTCTATCTCTCCCTGTCTGCAGCGTCGACTGACGAAGAGGGCAGAGACGGTGCTGTGGAGCACAGCGGCAGGGATGCCACCGCCAGCAGGAGACGCAAGGCCCAGCTCTCCTCCGAGGTAATCATATCTTCCAGGAGTGAGGAGTCTGGTGGCGCGTCCATGGCCGCAGCTGCTGAGGGAAGGTCCAAGAGGCAGAGGTTGGAGGCGGACTCCTCGGCAGCAGAAGGGGCAGCTAAGCCCCCACAGGGGCCTATGGAGGAAGATGGCATGGAGTCATCCAGGTTGGTGGGGGTTTGGTTGAAGAGGAGGCTGTGACAGCCCCACGCACGGGGCCTGGAAGGGGGGATTCCACTGGTGCTAGTGGTGCATTCCAGGGGCAGGGACAGGAGGCAGCACAGGCCGCCACAGAGGTGCCTGTGTGCAATCCTGTCCCCGATCCTGTTACTGCATCATCCCGCACCAGCAGGGATGCCTTCGTCCAGACCCGTTTTCAGGGTGGGGATGCACAACCAACAACTGGCCTTCCTCTCCCTGCAGACGTGGCAATCCGTGACTGGATTGAGCCTGTCTTAGCTGGTGTGACGTTGCGCCAACGTGGTATTCGGGATGACGTGCAGGGTTCTCATCAGGAAAATGCATGTCATTTTGAATACCTGTTTGGGCGCATCTCACTACTAGGACAGGTCGTCGGCACTGGGTTTCTCCGTGTGCTGGATCTTCTTGCGACACCCCCTCCTCAACTGAACCCCTATGCGCTAGTCGTCCTCTGAGCCATCTAACCGCCCAAGTATCACCTGGGCCCCCTTTGGAGCTGCCCCTGAGCCAGCGGCCAGGCTGGTAGAGGACACATCCCTGCCACAGTCGGGAGTCGGAGGTCCAGCAGTGGTGGCCACCCCACCAACTGGACCCCAGCAAATGGAGGATGTGCAGGCATCAACAAGCAGGGCACGTGCACGGCGGCACCAGAGGATTCCATCAGCCTGGATGCCGTTGTGCCAGAGGCAGTTGCATTAGAGGCAGCAGCAGGCTCAGTGTGGGAGCCATCATGGCTCGGGGCCATCAACATCCCGGGGACAGGCATCGGCCGGTGGGCAGGAGGACCCAGGATTGGGAGTGTCTTCCGTGCGGCAGCAGTTGGGCCAGCAAATAGATGCAGAGCGGCAGCGGGCGGAGAGGACACAGTTCACAATGGTCAGGGCGGAGAACTCCATGCACCGGGCTTTGAGGCGGGTTGAGTGCCTTGCGGCAACTTGCAGGGAGTTGGAGCATGCCTTGGCTGCATCCCTGCGAGACCTCTAGGCCAGGGAACAGGCCCGCCTCCGGAACACCGACATGGAGTTCGATGATGCCCTGGTCCGGGACATCAAAAAGTGAGCCGTCGGACTAGCCCTCCACCTTTGTATATAGTTATTTAGGTTTAGGTTTCATTTTGTTTTTTTATGATTTGGAGTACACTTTGCTCCCATTTTTGTATATAGTTGTGTTTTACATAGGGTTTTCTGTAGGTTTCATTTTGTTTTGGGATCATGGACCCTTCAGACTTTCATTGTAAATAGTTCCGGACATGTACACACTTTCATTTTTTTGTCATCCCATGGAGTAATGTTTTTTAATGCTTTTCAATTTTGGATTCATTTCTATGGACTTTGGCGATGGACCACTTTTCATTTTTCATGTCTTGGTTTTTAATTTTTCCTTGGATTTTACTTTCTTTTTCATATTGCATCCATTATTTCCTCATTTGCATGTGTGGTTTTCATTTTGTCATTTTGTTTTCTTTTTAATACATTTCATAAATCTACATTATTGGTGTGGTCTACTCTGATTGGTTTCGTGCATGTCTCCATGAGCATTGGCTCAGTCATGTGTTGCCACTGTGTGGCTCTGTGTGACATTTATTCATGGGCATGCTGGTTCTTTTCAGACTCTCATGGCATGGGTAATTTACTAGGGAGTGGGTGCAGTGGATGGTTGGGTGTTTGTACTGGGGGGTAGAGGGGGGATTTGGGTTGGCATTAGGGCCATGGGTCTGTATTGTTATGACGTGGTGTTTGGGGGACATAAGTCGGGGCCTGCAGGCAGGTGCCCATCACTGGTGGGGGGACATGTGTCGGTCCTGCTGGCAGGTGCCCGTCACTGGTGGGGGGGACATGAGTCGGGGCCTGCTGGCAGGTTGCTGTCAATGGGGGTGGGTTGGAGGGACATGTGTCTGGGCCTGCTGGCAGGTCCCCGTCACTGGTGGGGGGGACATGAGTCGGGGCCTGCTGGCAGGTTGCCGTCAATGGGGGTGGGGTGGAGGGACATGTGTCAGGGCCTGCTGGCAGGTGCCCGTCACTGATGGGGGGGGACTTGCGTTGGGGCTCACAAGTGCATGGTGCCATGTGGCCTGCCTGCAGGGCATGGTCAGGGTTTTCAGTGGTCCCCCCTGTGGTGTAGGGTGCCTGTGGTGCATGGTCAGGGGTGTATGGTGGTCCCCTGTGGTGTGGGCTGCCTGCAGGGCATGGTCCGGGTGGATGGGCTGCCTGCAGGGCATGCCCAGGGGTGTATGGTGGTCCCCGTCGTGTGGGCTGCCTGCAGGGCATGGTCAGGGTGGATGGGCTGCCTGCTGGGCATGGTCAGGTGTGTAGGGTGGTCCCCTGTGGTGTGGGCTGCCTGCAGGGCATAGTCAGGGGTGTAGGGTGGTCCCCTGTGGTGTGGGGTGCCTGCGGGGCATGTCCAGGGTGGATGGGCTGCCTGCGGGACATGGTCAGGGGTGTAGGGTGGTCTCCTGTGGTGTGGGGTGCCTGCGGGGCATGGTCAGGGTGGATGGGCAGCCTGTGGGGCATGGTCAGGGTTTTAGGGTGTTCCCCTGTGGTGTGGGGTGCCTGCGGGGCATGACCAGGGTGGATGGGCTGCCTGCAGAGCATGGCCAGGGGTGTAGGGTGGTCCCCTGTGGTGTGGGCTGCCTGTGGGGCATGGGTAGAGGGGAGGCTACATCCGGGAGGGGCCGCACTGCCAATTTGCGTGTAAAGCTCACTCGCGTACCCCAGAATACACGTACCCCACCCCGCCAGCGAAATCGCGTGTCAAGCTCACTCACATACTCTGGAATACACATACCCCGCTCCCGCCAGTGAAATCGCGTGGACAGCTCACTTGCGTACCGAGGAATACACGTACCCCACTCCCACCAGCGAAATTGCGTGTAAAGGTCAGTCGCGTACCCCGGAATACACATACCCCGCTCCCGCCAGTGAAATCGCGTGGTCAGCTCACTTGCGTACCCCAGAATACAAGTACCCCGCTCCCGCCAGCGAAATCGCATGTAAAGCTCACTCGCGTACCCCGGAATACACGTACCATGCTCGTGCCAGCAAAATGGCATGGGCAGCTCACTCGCGTACCCCTAGATTTGCGCACCAGTGTGGTGTGGAGCCACATTCACCCCCTGCAGGCAGCCCACACCACAGGCCTCCCCACTACACCCCTGACCATGCCCCGCAGGCAGCCCATCCACCCTGACCATGCCCTGCAGGCAGCCCCCACTACGGGGGCACCATACACCCCTGGGCATGCCCAGCAGGCAGCCCATCCACCCTGACCATGACCTGCAGGCAGCCCATCCACCCTGACCATGCCCCGCAGGCAGCCCATCCACCCTGACCATGCCCTGCAGACAGCCCACACCACGGGGGACCACCATACACCCCTGGGCATGCCCCGCAGGCAGCCCATCCACCCTGACCCACAGTCAGCCCGTCACCCCTGACCTTGCCCAGCAGGCAGCCCACACCACGGGGGACCACCATACACCCCTGGGCATGCCCCACAGGCAGCCCATCCACCCTGACCATGACCTGCAGGCAGCCCATCAACCCTGACCATGCCCTTCAGGCAGCCCACACCACGGGGGACCACCATACACGCCTGGGCATGCCCCACAGGCAGCCCATCCTCCCTGACCATGACCTGCAGGCAGCCCATCACCCCTGACCATGCCCTGCAGGCAGCCCACACCACGGGGGACCACCATACACCCCTGGGCATGCCCCACAGGCAGCCCATCCACCCTGACCATGACCCGCAGGCAGCCCATCACCCCTGACCATGACCTGCAGGCAGCCCACACCACGGGGGACCACCATACACCCCTGGGCATGCACCACAGGCAGCCCACACCGCAGGGGGGACTTTTTCCACGCAATTTGCCTGGCACAGGTGGAGTACGCGTTTTGAAGTGGGTGGGGGAGTTAATTTTCACACGTTTTGGCTGCCGCGAGCGGGGTATGCGTATTCAAGTAGGTGCGCGAGTACATTTTCACGCATTTTGTCTGCCGCGAGCGGGGTACGCGTAGTTTTTCACGCGATTACAGTGTAGGGGACCTGTAAACTGGTCCAGAGTTAGCGAGGTCCTTTGCACATTATTGGGGATTTCTATGGCTTTTCCTTGCGCAAGGGGCGTTCTTGGGGCCGTAACTGGCACTGCGGGATTTTCGCTGTGCCACGGCTGCAAATGGCTGTGGAAAATCCATGAATATGCAGTGTGCCAGAATGCTGTTTAGCGCACACGGCTGGCGCATGCTGGCGCATGCTACCTCTCTGCGCTGCCTGCGTGCGCTACTTCTGCGCTGAATTCTATGAATTACCCCCTTAGTTTGAATATACAAAGTTCCAAAAGAGCTCAGTGTTCCCTTACCCAAACTTCTAGCACAGATCACAAAAACAAAGTTCAGAAGGAGCCCAGAATTCCCTTCCCCAAGCTTCAAGCCCAGAAGCAGCAAAAGTTTAACAAACACTTGTTCTTAAGTTTTCTTCAGTGACATTTTGGTTGCGGCTCTCTGGTATGGGTGCAGTTGCCAGTCTGCATGGTCCACCCATCACAGGTCACGCAACCAAGGGACATTGGCATTTTGTTTTGGGCTTGAGACCTTGTCCAAGCGTCTTCTTTGTCTACTTTCAATTGTTAACTTTATATTCGGTCTATTTCTTCCTTCACCGAAGTTTGCAGCCATTAGGTTCTCTTTTTCTCCAACTTCACTGCCCCCCCCCCTTCTGTTAGTCGCCCAACCGCTTTCAACCACTTTCTCTTCACTGGTATTGCTTTCAATACTTTGTATTCATCCTCAGATATTCAGGGACTTTTAAAACTGTGCCTGTTGTCTGCACTTGACCACTCTGATATCCTGTTTCAAGATATTCTCTTGCCAAAATGTCAGTCTTTCTCTATTACTCGAAAAGTGTTTGAAACTTAGCAAATCTTCTATACGCAATCACTCTGATACACCGTATCTTTGTACAGCCTTGTAAGCATAGCATTCGATTGCTCATATAGTTTAGAAGCACTCGCAATTTTATTTGCGACACGTGCCCACTCTGCCATAATGTATCTTCTTTCCCTCTGGCTTGCGCACCGGGTTTCTTTACACACACAAACTCACTGGTCGCTTTATTTGATGCTGCGGCTCCTCAGCTCTCACAATTGCTCATGAATAGAGGTCAGGGTCTCACCACCTGCCCCTCAGGCACTCTTAGGCCGGCTCCTACGTCCAGGGGAACGAGCCCTTGCAGAACCAAACGGGAAGGGCTGTCGCTGCATACGGCTTCCTTCCTCTAACCTCACCGGCTCCCTGGAGACATGGTTCCCTCACCACGCTTCCGCAGAGCGCCCTGGTTTGCAACTTTCCAGTGTTCTCGCTTTCCACTCTCATGCGGTTCCCAATTGTCCATCTGGGCCTCGTTGCTGCTCTTGTCCTCTCTGCTGCTCTCTTCCTCCTTGTTGCTGCTACCATGCCACCGTTTTAGACAGGTGTATCCCATCAAGGGTGTCCAGGAGTACTTCTCTTGCTTGTTTTGCCTGATTCCAATTAGACCAATTACTGGGACATGCCTGACCTTCAGCTCTGTAGTGTTCAGATTCCCTCTTCTTCATCCCAGTACTATAGTGGTGTTCCAATAGGAAGTGTGCATCAATCTTAGTTGCCGCTTCCTCGTCTCAGTACTCGATGTGAGATTACAGGGAAAGGCTCGAAGGGCTGACAATATACCATAAACACTGAGGGAGGGTCTGATGGGTCAGTGCTAGAAATGGGGGGATTCCATGTCTCGCCTTCAGGTACCCACTCTCCAATCCCCAAGGACCCTTCACCCAGGTGATCCTGCCTCGCTAGTTCACCCCCAGGTTTTGGATTCAAAAGCAATGGCTCTTCCCTGGCCACCTGAGCAGAAGATCCCTGGGGAGTAGATGTGAGAGTACCTTCAGATTTCTCACATACCCTTCCCCAATGCAGGTTGTACTGAGGTGTTGCACAAGGAAACCAAGAGCAAAAAGCTCTCTAGTTTTCTTGTGTTCCTCTTGAGGTTTTCTTGTGGAATCACCAGGTCTACGGTCCAAGAAATCCTGCATTCTGTTAAGGTTTTCTTTTTTGTTGTTTTAAAAAGAAAAATGTATTTTACTTTTGCACAGTTACCACATTACATTTCCTACATTTGTGTTGTAAATTGCTCCAGATTACAGTTTCGTATATGTTCAGGTGATTGTTGTTAGGCAGAATCCTTGCAGTGCCCTTAGGGACCACTAGACACGATTAAGACCACAGGTGGTAATACAAGTTTTACCTTTGGTACAAGCCTGTACTACTAAGTTACAGTGGTAGCAGTAGCAGAGCAGCCAGGCTTATCTCAAGTATATGAGCAGTAGCAGAGATTACACAAAGGGACCACAATTACTGTGACTCAAGCAAACACTGACTCAAGGTTTCAGGTAAAAAATATATGTACATTTATTTTTAAACCATCAGTTATAAACACAACACTTCTATTCACCTTCAATGGTGCAGCTGGTGCCCTGGCAGTTGTTCCTGTTGGTTTCCCGCAGACCCACGATTCCTGGAGCTTCGTTGTGAAGGAGGACGTCTGAAGGGGGTCTGCACGACACAGGGATGAAGCCGGCAGCAGCGACAACGAATAAAAGGTGCGCTCCTTAAAAACAGGAGAGGCTCGGCAGGCGGCTATCCGGACCACTACAGCAGTGTGCAGCGATTTTGACCACGACAGAGACCTCTGTCTGAAGAAGATGAGCTGGTTATGCCCACCAGGCTCAAGGAAAGAAGACTCCGGACTGGTTCTTCTCTTAGTCGTCGAAGGGTAGATAGCTCAGAACTGCAGCAGGGCTTCACCGGGACGGGGTAGTTGCATCAGCCATCGTTCCCTCCGCTTCTCTTCGGTTCCTTGTAGTTCCAGAGGCGACTCTGACTTCTAGCCCAAGAGACCTGCCTTTTATGCGCAAAACCCCCATTCACACAGCCTGGCTGTTAATCACGCACCAGGGGGGTTGTCCAGCCGGGACAACCACCTCAGCCAATCATGGCAAAGTGCGATTTGGGTTTCCTAGGATACCCTGTGCAGGGGGTGACTACACCCCTTCCCCGCATTTAGTCTACCTAGACACCCAGGCGCCAAAAGGAGGGCTTCTCTGCAGAAGCCCTCCAAAAGACGGTGAACAAAGAAGGCAAACCTAGTTTGCCGCGCAAAGTAAAACACAAGAAGGACTTTAACAAAAAGAAATGGCGAATAAACCCAACCGGAGCCAAAAGAAAGACAATTTGGTCAAGCGGGTTTATGCTTAAGGCTGTTAAATTAGCCAAAAGTATTACCACGTTTATCTAATATAATCGCAGTAGAAAAGTTTGGGTAGATACCACTGCCACCAGCCAAGTCTAAATGTTAAAAGAGCGAAACAATGCTCAGGGAGGTACAGACAGAAAAGGGGTACAGATTAGCCCTTTCCAGTACTCCATGTAAGATGGGGTGTATTGGGTCTGTGGTAAGAGTGACTATGTAAAGTAAATGGCAACTTTACCTTTCTCTGGGGGACAGTAGTCAGCCCCAGCAAAATGGAGTCAGAGGGCAGTCTAAAAGACAACCCTGGGTTACTACACTGAGGGTGCTGTGTAACCCATACAAGAACAGTGGCATCTGGAGTGGTGTGCTCCAGTGCCCAAGATCACACAATGAGTAAAAACACATAGGCCAAAACACATGTAAGACTGAAAAAGGATGTACACTCTTACCAGGTCGAAAAAATAAACTCCAGAAATCCAGCAAAGCTGCTGGGGGACTCACTAGGTGAGGGAAATTAGCCCTAGAAGGAGAATTCTCCCTAACAATTGCCATACATACATTATAGCATTTCGTCTTGACTGCTTTCCCTTTCACTTTTATTGAGCAGGTATTGCCTAAATCCATCCCATATGTCTTTGGGGCGATTCGTTAAGGGTAATAAGTTAGAGTAAAATTCCTCATTATCATTCGCCCAGGACATGTCATTCACCCAGTCTTCCTTCGAGGGGGGGTTTCTTGCTCTTCCATCGTAACAATATAGCACGTTTGGCCAGCAAAAGTCCCAGATTGAGAAGTCTGCTCCAAATAGGATTAATTTTACTTACAAAACCCAGCAAGCATGCCCCCTGCTCCCACTTAATAGGTAGGTCCACCATCTCCTCCAGAGCATTGCACACATCTGCCCAGTACTCGGTGAGCGTTGCACAAGACCAGAGCAAATGAAGTATGTCTGCTTCATCGTTCCTACACTAGGGCACTTCTCCTCTGCTTTAACATACATTCTCTTAAGACGTGCTGGGGTGAGGTGCACTCTGTTCACTATCTTAAAATGTATTAGTCGGTACCTGAAGTTACAGGAGATCTGTTTGGTTAATCTGCATAATTGCATCCAGTGCACGTCTGTGGGAGTGATCCCCAGATCCCTCTTGCACCTCTCTCGCCGACACTGTAAGTTTGTACAATGCATCCCACAATGAGGCCAGCGCAGAGCGCAATCTTAGATATTGTAATTTCCATAGCGGGGTGTCTCCAATAGATGCCTTTGTCATCCCTGCTTATAAATGGACCATCGCAGAATAGGTCTCTAAAGTGAAGTATGCCCTTACTCCGCCAGTGTGTAGCTAGCTCCACATTCCACATTGGGGGCAGGTATGCTGCGCCCCAGGCCGCTATGTCCGGGTTGTACATTATTGTGTCCCTGGGATGACTGACCAGTCTGACCCAAGCTCGCTGCGTAACCAAGACAGGGTCCATTTGGTTGTCGCCCCTTGACTTCCCTTCGGCCAGCTCATGTAGGAGGTCTGCCAAGTCTTTCCCTTGTTTTTCCAGTACCATGTGGGACGCGTCGGGTCCACCCTCCACCCAGTACACAATGCATAATAGGCCTGTGGGGCCAGGAAGCACAGTTCAAAGTCAGGGGCCGCAAGGCCCCCCCTGTTCATATGGCATTGTAAGTCGCTTCCAGCGGGCTCGAGCCTGTACCTTCCACACAAACGTTGAGCATGTCCCTTGTATGCTCGTGATCAAGGTTCTCCCTGGCCACAGTGGCACCGTGCTGAACAGATAAAACAGTTTAGGGAGTATAATCATGTTGAGTAGCGCCAGCCGGCCCATAAGAGAGATATGGAGATGGCTCAAGCGGTCAATCTTAGCGCAAAGTGCATCTACCAGGTCATCATAATTGAGGGAGCAAACTAGTTGAGCTGTGCGTGCTATTTCAACACTCTGATATTTCACCCGTTGGGGCGCCCACTTAAGTCTGTGCAGATCGCTAGGTTCATCGGTCACAGCTGTAAGTGGGAATATCTCAGATTTGTTAGTATTTAGTCTGAGACCCGAATATTCCCAGAACTCCCACACCACTGTAAGCACTCTCCACAGGTATTTCTCGGGCTCTTTAACAAATAGCATGATGTTGTCTGCGTAGAGTGTAATCAACTCAACTCTGCCAACTATAGTGATCCCTGCCTGGGCGTGCCACGATTTTATGAGGTCAGCCAGCGGTTCTATCGCCAATGTGAATAGCAGTGGGGACAGCAGGCATCCCTGTCTCGTACCCACTGCTAGTTTTAGGATTGCAGTCAGTATCCCGTTGACACACACACTAGCATACGGTTGCGTGTAGAGAATACTGACCCATTGTATGAAGTTTGGGCCAAACCCATAATTGTGCGGCACTCAAAACAGGAAGGGCCAGTACACAGCGTCTAATGCCTTCTGCAGATCTAAAGCAATTGCATCACCTATAGTGTTTTTCGGGATTCTTGCTAGTATATTGTAGCACCTACATATGTTAGATGCCGTCGATCTATCCTGCACAAATCCAGCCTGGTCCTCATGCTCCATATACAGCATCAATGGGTTCAGACACGTAGCCAGTATCTTTACGAATATTTTTGCGTCAGTATTCATGAGAGATAGCGGGCAATATGATCCACAATCTTCGGGCGGCTTCCCCGGCTTCAATAGCAGGGTAATGACCGTCTTGCGCGTCGTGCCCGGGAGCTTGCTGTCTCCAGCGCCTCGGTCCACATCAATAAGAGATGGGGAGCCAGTATTTCCATAAACTCCCTATAGAACGCCACCCCCAGACAGTCGGAGCCCAGTGCTTTACCCCTTGGAAGATTTTTTATAGCTTCTTTAATCTCGCTGAATGTTATGGGTGTGTCTAGTAAATCTCGGGCTTCCCCAGATAGCAGCGTGGTAGGTATTTTTGCAAAATAATCCTCAATTTCGCTGTCTGTGGCTATGCTTTGAGGGGAGTATAAGTTAGATTAAAAATCATAAAACACCCCGCTGATCTCCTGCCTCGTGACCACCTCCCCATCACCCCTGGCGATACATGGTATGTTTGTGCTGCCTCTCTCGTTGCATGCCATGTGGGCTAATAGCTTACCCGGCCTTTCCTGTTCCCCATACCTGCGTGCGTACACCTAGTTCTGTGGACATGGTGATACCCCGAATGTAAACTTGTACGCATACCATAGGACCGCATGTTGGGATACTGATCCCTCGTTATTCTAAATAAACTGGGTGACATGTTGTGCCAGGTCGGTTCTGTATACGGGGTCACTCAGTGCCCCTGCTTTGAACCATCATGGTGCTGTCTGTGGGGCTCTCTCTGGAATGTCTAACAGCAGTGTTGCAGGGGAGTGGTCTGACAGTGTCCTGGGGAGTATCTTGGCCTCGGCCACCCACCACAGAGCCCTCTGGGACGTTAACCAAAGATCTATTCTGGAGTGCATGTCATGGACTGATGAGTAAAAGGTGTATGCTGTTTGTGTCCCATGTAGTGAGCACCAGGCGTCTCTCAAAACTAGGTCTGCCATTTGCGTGTGTATTGTGCGTGCTGCCCCTGTCAGGGATCTGTGCATGGTCGATGTTCTGTCTAGGTCTACATCTAGTATGGTATTTAAGTCCCCCCCACATATAACTTGAGCTGTCGGGTACTCAGCTCATTTCTGAAAGACCTCTGTATAATACTCCGGGTCATCTATGTTGGGGCCATATATGTTAATCAGTAACACTTCGGCGCTACCTAATTTCCTGTGCACAACCACATATCTACTACCCAGGTCACTCTCTGTTGAGTAGTGGATGAAAGGGAGCGACCTATGAATCAAGGTCATGACCCCTCTGACCCTCGTAGAGTAGGAGGTGAAGAAGCGGTGCCCTCCCCACCCGGGGGCGAACTTATGTGCCTGGTGGTCCAGTAGTTGTTTCTGTCAGAAATAAAATCTTGGCACCTGGCTTGTTCATGTATGCCATTACCTTCGTCATCTTCACTGGCATACCAAAACCCCTCACATTCCAACTGAATACTTGTATCCCCACCACCCCCTTATCAGCCATCATCTCCAATACATTCTTGTATCACCTTCGCCTTCCTGTGCATTCTACCAGCAATGCAAAAACATGTTGCAGCAACTCTGTGCGTTTTTGTAACTTTTATCTTCCCAACTTCCCTCATCTGCCCCCTGCCCGACCCTCATAGTCCCCCGAATTTCAACTATGTTTGCCCATCCCCCTTCCCCCTCCCCCAACTCTCTTACTTTTAACTTAACTATGCACTCGCATTGGGGGCGGTCACTGCAGTGGTGACAAGGGTCCCGGAGTATTGCTTGGATATTTCGTCCGGTCTAAGTTCTTTAAATCACACAATCACGTTGCCAACACACTTTGTGAATTGCTGCGGTCTATAGGGCACTTGCGATCTGTCTTAAGCCCCACATATCTGCAGGCAGCACTGCCTGATAATCTCCACTTATATCTGCAGACCTGGGCCAAGTCGCTAGTATGTCGCAGACAGGCAGTGCCAGAGTCTAAAATGAGGACTTTCAAAGTGCCCTAGCGGTCATGTGGTTATCGCCCAGTCACCTGCCAGCTCTGTTGGGACCACAACGAGAGCATTGCTGCTCACTTGCCTTACATCCTCTTTAGCCTGCACCATCCCCCCGCCCTGATGCGTGCTGTAGGGTGACCACAGGGATCGGAGCATCCCCGACCTACACTTCTCGTAAATACAATTGCTGCCCTCGTCATGGTGGTGGCGGGCTACTTACGCAGTAGGTGCAATGTTCTCTTCCGCAGCGCTTGTTACCTTATGATCAATTTTCTTCTACTTCGTGTGGCTGCTTGTCTGGTAGGGGGATGTAATCCTCTACGAAGGTGGCAGCCTCGTCCAGGAGCATGAAGAAATATGTTTAATTTCGGTATTGCATGCGCAGCCTTGCCGGATAGAGCATCGCGTAGGGAATCTTGCGTTCTCTCAGTAGTTTCTTTGCCTTTCTTGCTGGACCGCCAGGGTATAATCTGGGAAAATACGGATCACGCTTGACCCCATCTTTAGTTCTTGGTTATCCCTTGTGGCTCTTAAGACCGTAAATCGCTTGCTGTTTCTCTTCTGCTCCAACCTGTGTTGGGGCTGTGAGCGTTGTTACAACTGGTGTCTCAGCTTCACAAGCACTAGGGAAAGCGTTCGTAACCTGGTCTTAGGATAATATAATACTCTGCGCTTATAGTCTCGGGGCCGTTGGTGGTGTTTCGTTATACTTACGCCCGTGTCCAAGGGCATGGTTCAGTCCATCCCTCTGCCTCTGCTACCGTGCTGCTATGTGTCCTCCTTCGCGGGTGATGTTGGTAGCATGCAGGGAGGCCGGCCAGGAGTTACGGCACCATCCAGCCACGATGCGGGAATGCCGCTGTTCGGTCACGGACCGTGTCCTCCCACCGCCGCACCGGTTTGTGGTATGTTGTTTTGGAAGACCAATATCCTCCCAGCTTGGGCCTCAGGCACCGGCTCCCCGCTCCCGGCAGCCCGGCGCCAGAGTCACCTCTTTGCAGGGCGAGTCGGGGGCATCGTACACCGCCTCCACTAACCACCCATAGTCTCTCTACGGTTCTGCTGTCTCAGGTGTTGGGCAGCGGGACCGCCCAGGCACGTCCTCTGTTTCGGTCTCTGAAGTTCAGCTCGCCTTATGGTGACTTTGTGGCCCCCCAGTGGGAGGCGTCCTCGAGGGTGCAGCGTCTCCTCTCCGCGGTGGCCAAAGAGGCTCAGTTGTGGGGCAGGCTGTATCCCTGCCATATCTCCAGTTCCTCTGGAGCGATCTCAACAGTTTTTGGACTGTATACACCTGGCAGTTTCACGCTTGGTCCTGTTCAGTATTGTGAAGAACTGCACAGTATTTCTTGTGTATTTTGCCCGGGACCCGGGCACGCCACTGGAGCTCACCCAGGAGCCTGCATTCGGCTGCGTGAGCTACAGTGCCCCCTTTAAGGTTCTGTTTTAAGGGGACTTTGCTTCTGATTCAGGAGTATTTGTACT
This sequence comes from Ambystoma mexicanum, assembly GCF_040938575.1. Taxonomy (NCBI): domain Eukaryota; kingdom Metazoa; phylum Chordata; class Amphibia; order Caudata; family Ambystomatidae; genus Ambystoma; species Ambystoma mexicanum. The sequence goes on along the minus strand of NC_090931.1, from coordinate 484,777,355 downwards.
TCTGTTCTTATTGCACTTTCTTTACTTCCAGGGTCCAATTCTGCCCATATCAGTTTTCCCTCTAAAACCACAGCAATTTTATATGTGGGCATCCCCTTTTTATACAAAAAGGCATTAGACTTTTTGGGAGGTTGATTGGGTTGAATGGATAATATTGATTACGAGATTCAACTATATTCACAGGACAATTTTTCCCTAGATGACCAAACCCTTGCACGAATAACATTTCCAATATGGATCAAGAAATTGATTTATTACTGCAGGACATTTTTCTTTTCCTGTTGGCTCCCTCTGGGATTCAGCTTTTTCAATCTCTGCTTCAAAAGAAGGGTTTATCTGGGGAAGATGAATGTCCAGTAGCTTCCTTGTTGAACTATTAGAGTGTTCTAAGTTTTCCTCAAAATGTTGTTAAAGTCATACTTCCCTTCTCTTCTTCTTTGACTTTAGATATTCACATAACTGCTGGGGTACTAACTGTTTTTGATAATGTAGTACCCCTGTCAGAATCCTGTGATTCCATTTCACAAGGTTTAACACCCAGATCTTTATTCCTTTCCTTTACTGAGATGGCTTTTAAATCATTTTCTGAGTCTGAATAGTAAAAATATTCCCCTAATATTTCGTACCTCAGATTTTCTAATAGCTGACCTCTTGTTATCTCAATGTGCTCATCAGAAAAATTCAAAAGGGCACATTTGAATTCATCCCCCCATGAAAGTATATACTGTATTTGTAATGCTGTTTCTTTTGGTGGTAACATATATATGCCTAAACCATGGGGAAAATCAATTTGTACACCCAAACAGATTATTATTTTGTCCCTCCCTGATACTCAACAGTTGAAAGGGCAAGAAAGATAATAATCATTTCCTTCTACATATTTTCTGATAGGAAGTATGACCTGAGTGTTTAACGTCTGAAAGGTTAACCCTACCTGATGACCTTTCTGATGGGAAGGGTTACCCTTTTCGTCCTCATTCAGGGTTTGTGGAATTGTTCCCTTGAAAGAATGCTGCTTTATATCTATCCCTTTCTTATAGGAACATACAGGTAGAACAGATGTATCAACTTTCTGACAAGTCATACAGGTGGTCTGCATTAGAGTTTTATATCTGTCTGCATCCCAAACCAAAAAAACCTTTCTCTTACATAATGTGTAAGCTTCCTATGGTTTGTATTATCTTTTGTTAGATGAGGCTGAACTGTTTTAAGACCATCGTTTTATGACTTTCTGGAACCGCCAATTGAAACTTCACTTTGTCTCCTGAGAGGGGTTCCCCCTATAAAGCAATCCTTCTTTCACCAGAAAAAATGGTTCCCTTTTTTCACACCCTTCTTTTTCTGAGACCACTTGTGAAGGCATTTTGATTATGATCTTTTCTTTGGGCCGATGCTGTCTGAAGGCAAAGTTGAATCACTTTCAGTCTCAGAGAAGGGGAAGACATTGATAGTTTCTTCCTCTTTCCCGAAGCTTTGGATCCCCCTTCCAACATCTTCCTTCTCTGTCATTCTGGCAAGCATTTCCTTCTCAATAACTCCTTATGCGATCTTATATTCCTGGTAAACACAAAGGGAGTCCTTGCCATGATTTTGTTTTAGTGCTTTAACCTTACCTTGGAAATGTGGGTCTATTACCCCTGCCAAGACCTCAATCCCAAATCGACATGTCAGCCCCAACATGGATGATAATCGGATATAAGTCCCAGGGGATGGTATCAAGACTAAATCTGTGGATATCTGTTTCTTTCCTCTGGATGAATGGTTTTTTGCCTACTCCAACAAAGGTCGAATCCTACAGATCCAATCATGGCTATTATAGGAAGCTCTGTTACTCAATTTTGCATACTTCAGGGTCCCAATCTGTTTCGGTTGAGCTGCATCCCACTATTGATACCACATGTGAGACAGGCATGATATCAAGAGATGAGACAGACAACAGAATGTGAATTCAACAACCTGACTTTTATTATCAGGATGGATGTTATGCCTAACCTGCCCTATAACTATGGTGGGAATACTCCTACGTCCCATCCCCTTTCCTCCATACTTATGGGACATCTCTCCATCCTGTGGGACGGGACCGGAGCACATTGTAAAAAGTATGCAAAAATGTTGCAAACATTTTTAGTCCTTCCTCTCTTTCTGCCCGCTGGCCCGGCACGCGGCCGTAACACCGCCCATCTTGGCTCTGCCCCGCGCATCGCCCATCAGTCCTTTTCTCCGCTCGTTCGGGACTGGACGCACTTGCATCCGCGGAAGATCTTCTTCCCTTTTTTCCTCTCTGGCTCTCGCTAGCGATCGTGTGCTATTCTCTCTATGTTATTCAAACTAGACTTTCCAGATTGTTCCTCGTGTCACCAACGCTTCGCGAGGGCGGATCCCCATCCTCTTTGTTTAGAGTGTTTGGGTCCGGATCACCGTTGGGACTCCTGTTTTTACTGCGACTCCCTTTCGGTCCGGGCACTTCAACGCCGGTTAGAGCGGTGGGAGGAGGTGTTTCGACGTACTCCTCCTTTGCATTTTCAGGCGTTCATCGACGAAAAGAAGAAACACCCGGTAAGTTCTTTACTTTTTAGAGCACCCCAGCCGAGAGATACCTTTCCGGGCTCTTCCCGAGCCGGGAGGAGCGTTAGTCGCTCTGTCACCAGGGTTTGCCCCGAGGTGCCTTCTGGGCCTAACAATTGTATCAGAGTTTTCTCTGAGGGTCTCCGTAAGGGGCCTGTGGATACCGGAGTACACTCCGAGGACCCTCCTGTGGGGGCTGCTTGTAGACCCAGTTCTACCGAGTCGTGGGGTACCGGAGCTCGCTCTGAGGCCTCTTTATCGGCTTCCCTCAAAAGTACCGGGGTGCGCCCCGAGGCCTTGGTTGGGCTTGGTGTTACTGAACGAATATTCGAGGCCCGCGTTAGTAAGGCTGTTACCGGACCTGGGTCCGAGGTCCCTCGTACAGAGGCTAAAGTTACCAACATTTCTGAGAGGCCTGGGAAGGCCTTATCGGTGAAAGTTGTTTCTTACCGTTTCCGCTCTTGTGGCGACGCCAGATCTGTTGAGGGGGCAAAGAAGGAAAGTTCTTCCTTTACCGGCAGTGCCGAGGTCCTTCCTGAGAAGGCTAATTTGGCTATTGGTATGTCGCAGAAACATTCCAGGCCTCATAGTACCGGCTCGGTCGAGTTCCTTACGTAAAGGCTAAAGTTAAGACCCCTGATCCATCGACTGGGAACCCTACCTCACTTCCTCACGTGGCTCAGTTCCCCTCAGGTGATGGCAAAATGGCGGTGTTCCCACCACAACTACGGCAGCATTTTGGGCGCTTCCACTACAACTACTCCATTGGCCTTAGGTGTAGGGCTTGGTTCTGTGGGTGAACATAAAATTCCTTGTGCGCATCCGTTTCGCTCAGTTTATGACTGGAATGCTCGGCTGCCCTTTTCGCACAATGTTTTGTTGCCTGTGGGGTCGGCACCTTTGATTTTTGTGGACACTTAGGGGGATGGGCCTGTGTGGCAACCCTCCCCTTTGCGTCCCTGCAATTATCCTCCTCATGAGAGGCCTCCTCCGGTATCCCCAACACCGTCTCCGGAGGACGCTTTTTTCGGCAAATTTCAAATGCTCATGCGCACCGACCCCATGAGGGAATATTTCAAGGGTCTTTTTAGGGAGATATGCCCACCTGCGCCTCCGGCTCCACCCGCTCCTCCGGTGGCTCCGCCGGTGCCGCCCTTGCCTACAGTGCCGCCCCCGACCCTTCCGTCATTGCCTCCATTGTCCCCTGTGGACAAGGCTATGCCTGACGCGGTTCAGCAGGATCCTGACCTGTCGGATGATACGCAGGGCGATCAGGACCACAGGGACCAGCCCCACTCTATTATAGCTTTTCATGACCGGGTACTGGACATGATGTGCCTTTTGGATGTTCCGGTGCCCGAGGCACACGCTCCGCAGGAGAGTGTGCTTTCTGGGGCATTCACCCTGTCTCCTTTGAAGCGTACCGGCCTGTTCTTGCAGAAGGACGTTTTGGCCGAGGTCCGTAGGGTTTGGGAAAAGCCACACTCTGGACTTTTTGTCAATAAGAAAATTGACGTGTGATAGAGGCTGCATTCTTCGGAAGAGGTGGCCCTGTCGTCTTGTCCGCCCCCTCCTCCACAGTGGTGGCTGCGGCCACTTTACAGTCCAGGCCTGCAGCATCCTCTTCTACGACGGCTACTCAGGTTCTGGGGAAGGAGGACAAGCTCCTTGACTCCCTTGGGAGGAAGTTTTTCGCTAACTTGGCCTTGCAGCTCCGGCAGGGCAATGCAGAACTGGTGTTAGCGGGGGCGAATATGAGGATGTGGAAAAGTCTGTCGGAATTCGAGGAGTTCATTCTGGTCGAGATGCTGGAAGACTTTAAGGCGGGATTGTCCGATGCCAGGGTCTTGGTCCAGGATCTGCTGGAGGCAGTGGCTCATCACGTCGACACTTCGGCTCGGGGCCTTATGCTAGGAGTTGATACTTCCCGACAGGCGTGGTTGCATGCCACCAAATTTTCAAAGGAGGTGCAGGACAAGGTGTTGGACCTTCCGTTTGACGGTAAGGAGCATTTCTAAAACTAAGGACAGCACCCAGACAGCTAAGTCCTTGTCCGTCCTGGTTAAAACTCATTTTAAGACCCAGAGACCGTTGTCGCAAAGCTGGCCCTCTTCTGGGTTTAGAGGTTTTCTAGACCATAAATCTCGTAGAGTGGATACCCGTTCGGGTAATAACCACCGGAGGCAGCAATGGACTTAGTTTTTCTCCCGCTCCTCAGCCTCCTCCTCAAGTTCAGGTGGTATCACCACTGAAAAACCTGCAAAATGAGGGTTCTCCGCACTCGCACGAGACCCCGGTGGGAGGACGCATTGCATCTCATTGGGAGGCATGGCAGACCATCACTGAGGATAGGTGGGTCTTATCAGTCGCTCGGGCGGGCTTCCGCTTACCCTTACCCCCTACCCTACCCTTCAACCCTCCTTTCCAGCAGTCGGGGTCGTCCTCCCTAAAAGCTGAGATTCAGAAACTTTTGGATCTCAGAGCTGTGGAACCCATTCCCCTTGGGGAACGAGGGGAGGTCTTCTACTCCCGGATGTTTACGGTGCCCAAACCCAACCAGGCTGGCCTGCGCACCATCCTAGACCTTTCCCAGTTCAATCTTTTCCTACCCCAAGAGAAATTCAAGATGATCACGCCCGGCCAGATACGGTCCTCCTTGCAGATGGGCGATTGGCTCAGCGTGGTGGACCTTCAGGATGCGTACATGCATATTCTGATTTGGAATCCACACCCCCAGTCACCACCCCCTGCCCCTAAGGGACTCCTGGGTCAGCTCTTCCATTTAGGGGGACAAGCACATGCAGAACCAAACGGGAAGGGCTGACACTGCACACAGTTCCTTCCTCTGACCTCTCCAGCTCCCTGGAGCCTCGGCTCCCTCACCAAGCTTCTGCAGAGCACCCTGCTCTGCAACTTTCCAGTGTTCTCACTTTCCGCTCTCCTCCGTTTCTCAACAGTCCACCTGGGCTTCGCTGCTGCTCTCTTCTTCCATGCTGCTGCTGTCACGCCACCCATTTATACACATGTATCCCACGAAGGTTGTTCAGGTGTGCTCAGTCCTACAGATAAGGTGCGTATCTTGGCTTTATACGCATGTAATTAAAGCCATTACGGAGCATTTAATTTTCTTCTGCGTACATTTACCCTGTATTTATTTTCATTAAAAAGCATGCTTTTTTCCTCTAGATGGCAGCAGAGGGCAATAATCTCCATCTCTGAGTGCATTACACAACATCTTTTATTAAATCACTGAAAGTACAGTGGGGTTAACTAGATTTTTGGGACTTCTAGTTTACCATTCAGGCTTAACATGTTAATGTAAGGATTTACATATTGTCATGTGGTGTTATTATGCAATTTGTGTTTTTGGAAGTAAACTCTTTAAGACATCATTACTGAAATCCAAACTATTTGTACGGAGTAACGCTTGGAAGGTATGTGGTCAAATTTCCAGAGTGGATTAAAATCCCAGCTTCACTGTTCAGCCAAGTTTTGTGATCCTGGTCCCCTGTCCCCATACGCCACCCTGCCTCCCACCCCATCTGTCCGGCCATCCTACTCCCTCCTTTTTGGAAGCAACCAGAGGACCACTATTTTTTTTTTAAAGGTTTTTATTAATTTTATTCAAACCAAACAACAATACAAACGAAACACGCAGTGCAATTTACAAAAGTTTCATTATTCACCAATGAATCTTGGTCACTGCTCCCCCCATCCCACCCCCCTTTATGAGCCTATTTGTTCCTCGCATTCTGTATCTGCTTCACGTGGCAGGGTCTCGCTTCCCTCGGATTCTGTCGGATCTTGTATTGCCCCAAACAGTTCTGCTATTAATAATTTCCATGCCATCAGGGTACCCGCTTCTTCCTCCCCCCTTATGCTGCTCGCCTCTTGCCATACCATCGTCTCAGCCTCCGCCCATTTCTGCAACTCCCTCCACCACACCTCCACCCGTGACTTGTGACACGTCTTCCATCCCATGGCACTCCTTCATTTTGCAAGCACATATGCCAAATCTTTTAGTTTACCAACATGTTTAAGTTTTCGTGATCTGGGGAACCCTCCCAGCAAGCAGGCCCAAGCCGTGTTTATGAGGATCGTGACCCCCTTTTCCGCTAGTTTAGAAATGCTCAATTACTGGCATGACCAAAACATGTGTGTCATGTCAGCGTTTTCCTTGTCGCATTTGGGACACGCCTGTCGCCCAGCATTTTCGAACTTGGATATCCTCAGAGGAGTCATCCATGCTCTGTGCGTTATATACAATTGTATTTGTTTTAGTCTCGCATTTCTTGACACCTTCTTGTGGTATCCCAGGGCACGTTCCCACATCCCATCCTCTATCGGGGCTCCTACTTCCGCTTCCCAGTCTAGTCTCAATTGTGTCAGCTCCTTCCCGACCTTGGTCATCACCATCTCATACAGTCTAGAAATCTCATGCCCCCCTTCCGATATGTCATATATTGCCCCCATGATAGAATCTGGTTCTTCTGCCAATACTGTTTCCGGCCACGTTTTCCGAATTCTCTGTACCATTCTATGATACGTAACATGCTGGCCTGTATGTAATCCCGCTTCTTCCCCAAGCACTTCGAAATCCTTAATGGTCCCCTCTTGCCAAATGTCCCCTAACGTTACCAACCCCACCGATTCTCAGTAGGTCCTGATAATCACCCTCAGCTGCTTATCTCCCCCTGCCAATGCAACCAGCGGCACCTGCAGGGAGCATGGGAATGGGTCCTCCATCATCCGGCATGCTCGACGCCACATTTTCCACCCAAGCATCATCATCCCAGGTGCTCATTCATTTCTGACTCAGGCAGCCAGATCATTTCCCTTAAGTAAAACGGGGCACAATCATGCCCAAACAACCTTAGTTCAGGGGTCGCTTCATCGGAGAGCCATTTGGCCACATATTGTAGCTGGCTCGCTACATAATAAACCTCAAAATTAGGCAGTTTGATCCCCCCCTTTTCATAAAAGTTCTGCAGCTTCCATAGCGCCACTCTGTTATGGGTATCATGCCACAGGAAGTCCCTACACATACTGTTTAGTTTAGCAAAAAACTTCTTGGGTATCATATATGGAATATTACTAAAATAATGTATAAGCCTAGGTAGGACCACCATCTTCAGCATTGCATCTCGCCCCATCATTGCTAGGGGCAACTTCTCCCAGAACTTCATGCATTTATCGATTTTCCCAATGCTACCTCGGTGTTGTGCCTATGTTCCTCTTCTGCCGTGTGGTACACGTCTATTCCAAGGTATCGGAAAGACCTTACCTCCCATGGTACTTGTAACACCGGTAACCTTTTCATACAGGTTCCCTTATAGCTACCCAGCGGAAAAATGCTAGATTTCTGAGGATTCACCGTTATCCCGGACAGCCCTGCATACCTCTCCATCACTTCCAGGACTTACTGGAGATTTTCTTCTGGGTATTTCAAGTATAATAACAAATCATCTGCATATAAGGATAACAGGTGTCGTTCCCCGCCTACCTCAATACCTATCATATCATATTGTTGCCTGAGGTATATTGCTAGGGGCTCCAGGGCTAGAATGTAAAGCATCGGGGACCAAGGGCACCCCTGCCTGGTGTCTCTACTAAGTTGCCACTATCGGATATCACTGATCCTGTTCGAACTCTGGCTAGCGGCTCACTATATAGCATCTTTACCCACCTGATGTAACCGGGCCCCATTCCGTACCCTTCCAGGGCCGCCAGCAGCCGTGGCCACTTGACCGAGTCGAAAGCTTTTACCGCTTCTAAAGACACAATCGCCATTTCGCCTTCAGTCTTACTACCCCATTCGACCACCCGGTGGAGTCGCCTGTGATTACGAGTTATGTTCCTATTCGGGACATAGCCCGTTTGGTCTGGGTGTATTAATTTGCTAATTACTCTTCGCAATCTGCCAGGACAGCCGTCAATATCTTGCTGTCTTGGTTCAGCATCGACAAAGGTCTGTAAGAGCCACAGCTATGCCCCGGTTTGTTAGGTTTGGGAAGCGGTATTATGATCACCTCTCTGAGTGACTCCAGCAACCGTCCCACTTCAAACGCTTCATTAAGCATTTCTAACATTGGGGGAGCACTCTCTATATACCTTATAAAATTCACTTGGGAACCCATCCGTCCCTGGGGTCTTACTGGTAGGCAACTGCCTCACCACTTCTTCTAACTCCTCCAAAGTAATTGGTGCATAAAGCTCCTCTCTTTCCTCCCCACTTATCTTGGGCAGTCCTATATCTTCTAGTGTTTCGGGTATCTCCTCATGGCTGCCTCCCTCCTTATCCCCGTATAGCACCTTATAATAATCCGCAAACTCCTTGTTGACTCCTTCTTGGGTGTCCGCTACCCCACCATCTTCCCTCGTTATCGTTCTGATCTGGGGTCTGGGAGTTTCGCTCTTGTATAGCCACGCCAAGAGCCGCCCTGTTTTATCCCCTCCCGCATGCTGTCTCTCTATATACTTTTTGTAATTGAGGTTGCAGAGCCTTTCCCAGTGTTCCGCACACTTCTGCTGCAGCTTAAGTGCCAGCTCCATGTCTACGCTTCCACTTTTTAATGCTCTTTCTAGTTCTTCTTCTGATCTTTGTAGGTCCGCCAGGACCTCGCCCTGCAGGCCCTTTGATTTTGCTATGGCAACCCCCCGCATCACTATGTTAAAGGCTTCCCACAATGTACCTGCCGAGTCAACGCTACCAGTATTCACCTCGAAGTAGTTAGTAATCTCTTGCCTTATATCTTCTCTAAAGACTGGGTCTTTGAGGGCCTCTGCTCGGAGGCGTCATGTCGGAATCCGTGCCCTCGGGGGGCAGTATTGCCACCCGAGAACCAGAGGCGAGTGATCCGAGAGGACCCTCGCCTTATATTCTATCTGTGTAATCTCTGTAATTACATCTGACGTGGCAAAGAGATAATCAAGTCTTGTATGTAGCTGCTGCGGGGCGGAGTAGTGCGACTATTGCTTTTCTTGGGGGTATTGTGTCCTCCACACATCTGCCAGGCCAAAATCATCTAGCAGTGTCGGTAATGATTTAGCCGCTGGGGTGGGCCTATCAATCTTGCCATCTGATCTATCTACCTTGGGGTTCATTACACAGTTAAAATCCCCACCCTAGATCACCGCACTAACCACACACATTCTAAGGTTGGTGCACAGAGTTCTGAAATATGCCGCCGTGTTTTGGTTGGGGGCATATATATTTACAATGCTTATCTCCTTATTCTCCACAAGCCCCCTCAATATGACCATCCTCCCATCCGTCTCACCACTTCCTGTAATAGTTGAAACGGGACGTGCGGCGCCACCCAGATCAGTACTCCTCTAGCATAGGCAGAGTATGACGAGCCCACCACAACCCCTTTCCATTTCTTCCCTAACAACTCCATCTTTTCCCGTGTCAGATGAGTCCCCTGCAGCAGTGCAATATCTATCTTTTGCCTTCTCAGATACAACATGACCTTATTCCTTTTCAAATAGCTGTTAAGTCCCCTGACATTCCACGTGATTATTTTAAGATCTCCCATGGCTCGTTAATAATCCTCTCCCTTACCTCCAGCCGATCCCTCCCACCCGCGCAATACAGATTCAACCATCCGGCTCTTCTATGTAAGCTCATGTTCAAACTTAAACCCCCCATAACTATATACACACAAAACTCCCTGCCTCCCCTCCCTCCCCCCTCCCAGCCCTTCCCCAACAACACCCTCCCCAACTGTTGCCCAGCTCCATTCCTGGATCTCAGGCACCCCCACATCTAGCCCTGTCCAGCACAAGCCTATGCTCAGGGCTCAGTAGGGTGAAGCCACCCTAATGGCCACTCAACTACTAATTTTCAGGGGTGGGTTGCTTCCGTCCTGTTGTTCCTATTTTCAAGTTTATTGCGCTTTATGTTAATGCTATGCAGCTCCCACTTGCATTTTACCCACTATATTCCAGTCCATGCGGAGCACAAGGCCCGAAAGCTACACACTGTCCATCCGGTCTCACTTTTCCCAATATAACCAGGGTCACCCTCCCACTTACCCCCTCAATGTCCGTGACACACGCTCTTCAGTTGTCATGCTCCTGCCGATCTCGGCCTGCCTCTTGTTCCGGGCAACCCTGCAGGTCCAGCCATGACACCACCTCCTCTGGAGTGTCAAAGAAAAGCGCTCTGCTCTTATGTAGCACCTTCAGCTTTGCCGGGTACAGGAGCATGGACTTAATGCCTGCCACTGCAGCCTCCTTTTGACGGCCACGTAGCTGTACCTCTGCCTCTGCACCAGCATCGTGTAATCCGGGTATGCCGTGATGTTGGTGGATGCTCTCCCTATTGTTCCGCCTTTACGAAAATATTCCAGGATCTCCTCTCTGTCTTTATAGTTCAAGATCCTCGCGATGATCGGTCTCGGCGGGGCCCCAGGTCGTGGTTTCCTCATTAAGGCGCGATGTGCCCGCTCCACCGTGAACCCCTGTGAGAGCTTGTCTGCTCCTATCCCCTGGAGGATCATGTTCTCCACATAGTTTGTGGGGTCTTGGCCTTCCTCCCCCTCCGGCAGGCCGACCACCCGTATGTTATTTATTCTCGCCCTTCCTTCCTCTTCTTCCTCCCGATTTTCAAGATTAGCAACCTGCTGTTTTAGCACATGGACCTCTTTTGCATTATTCGCGCTGACATCTGTATTGGTCTTCACTGCGCTTTCCAGACCACTCGTTCTCTCTGCCAGCGCCCTAACGTCTTGTCATAGCAGGGTAAATTCAGTTCCCACCGCATCAATTTTGTTTTCTAGGCCTGTCCGTAGGTCTGCCATTGCCGAGCCCCATTTGGTGCTCAACTCCGTTATAGCCTCCAGGATCTGATGCTTGTCTCCTTCTGGGGCTTCTTCCGCAGGAGTCATGGCCGTGCTCTGTGTCGATGTTGTAGGGGTCCTCTGCGCTTTCGCAAAGACCTCCATTGTAGGTTGTTTGGTCTTGGCTCTTAGCCCTTTCGCTGACATAGCGCTACCCTTCATACGTGTCTGGCTCCGGCTATGCGCTGTTGCTGTGACACTTCCAGTTCCTTCAGTCGTTGGGGTTGCTATCTTGCAACTTACATTTGCTATGGCGCATAAAATTGTATTTCAGGTGGATTGTAGCCTCCCACGTTTTACTCTCCACATATAATTCTTCTTGGCGCATGTGTCCGCTAACACCTCCCCCTGTGGTGAGGTTGCCTGGGCACATGTAATGTAAGCAGGGTTTGGGTGCCCCTTTGAGGTTATAATAGGCACACTCACTTAATGGTTCTTGGTTCACCCTCAGTAGCCACCTTGTGCCACATTAAGAGGTACGATAGTGCTGCACTACACAGGTCGTCCGCAGCCTCCTAGGTCGTTCTCCTGTAAGTGTTCAGTTGTATCCACATCGGACTTGAATCACTGTCTCTTGCTATGCGCCCTGCGCATCCACTGGCTTGCTCGTATGTCAGTGTACATACGCGGGCTTGATTTAGATCTTATCATATGGCGGCAGCTCTCCTTGTTCAATCCTGCTCTGTTAAGCCTAATACCACGGTGTCCGTGGCAGGCGACGCCCCCCCAAGCACTTCCGACCCGCTTTGTGGGTCACAGCATATGTGCGCCGCTGCAGAGCTTACGTGCTGCAGAGCCCGGAAGCTCCTATTGTCTTCAGCGCCGCCCGACGCCCACACAGTTCGTGCCGATGCAATCCACTGCCATCGGCCGTGTTAAGGGCTTGCTGCCCGCAAGCACATACAACTTCCAATCAGTGCCACAGCCCGCTCTTCACATATCAGGTCACCACGTCTTGCGAGCCCGGCTACCTTTATGAGCGGCTGGGAGCCGTGTCTGCATATCGCACCCCTCTGCTTTCATTGTATCTATTCAGGAACGATACATGTATCAGGTTTCAGGAGCACCGCCTAGTCATTTGAGCACTGAGAGACACAATTTAATGCTGGCTGCTGGCGGCCGATGTCTTCCCGCTCCGCTTGATATGGCAGGATTCAGCTGCCTCTGTATACGGCTAAGAGCCGCCCCAGCCCTTGGAGTTTATTTGTTGGTCTTGTAGCAATCACCAACCGCTACAATCATTCAGGCCCGGGGGCGTTGATCCATTAACACGGTCCCAATCAAGAGTGCAATACGTTCTCATAGGCAGTCGTCTGCATCACGCACCGTGCAGTTCAGAGGGATTAATTTCACTTCCAGACTGTGACAACACTTCCTTTGTTCTCCGCCATCTTGGCAACAAATTATCCTCACGGCCGCTCCTAACAAAGTCCATTTATCTTTTAATCCACAAGCACGAATGACTCACTCTTCAAGATTCCTGCAGTGCATATGTTCCAACGCTCGTCCCTTCAATTTCCAGGAACTTGCATCATTTTTCAAGCGTAATTCAGCGGATTAATGTTGGATCAACAGGAGCTCAGCACAAAGCATGTCATAGTCCATGGCTAGTTAGCCACGCCCCTTAACCACTAGTTCCTTTTTTCCACTTCCACCACTTATGTGATTAGCGGTCATGGGCTAAATTTGCTGTGATGCGTGTTATGTCCGAGATGCAGATTCTTGGCTATCTAGGGGTAAACCTATCGGGCAATCAAGACTGCTCTCCTAGGATGGAAGTAAAAGATGGGGACGGTACAGACAAGTCTTTAATACTCAAGGAGTTCATGGGAAGTTATATTAAACAAGCAGCAAGGAGTAAGCCAAGAGACATAAACTTTGTCATGTGCATTATATAAATGGTCACTACTATTAATGCTACAGGTTGAACAGTGGAACAGAGGCCAGTCAGGCTTTTTTAGTAGCAACTATTTGGAAATAAATCACTTGTAGTAGCAATTTCTATTTTTGCTAAAAAGGCACAGTGGCAAAAGTATTTGTCCAGGATCACACACTTTAGTGTTGAAGTAGGGCTTTGGGACCAGTCTTCAACTTATGCACTTGCCTGCATTTCTTCCTAACTCTAATTGCCAGAATTATGGTTTTTGGCTTTGTACACAAACAAACCAGTAAAACTATAAATATGCCTACCATAATGCAATTCAGCTTGCATGCACTTTTTGGTTATTTGAAGTGATATTGCTAACTAGTGTCTGGCGATCCACATTAATTTCCTGCAGCAGTGGGAAAGGTAGATTAGCAGTTTGTGACTTTTGCTAAGATTATGGGCCTCATTCCGACCCTGGCGTTAACCAAGGCGCCTTGGTTGACGCCTTTATCTTTCTGACTCCGCCATGGTGATGGCTGCACACTGCTGTAGTGGTCCGGATAGCCGCCTGCCGAGCCTCTCCTGTTTTTAAGGAGCGCACCTTTTATTCGTTGTCGCTGCTGCCGGCTTCATTCCTGTGTGGTGCAGACCCCCTTCAGACGTCCTCCTTCACAATGAAGCTCCAGGAATCGTGGGTCTGCGGGAAACCAACAGGAACAACTGCCAGGGCACCAGCTGCACCATTGGAATAAGGTACTGTGTTCTGCTCGAGGAAACTGGGGGAATCCCTTTTCTTCATCTTCAAGGCTCGTCCTTGTCTTCCCTCCTTCTTATAACTTTTGCTTCCGAACATTGACAGTATCAAAGTACTTTTGGGCTACGCTGAATCGTGAACTGTCTAACGGTGTGATCTTCGGCAACAGGTCTCCGGTGTCACTTAACCCTGGCTCCGGCCCTTTGACTTTTGAACTCCTGTTTCTGAGTGTTTCTCAATGCTGTCTGCCTAACCTAAATATTGCCTGTGATTTTTGCCTCCAACTCCCTCTGGGTATCTCAGGTGCTAAGTGTGTTTTTGCCTCGGTAGCATTTCATGTCACGGATACGCTTTTATTTAGTAGACCGAACTGTCAAAAAGTGACGCAACCGTATCCGCGGTATCGTGTTTTGTTCATAACACCGGTTCATTAAAACACAGGGTACTTACCTTGACACTTACTGTACAAAGTGAATTGGTTAGTTGTAGTATATTTAACATGTGGTTTTTATTTGAGTTTAATAGAAGTGTTGTGTTTATAACGAATGGTTTAAAAATAAATGTACTTATATTTTTTACCTGAAACCGTGAGTCAGTGTTTGCTTGAGTCACTGTAATTGTGGTCCCTTTGTGTAATCTCTGCTACTGCTCATATACTCTTGAGATAGGCCTGGCTGCTCTGCCACTGCTACCACTCTGACATAGTAGTACAGGCTTGTACCAAAGGTAAAACTTGTATTGCCACCTGTAGTCTTAATTGTGGGTAGTGGTCCCTAAGGGCACTGAACAGGAACCTGCCTAACACTGGTGTACAGCGGTGAGGATTTGAAAGTAGAGTGATTACACTTAGAGTGCTGCTATTGCTTGGGTTCAACTAACCACAACGCTAACACCACTAATTCTATTTAACTAAGAAATCATGTCAAATATGGAAAACTACTCTGAAGAGAGTCTTTTACTCTATACTGCTGAGGTTCTTTGAACCATGTGTAGAAATAAGAATCTCTCTGGTAAAGGAAAGAAATCTGAACTGGTTGCAAAGTTAATGGGAAAAAGTCTGGAGAGTGGGTCAGAAGGGCCTGCCACTCCAGCCAATGTGGATTTTGATGTTTCTGATTCTGAGAGTGATAATTTAGAAGAAGTAGATGAGTCCTTGTTAGGAAACCCTACAACTGCTTTGCCTGCTCAGAATGCACAACCTCTGTCCACAGGGACCCCCACAGGTCCTACACTTACTCCTGAATGTATTGCACTTGAGAAAATGAGACTTGAATTGGAAGTGAAACGTATTGATGCACAAACTGCCATGAAACGTCAAGAGTTAAGGCTCAGAGAAAGGGAGCTGAATCATGAACTAGAAATGAAAAAAACTGTCTCTAGAAAATGCTTCTCTCCCAGAGTCTTCTAGGTCTTCCAGCCCTAAGAGACCCCGTATGCCAAAGGAAATGATTGGTATGTATGAGACTAAAATTGGATGTTTTGGATTGGTTAGCACTGTTTGAGTACAATCATGGGATTCAAGGTATCTCAGGGAATCAGTTGATTCCTTGGCATTTCTCTAGGCTTCCCCCTGTTGCAAGTGATGCTGTAATGGAGTTGGGGGAGGAGGATAAGCAGGATTATGAGTGTGTGAAACTAGCATTAATAGCTAGGTTTGGGAAGACCCAGTCCCAGTATCTTAAGAGGTTTAGAACCCTCAAAAAGCATGATGGTACCCCTTTGGCTACCTGGGTGTGTGACTGTTTGAAAAACTTAGATGGTTGGGTTAAGGGTTACAAAGTGAACACTTATGAAGTTAGCTAAGGCGGCTGACTTGTGGGTTGCCAACAGTGCTACTTACAAGGATTCTGGGGCAACTCAGAAGAAGGAAGAGGGAAAGCAGTCCAAGAAAGACAAAAAGGAAAATTCCAATAATTCCAATCCAAAAGAGGGCCACAAATAGAACCAGGGTAAGCCACAAGGTAAACCGAATCAGGCTAGTGTACCACCTGGTTCCACACCAGATGGAGGTCAGAGCAAGCCCCCATTCCAGAGAGCATTTGGGAAATGCTTTGTTTGTGGGTTGCCTGGCCATGTGAAAGGAGATCCCAAGTGTAAGGGTAAACCTTCAGGGATCAACACTGTCTCCTTAGCCTTCTCCCAGGTGGATGAAGTACCTATGACAAGGGGAAACTTTCAGCAACTAGCTGATGAGCCCATGAGAGACTCAGCTAGTGTTTCTTTAGTGTCCTTGGGTCTTTGGGAAACCCAGAACTTAGATGTCTATAACTCCATCCCAGATAATACTAAAGAGTATTACAAAGATAGTGTTCTTGTGAATGGTCAGGAGACCCCTGCCATCAGAGACACTGGAGCCAGCATAACTGTGGTTGATGAATGTTTTTTCAAGGTGGAGGATGTTGCCAAGGCACCCAAACACCTAACCAAGTTAGCTGGAGGCCCTGTGCAAATGGTTCCCCAGTTACCAGCTCTCACCCAGTGTAATGACATGACTGTCAGGATACCTGTAAGTGTGCAAAATAACATACCTGGGAGGGTCCTGTTGGGTAATGACCTTAAAACTCTTGGAGGTGTGTCTAGCACCCCCAGGCCCCCAGTAGAAGGAAGCAGGAGCTCACAAGGTCTGCAAGGGAGGGAACCTTAAGAGGCTCTCCTGGGGACATGATAGAGGAAGCTATCACCCCAAGTCCACAGGACTTACTTACTGCCATTGCAGGGCAAGAGAAGACAAAATGGAAACCTAAGTCTGCCAGCAAGAAACCAGCAAGCACTCCTGTGCCCAGAAGGACATCCCCAAGACTGTCCAAAGTCACACCTGTGACTCCCACACTAGCTGAGGCTGAGTGTGAGGTTCAACCCTGTCTGGTCAAACTAGATACTGAGGAATCAGATCTAGAAGAGGATCTTACCTTGGTAGGAGATCTTGACCCTGTTGACCATCCTGAGCTGCAGTCTTTACTGGCAGAAGGTGGACCCAACAGGGAGGATTTCAGCAAGGGACAAAGAGAGTGTCCTACCTTGGAAGATCTTCGCCAACAGGCCACTTCTCAGCTCAATGGGACTGAGCCTGGGAAGTATAGGTTGCACTGGGAAGATGGCCTCTTCTACAGTGAACCAACTGAGTCAACCCCTGGAGACTAAAAAAGACTGGTAGTACCTCTAGTGAACTGACTCCAGTTTCTGCAGTTAGCCCATGTGGTACCTTTGACTGGTCACTTAAGTTTTAAGAAGACCAAGGAAAGGCTATCTCTGCACTTCTACCGGCCTAAGATGGGTAGAGAAGTAGAAAAATTCTGCAGAAGCTGCCACACTTGCCAGATCTCTGGCAAGAGTGGGCCCAAGAATGTGGCACCATTAGTGCCTCTCCCAGTGGTGGGAGTTCCTTTTCAGAGGGTGAGGATTGACATTGTTGGTCCTCTTGACCCTCCCACATCTTCAGACAACAGGTTTATCCTGGTTGTAGTGGACCATGCCACTAGATTTCCTGAAGCCATACCTATGAGGACTGTTACAGCACCGGCTGTGGCTAAGGCCCTACTTGGTATTTATACCAGTGTAGGTTTTCCTAAGGAGATGATATCTGACAGGGGATCAAATTTTATGTCTCACTACATGCAAACCATATGGAAAACCTGTGGAGTTACCTACAAGTTCTCAACTGCCTATCACCCCACACCAATGAGCTGGTAGAGAGGTTTAACAGAACTATGAAGAGCATGATAGGTGCTTTAGAAGAACCCCTTAGAAGAAAGTGGGACCTTCTACGGCCATGCCTTCTCTTTGCTTATAGAGAAGTCCCTCAGGAAGGAGTAGGATTTAGTCCCTTCGAACATCTCTATGGCCATCCATTCAGAGGTCCATTGGCCCTGATTAAGGAGGGGTTGGAGAGTGTTCCTTCCCCCAAGCCAGTCAGAGTGACTGACTATGTGATAGGTCTCCGGAGGAGAATGTCACACATGATGGCAGAAGCACGTGATAACTTGAGGGCTGGGCAAGCTCTGGTCAAGCATTGGCATGACCAGAAGGCTAACATGGTTGTGTTTACTCAAGACCAGCTTGTTCTTGTTATGGTCCCCACAAGGCAGAGGGCCTTGCAGGACAAATGGATAGGACCCTTCAAGGTTGTGGGTAAACTTGGAGAAGTGAACTATCTGGTGGACTTAGGCAATCCTAAGGAGGCTCCCAGAGTCTTTCACACCAACCGTTTAAAGGCTTATGTCTCTAGACCTGACATAGGAGCTCTGCTTCTAGCTTCAGCTCAGGAGGAGGAGGAGAGTGAACCTCTGCCTGACCTCCTCAGAGGCTTACCTTTAGCTGAGCAAGTGGAAGGAGTTAATCTCTCTTCCAGTCTCACATCTGACCAGCAGGATGAGTGCAAGTTACTGTTGAATCAGTTTGCCTCCCTGTTCTCACTTTCACCAGGCTTGACCCCTTGGGGCCAGCATGACATACACACTGGTGACTGTTTACCTGTCAAAAACAGGGGGTACAGAATGTCAGACAATATCAGATCTCACATAAGGAATGAGGTCAACAAGATGCTTGAACTCGGGGTTATAGAGCCCTCTACTAGCCCATGGTCTAGCCCAGTTGTGCTTGTACCATAGGCAGGATCCAAGGAGTTGAGATTCTGCGTGAACTATAGAGCTCTAAATGCAGTCACCACGACTGATGTCCATCCTTTGCCTAGGACAGATGAGCTGGTGGACAAACTTGGTGCAGCTAAGTACCTCAGCACATTTGACCTAACGTCAGGCTATTGGCAAATAGCCCTGACAGACCATGCCAAGGAGAAAACTGCATTCTCCACTCCAGCTGTCCTCTACCAATTCAAGATGATACCTTTTGGGCTAAAGAATGCACCTGCTACATTTCAGAGGATGGTCAATCAAGTTGTGAATGAGATGGAGGACTTCTGCTTGGCGTACTTGGATGACATTGCAGTGTTCAGCCCTACATGGAAAGAACATATTGAACACCTATCAGGCTCTGGAACAGGCCCATCTGACATAAAGGCAAGCAAATGTCAAATTGGTCAGAGTTCAGTGGTCTACCTTGGACATGAGGTAGGAGGAGGTGAAATAAGGCCATTGCCTAGCAAAGTACAAGCTGTACAAAACTGGGCCACCCCTACTACTCAAACCCAAGTAAGAGCTTTCCTAGGTCTTACTGGGTACTATAGGAACTTCATAGAGAACTATGGGACCGTAGCTTCTCCCTTGAATGTCATCTTCCCTCCCAAATTTCCTAAATAAGTCAGGTGGAATGAGGAGTGCAATCAAGCCTTTGAAGGTCTAAAGAAAGCCCTTTGTCAAGCTCCATTCCTAAGAGCTCCTGACTACCACTGTCACATCGTGGCAGGCTTGGCGACAGTGGAATCGCTGGCGTAGGATCGCGGGCGTAACTGTCCGCCAGTGCGATTCCCGGCACAGTTCCTCTCAGTGCCGTTCTAGACGTTGCTCGCTTGCGAAGCCGGAGGTATAAATACCATCACTTCCTGCTTCGTACGCGTTGCAACGTTTCCGGTTTTCTTCCGTGTTGCTGCCGCTCCGTTCTATTCAGCTGCTTCCCCTTTGGGGGGTTTTCTTCGCTGTTTGTTTCCTTTTTCTAAGGATTTCCCTGTTGCTTCCTTTTTGTTTCCCTTCTCATTACTTTTTTCCTATTATTCCTACCCATTCCATTCTCTTATTCTCTTTCTCTCTCTCTCTCTCTTTCTCTCTCTCTCTCTCTCTCTCTCTCTCTTCCCTTTCCTTCTGGTTTACTAGTTTGCTTTTTCCCCTTACCTACTTTCTCTGACCCTCGGCCCTTCTCCGTGTCCTCCTGGTTTACCGACCTGTGCCTGCTGACTGGATTGTCTTGCCCTCCCCCTGGTACCTCCTTGGATCCGCTGATACCGACCTGCGCCTGCTTTCTGGACTGTCTTGCCTCGTCCTTGTGCCTACTTGTTGCTTCCTGTATTTGTTGCTGTTGCAAGAGACACTTACTTCTTCCCACGCCTCCTTGTTGGAGCCTGTTTGGTCCGCACCGCTTAACATACCCATTTCCGGGGTACTCCATCATCTTCTCCAGCGCACTCAAGCAAAGACATCAGGGTTTTTTTGTGCCTTTGGCTTTTTCTCCTATTTGGCACTCCCGGTGGGTCTACCCCCGTCGCCCTTATCCTAGGGGCACGGTGGCATCCTATCGAGGGCATCCGTTTCTTCACAAAAAAAGGAGAGATCTTCAATACGTCAGGAAGGCAAACTCAAGAAGAAGGTGAGGGGTTGGGGAAGGGGGAAGAATCGGAATTATCGTCTGAAGTAGAGGACATATCTGATGTGTGTGACAGTTTACAACGCCAACAAATAACCGAGATGGCTACCCCCCAGCAAGTACAGGAACTGGTGGCTGCCGTTCAAAACCTGAACTTGGAGGTCCAGAACCTCAAGACAGCCAATGCCACACTACAACAAAGAATGACCGAGAGAGAACGACTCTCAGCTGATCTACCCCCTCTCCCGTTGGTGTCTGGCAAATTTGATGGGTCGCCTAAACGGGTGAAAGAGTTCCTAGATGCATGCAATCTCCACTTTTATTTCTGTCCACAGTCATTTGCTTCAGACCATGCCAAGGTAGGGTTTATGATCACCCACATGACGGGTAATGCCTTGGCTTGGGCCACCCCTTTGGTTAATCAACCTGATCCTGTGCTGCACAATTATGATGATTTCAAGACCCTACTGCAGCAGACTTTTTTGCGAACGGAAAGTACTTTTCTGGCATCGGAAGATCTTTTGCATATTCGACAGGGCAACACAGATTTACTCTCCTACATAACCACCTTCAAGCAAATAGCCGCAGAAGCCGGCTGGCAAAAACAGGCCCAATACGCCATCTTTCGTCGAGGGCTGCAAGAGGACCTCAAGGATGAGTTGGCACGTATAGCCCATCCTACATCCCTTTCGGATCTCATCACTGCCACTCTTCGGATCGATTTCTGTCTGTCAGAACGACACTCCGAAAGAAAGAAGGCCAAATTCTACAGTCTCCCTACCCCAGAGACTCAGTCACCTTCCTCTGTTCTGACATCTCGTCAAGGTAAAGACGAACCGATGCAGATTGGTACAGCTCGAGCTCCACTCACCCCGGAGGAACGCAAGATACGGCGGGATGGTAATATGTGTATGTACTTTGGAGCCTCTAATCATTTGCTGCAAGACTGTCCGGATGATCGGGAAACGGACGCCCTCGGTATGTGATAGGACGCACTCCCGAGGGGTCATTCCAAGTCCTTATGCAACTCTTTCAGTGACTTCTTCAGAGATAACCGAGGATTCCAGGCTAATGGTGCTTTCTGCAGTCCTTTCGTTGGGCAACACAGAGATCTTCACTCAGGCTTTGCTCGACTGTGGCGCTGCAGGCAACTTCATCGACACCCTGTGGGCTGAACAGAAGGGAATCAAGCGACTGGCCAAACAAGAAGATCAGAAGGTAGAGGGAGTTAATGGAGAACCTCTGAGTTCCGGCATGATAATCCACACTACGGAGGAACTCAATCTACGCATTCAGCAACATTCAGAAAGGATCTCCTTTGATATCATTAGAGCTGCTCACTTCCCCATAATATTCGGGATAGGGTGGCTTAGAAGACACAACCCTCACATTGACTGGTCCAAGAATTTACTCAGCTTTCAATCCGCTTTTTGTAAGGCAGAATGCCTCCCGGAGCTTAAGTTCGAGACTGTCCAGACTTCTTGTATCTACGATTCTATGCTCATTCACTGCCTTCCTTGTCACCTCCAGGAATACGCAGAGGTAGTTACCGAGAAGGTTTTTAGTGAGCTTCCTCCCCACAGACCAGAAGATTGTTGTATAGACCTGGTCCCAGGAGCACTAGTACCTTTTTGTAGGATGTTTCCTCTTTCGCTCAGGGAAAGACAATTCCTCCGGGAGTACCTGGATAACAATCTGGCCAATGGGCTCATCAGGCCTTCAAGATCTCCGGCAGGTGCTTCCCTGTTCTTTATCCCCAAGAAAGACACACAAGAATTGAGACCCTGTATTGATTATAGGGGTTTGAATAAGGTGACCATTAAAGACAGGTACCCAATGCCGCTTATTTAGAAATCATTCAAGCCGTCCAAGGTGCAACAGTATTTACTAAATTGGATCTCCGGAATGCCTATCACCTTCTTCGGATTCAAAAGGGGGATGAATGGAAGACGGCATTCAGGACCCCATACGGGTTATACGAATACCAGGTGATGCCATTCGGTCTGGTGAATGCCCCTTCGGTATTTCAGCGCTTTATGGACAGGCTCTTTTCTGATCTTCTGTGTCAGACCACCATCGTATACCTCGCGATATCTTGATATACTCCAGGACTCAGGCAGAACATAAAGATCATGTCAAGGAAGTGTTCCAGAGATTAAAGACAATCATTTATAGGTCAAACTTGATAAATGTGTGTTTTCTGCTACCCCTATCCCATATCTGGGATTCGTATTGTCTAATCAAGGTATTTCTATGGATCCCCGCAAGGTAACCGCCATCCTAGAATGGCCTTCTCCTAAATCCATCAAGGATGTACAAAGGTTCCTAGGACTGGCAAACTTTTATCGCAAATTTATCTCTAATTTTTCACACAGGATAACACCCATTACCACCTTGCTCAAGAAATCTTCCGGTCCATTCTTATGGTCCAAGGAAGCGGAAGACAGCTTCCGTAATCTCAAAGAAGCTTTCTGCTCCGCTCCCATTCTTCAACAACCTGACCAAAACCGACCCTTCATTGTTGAGACTGACGCCTCTTCATCGGCGATCGGGGCGGTTCTATTGCAAAGCTATAACGGAGTGGAACACCCGATTTCCTATTTTTCTAAGACTCTCAATGCCAGCCAAAGGAACTATTCAGTAATAGAGCGTGAACTCCTGGCCATGAAATCAGCCTGTTTGGAGTGGCGTCATCTTCTTCAAGGAGGCAAATGCCCATTTTCCATCAGTACCGACCATAAGAATCTACAAGTTCTACGTCAATTCGAATGCTATAACACACGTCAATCTCATTTCTTTGCCGAGTTTGATTTTGAGATCACCTATATTCCAGGACATCAGAATATAGTCGCGGACTCACTATCTCGCCGAGGAGACTACATGCTGGGTTCAGATTGTGCTCTTGATCTCATGTTTCCCCCGTCAAGACGGATTGGAGTACTATCCACGTTTCTGAAATAAGTGAAAGAAGCTTCTGGAGGCAAATTTGAATCAGAGAAACATCCTCAAGACGTCTTATACGACATCAAGGAAGGTCTACTTTGTGGAAGGCAAGCTATATTTGCCTACTTCCGATTTCAGGAAGTTGGCTCTAACTTGGTGTCACGATTCCAAGATGGCTGGTCATAGGGGCACAAGAGGCACTTTGGATTATTTGCAAAGACATTTCTACTGGCCTGATATGAGAAATGATGTGGTTCGCTACGTACAATCATGATCTACATGTCTTCGCAGCAAGGGTACCCGCCTATGACCGATGGGACTTTTGGAACCCAATGCTGTTCCAGATGGTCCTTGGGAAGTTATTTCTACTGATTTCATCGTGGACTTACCTCCATCCCAGGGATGCACCTGTATCATTGTGGTGATATATTCTTTCACTAAAATGGCACACTTTTCTCCCTTGCCAGGGATTCCGACAGCTTCGGGTATGGCCGAGACGTTTGTTAGGAGGTCTTTCGTCTCCATGGGATACCCAAGAAAATCATCTCCGATAGGGGTAGCCAATAC
The DNA here is from genome assembly GCF_040938575.1 of Ambystoma mexicanum. Taxonomy (NCBI): domain Eukaryota; kingdom Metazoa; phylum Chordata; class Amphibia; order Caudata; family Ambystomatidae; genus Ambystoma; species Ambystoma mexicanum. The sequence continues at coordinate 484,753,564 of NC_090931.1, read as the reverse complement.
ACTTCCCGATTCTGGAAGAACCTCTGCGACCGGCTTGGGATTGAGAGAGCCTTGACGTCCGGATTCCATCCTCAATCCAATGGGCAGACAGAACGCCTTAATGGTACTCTTGAACAATATCTACGATGCTATGTTAATCTCCAACAGGACAATTGGGTCTCTCTACTACCCCTGGCCGAGTTTTCTTACAATAACTCTTTCCATTCAACTCTTGGTCTCAGCCCTTTCTATTGTAACTATGGTTATCACCCACGGTCCATCTTAACTGTCTCTAACACGTCTACCAGCTTACCTACGGTAGATTCTGCCCTTGATATGTTGCGAGACGTGCACATACAAGCCAAACAAAACCTTAGCGATGCTCAAAACAGATATAAGAAGCAAGCCGATAAGCATCGCAATCCAGTACCCAGGTGGGAGGTGGGTTCCGAGTCATGTTATCCACAAGATACTTGCCGCGATGGGTACATCCTTCCAAGCTTTCCCCTAGATATCTGGGTCCTTATACTATCACACAAATAGTCAACCCGGTGGCTTTTAGATTAAGATTACCCAAAAAGCTACATAGGGTTCACCCTGTGTTCCATGCTTCCCAACTGAAGTGTTTTCATGAAGACACTTGGTCCCACCAACTCAAAAAGACCCCCTTGCCTGCTAATTCCACACAGGAGGAATTTGAGGTTGCCCAGATCTGTGATTCCCGTTACCGCCGGGGCAGATTGGAATACCTGGTGAGATGGAAGGGTTATCATTGGTCGGAAAACTCCTGGGAACCGGTCTCATGTCCATGCCCCACTTTTAGTCCATAGGTTTCACACCCTTCATCCGGGCAAACCTGGGGGAGGCCTCCTTAGGTGGGGGCATACTGTCACATCGCGGCAGGCTTGGCGACAGTGGAATCGCTGGCATAGGATCGCGGGCGTAACTGTCCACCATTGCGCTTCCCGGCACGGTTCCTCTCAGTGCCGTTCTAGACTTTGCACGCTTGCGAAGCCGGAGGTATAAATACCATCACTTCCTGCTTCGTACGTGTTGCAACGTTTCCGGTTTTCGTCCGTGTTGCTGCCGCTCCGTTCTATTCAACTGCTTCCCCTTTGGGGGGTTTTCTTCGCTGTTTGTTTCCTTTTTATAAGGATTTCCAGCCCTTTCTTGGCCCCTCTCTCTCTCTCTCTCTCTCTCTCTCGCTCTCTCTCTCTCTCTCTCTATCGCTCGCATTTCCTTCTGGTTTGCTAGTTTGCTTTTTCCCCTTACCTACTTTCTCTGACCCTCGGCCCTTCTCCGTGTCCTCCTGGTTTACCGACCTGTGCCTACTGACTGGATTGTCTTGTCCTCCCCCTGATACCTCCTTGGATCCGCTGACACCGACTTGCGCCTGCTTTCTGGACTGTCTTGCCTCATCCTTGTGCCTACTTGTTGCTTCCTGTATTCGTTGCTGCTGCAAGAGACACTTACTTCTTCCCACGCCTCCTTGTTGGAGCCTGTTTGGTCCGCACCGCTTAACATACCCATCTCCGGGGTACTCCATCATCTTCTCCAGCGCACTCAAGCAAAGACATCAGGGTTTTTTTGTGCCTTTGGCTTTTTCCCCTATTTGGCACTCCCGGTGGGTCTACCCCCGTCGCCCTTATCCTAGGGGCACGGTGGCATCCTATCGAGGACGTCCGTTTCTTCACAAAAAAAAGGAGAGATCTTCAATATGTCAGGAAGGCAAACTCAAGAAGAAGGTGGAAGGTGAGGAGTTGGGGAAGGGGAAGAATCTGAATTATCGTCTGAAATAGAGGACATATCTGATGTGTGTGACAACCACCAACCCTTCATTGTACAAACTGATGCTTCTAATGTAGGTATAGGTGCAGTCCTTAGTCAACTGGATGAGAAAGGTAGGGAACACCCCATTTGTTTCATCAGCAAGAAGTTAAAGGATCCTGAAACAAGGTGGGCAACAATAGAAAGAGAATGCTTTGCTATTGTGTGGTCACTGAAGAGGTTTAGACCATACTTGTATGTATCTACCTTCATCATTCAGACTGACCACCAACCCTTGAGATGGCTGATGCAAACGAAAGGGGAAAACCCAAAATTACTCAGATGGTCAATCTGCCTGCAAGGATTTGATTTTTCCATTGAGCACAGAGCAGGAAGTCACCAGCAAAATGCTGATGGTCTCTCTAGGATATTTGTAACTGACTAGAGGTATGAGATCCATCCAGGAGTGGATTAAATCCTATTGTCCCTTAGTCTAGGGGGGGCGAGTGTTAGGGAGAATTCTCCTTCTAGGGCTAATTTCCCTCACCTAGTGAGTCCCCCAGCTGTTTTGCTGGATTTCTGGAATTTATTTTTTCGACCTGGTAAGAGTGTACATCCTTTTTCACTCTTACATGTGTTTTGGCCTATGTGTTTTTACTCATTGTGTGATATTGGGCACTGGAGCACACCACTCCAGATGCCCCTGTTCTTGTATGGGTTACACAGCACCCTCAGTGTAGTAACCCAGGGTTGTCTTTTAGACTGCCCTCTGACTCCATTTCGCTGGGGCTGACTACTGTCCCCCAGAGAAAGGTAAAGTTGCATTTGCTTTACATAGTCACTTTAACCACAGACCCAGTACACCCCATCTTACATGGAGTAGTGGAAAGGGCTAATCTGTACCCCTTTTTTGTCTGTACCTCCCTGAGCATTGTTTAGCTCTTTTAACATTTAGACTTGGCTGGTGGCAGTGGTATCTACCCTAACGTTTCTACCGCGATTATATTAGATAAACGTGGTAATACTTTTGGCTATTTTAACAGCCTTAAGCATATACCCGCTTGACCAAATCGTCTTTCTTTTGGCTCCGTTTGGGTTTATTCGCCATTTCTTTTTGTTAAAGTCCTTCTTGTGTTTTACTTTGCGCGGCAAACTAGGTTTGCCTTCTTTGTTCACCTTCTTTTGGAGGGCTTCTGCAGAGAAGCCCTCCTTTTGGCGCCTGGGTGTCTAGGTTGACTAAATGCGGGGAAGGGGTGTAGTCACCCCCTGCACAGGGTATCCTAGGAAACCCAAGTCGCACTTTGCCATGATTGGCTGAGGTGGTTGTCCCGGCTGGACAACCCATCCCGCTGAGTGATTGACAGCCAGGCTGTGCGAATGGGGGTTTTGCGCATAAAAGGCAGGTCTCTTGGGCTAGAAGTCAGAGTCGCCTCTGGAACTACAAGGAACCAAAGAGAAGCGGAGAGAACGACGGCTGCTGCAACTACCCCATCCCGGTGAAGCCCTGCTGCATTCCTGAGCTATCTACCCTTCGACGACTAAGAAAAGATCCAGTCCGGAGTCTTCTTCCCTTGAGCCTGGTGGCGATAACCAGCTCATCTTCTTCAGACAGAGGTCTCCATCGTGGTCGAAATCGCTGCACACTGCTGTAGTGGTCCGGATAGCTGCCTGTCGAGCCTCTCCTGTTTTTAAGGAGCGCACCTTTTATTCGTTGTCGCTGCTGCCGGCTTCATTCCTGGGTGGTGCAGACCCCCTTCAGTCGTCCTCCTTCACAAGGAAGCTCCAGGAATCGTGGGTCTGCGGGAAACCAACAGGAACAACTGCCAGGGCACCAGCTGCACCATTGGAATAAGGTACTGTGTTCTGCTCGAGGAAACTGGGGGAATCCCTTTTCTTCATCCTCAAGGCTCATCCTTGTCTTCCCTCCTTCTTATAACTTTTGCTTCCGAACATTGACAATATCAAAGTACTTTTGAGCTACGCTGAATCGTGAACTGTCTAACGTGTGATCTTCAGCAACAGGTCTCCGGTGTCACTTAACCCTGGCTCCGGCCCTTTGACTTTTGAACTCCTGTTTCTGAGTGTTTCTCAATGCTGTCTGCCTAACCTAAATATTGCCTCCGATTTTTGCCTCCAACTCCCTCTGGGTATCGCAGGTGCTAAGTGTGCTTTTGCCCCGGTAGCATTTCATGTCACGGATACGCTTTTATTTAGTAGACCGAACTGTCAAAAAGTGATCGCAACCGAATCCACGGTATCGTGTTTTGTTCATAACACTGGTTCAGTTCATTAAAACACAGGGTACTTACCTTGAGACTTACTGTACAAAGTGAATTGGTTAGTTGTAGTATATTTAACGTGTGGTTTTTATTTGAGTTTAATAGAAGTGTTGTGTTTATAACGAATGGTTTAAAAATAAATGTACTTATATTTTTTATCTGAAACCTTGAGTCAGTGTTTGCTTGAGTCACAGTAATTGTGGTCCCTTTGTGTAATCTCTGCTACTGCTCATATACTCTTGAGATAAGCCTGGCTGCTCCGCCATTGCTACCACTCTGACATAGTAGTACAGGCTTGTACCAAAGGTAAACCTTGTATTGCCACCTGTAGTCTTAATTGTGGGTAGTGGTCCCTAAGGGCACTGCACAGGATTCTGCCTAACACTGGTGTACAGCGGTGAGGATTTGAAAGTAGAGTGATTACACTTAGAGTGCTGCTATGGCTTGGGTTCAACTAACCACAAGGCTAACACCACTAATTCTATTTAACTAAAAAATCATGTCAAATATGGAAAACTACACTGAAGAGAGTCTTTTACTCTATACTGCTGAGGTTCTTAGAACCATGTGTAGAAATAAGAATATCTCTAGTAAAGGAAAACAATCTGAACTGATTGCAAAGTTAATGGGAAAAAGTCTGGAGAGGGGTTCAGAAGGGCCTGCCACTCCAGCCAATGTGGATTTTGATGTTTCTGATTCTGAGAGTGTTAATTTAGAAGAAGTAGATGAGTCCTTGTTAGGAAACCCTACAACTCGTTTGCCTGCTCAGAATGCACAACCTCTGTCCACAGGGACCCCCACAGGTCCTATACTTACTCCTGAATTTATTGCACTTGAGAAAATTAGACTTGAATTGGAAGTGAAACGTATTGATGCACAAACTGCCATGAAACGTCAAGAGTTAAGGCTCAGAGAAAGGGAGCTGAATCATGAACTGGAAATGAAAAAACTGTCTCTAGAAAATGCTTCTCTCCCAGAGTCTTCTAGGTCTTCCAGCCCTAAGAGACCCCGTATGCCAAAGGAAATGATTGGTATGTTTGAGACTAAACTTGGATGTTTTGGATTGGTTAGCACTGTTTGAGTACAATCATGGGATTCAAGGTATCTCAGGGAATTAGTTGATTCCTTGGCTTTTCTCTAGGCTTCCCCCTGTTGCAAGTGATGCTTTAATGGAGTTGGGGAGGTGGATAAGCAGGATTATGAGTGTGTGAAACTAGCATTAATAGCTAGGTTTGGGAAGACCCCTTCCCAGTATCTTAAGAGGTTTACAACCCTCAAAAAGCATGATGTTACCCCTTTGGCTACCTGGGTGTGTGACTGTTTGAAAAACTTAGATGGTTGGGTTAAGAGTTACAAAGTGAACACTTATGAAGGTTTGAGGAATCTTGTAATGTTGGAGTCTATTTTTGATGCCTGCTCTCCTGAGCTTAGACATCACTTGGCTGATTCAAAGGAGATAGATCCCAAGAAGTTAGCTAAGGCTGCTGAGTTGTGGGTTGCCAACAGGGCTACTCACAAGGATTCTGGGGCAACTCAGAAGAAGGAAGAGGGAAAGCAGTCCAAGAAAGACAAAAAGGAGAATTCCAATAATTCCAATCCAAAAGAGGGCCACAAACATAACTAGGGTAAGCCACAAGGTAAACCGAATCAGGCTAGTGTACCACCTGGTTCCACACCAGATGGAGGTCAGAGCAAGCCCCCATTCCAGAGATCATTTGGGAAATGCTTTGTTTGTGGGTTGCCTGGCCATGTGAAAGGAGATCCCACATGTAAGGGTAAACCTTCAGGGATCAACACTGTCTCCTTAGCCTTCTCCCAGGTGGATGAAGTACCTATGACAAGAGGAAACTTTCAGCAACTAGCTGATGAGCCCATGAGAGTCCCAGCTAGTGTTTCTATAGTGTCCTTGGGTCTTTGGGAACAAGAGAACTTAGATGTCTATAACTCTATCCCAGATAATACTAAAGAGTATTACAAAGATAATGTTCTTGTGAATGGTCAGGAGACCCCTGCCATCAGAGACACTGGAGCCAGCATAACTGTGGTTGATGAATGTTTTTTCAAGGTGGAGGATGTTGCCAAGGCACCCAAACACCTAGCCAAGTTAGCTGGAGGCCCTGTGCATATGGTTCCCCAGTTACCAGCTCTCATCCAGTGTAATGACATGACTGTCAGGATACCTGTAAGTGTGCAAAATAACGTACCTGGGAGGGTCCTGTTGGGTAATGACCTTAAAACTCTTGGAGTTGTGTCTAGTACCCCCAGCCCCCCCAGTAGAAGGAAGCAGGAGCTCACAAGGTCTGCAAGGGAGAGAACCTTAAGAGGCTCTCCTGGGGACATGATAGAGGAAGCTATCACCCCAAGTCCACAGGACTTACTTACTTCCATTACAGGGCAAGAGAAGACAAAAGGGAAACCTAAGTCTGCCAGCAAGAAACCAGCAAGCACTCCTGTGCCCAGAAGGACATCCCCAAGACTGTCCAAAGTCACACCTGTGACTCCCACACCAGCGGAGGCTGAGTGTGAGGTTCAACCCTGTCTGGTCAAACTAGATACTGAGGAATCAGATCTAGAAGAGGATCTTACCTTGGTAGGAGATCTTGACCCTGTTGTCCATCCTGAGCTGCAGTCTTTACTGGCAGAAGGTGGACCTAACAGGGAGGATTTCAGCAAGGGACAAAGAGACTGTCCAACCTTGGAAGGTCTTCGCCAGCAGGCCACTTCTCAGCTCAATGGGACTGAGCCTGGGAAGTATAGGTTGCACTGGGAAGATGGCCTCTTCTACAGTGAACCAACTGAGTCAACCCCTGGAGACTACAAAAGACTGGTAGTACCTCTAGTGAACTGACTCCAGTTTCTGCAGTTAGCCCATGAGGTACCTTTGACTGGTCACTTAAGTTTTAAGAACACCAAGGAAAGGCTATCTCTGCACTTCTACTGGCCTAAGATGGGTAGAAAAGTAGACAAATTCTGCAGAGGCTGCCACACTTGCCAGACCTCTGGCAAGAGTGGGCCCAAGAATGTGGCACCATTAGTGCCTCTCCCAGTGGTGGGAGTTCCTTTTGAGAGGGTGAGGATTGACATTGTTGGTCCTCTTGACCCTCCCACATCTTCAGACAACAGGTTTATCCTGGTTGTAGTGGACCATGCCACTAGATTTCCTGAAGCCATACCTATGAGGGCTGTTACAGCTCCGGCTGTGGCTAAGGCCCTACTTGGTATTTTTACCAGTGTAGGTTTTCCTAAGGAGATGATATCTGACAGGGGATCACATTTTATGTATCACTACATGCAAACAGAGTGGAAAACCTGTGGAGTTACCTACAAGTTCTCAACTGCCTACCAACCCCAAATCAATGGGCTGGTAGAGAGGTTTAACAGAACTATGAAGAGCATGATAGGTGCTTTAGAAGAACCCCTTAGAAGAAAGTGGGACCTTCTACTGCCTTGCCTTCTCTTTGCTTATAGAGAAGTCCCTAAGGAGGGAGTAGGATTTAGTCCCTTCGAACTTCTCTATGGCCATCCAGTCAGAGGTCCATTGGCCCTGATTAAGGAGGAGTTGGAGAGTGCTCCTTCCCAAAGCCAGTCAGAGTGACTGACTATGTGATAGGTCTCCGGAGGAGAATGTCACACATGATGGCAGAAGCACGTGATAACCTGAGGGCTGGTCAAGCTCTGGTCAAGCATTGGCCTGACCAGAAGGCTAACATGGTTGAGTTTACTCAAGACCAGCTTGTTCTTGTTATGGTCCCCACAAGGCAGAGGGCCTTGCAGGACAAATGCGTAGGACCCTTCAAGGTTGTGGGTAAACTTGGAGAAGTGAACTATCTGGTGGACTTAGGCAATCCTAAGGAGGCTCCCAGAGTCTTTCACACCAACCGTTTAAAGGCTTATGTCTCTAGACCTGACATAGGAGCTCTGCTTCTAGCTTCAGCTCAGGAGGAGGAGGAGAGTGAACCTCTGCCTGACCTCAGAGGCTTACCTTTAGATGAGCAAGTGGAAGGAGTTAATCTCTCTTCCAGTCTCACATCTGACCAGCAGGATGAGTGCAAGTTACTGTTGAATCAGTTTGCCTCCCTGTTCTCACTTTCACCAGGCTTGGCCCCTTGGGGCCAGCATGACATACACACTGGTGACTGTTTACCTGTCAAAAGCAGGGGGTACAGAATGTCAGACAATATCAGATTCCACATAAGGAATGAGGTCAACAAGATGCTTGAACTCGGGGTTATAGAGCCCTCTACTAGCCCATGGTCTAGCCCAGTTGTGCTTGTACCAAAGGCAGGATCCAAGGAGTTGAGATTCTGCGTGAACTATAGAGCTCTAAATGCAGTCACCACGACTGATGCCCATCCTTTGCCTAGGACAGATGAGCTGGTGGACAAACTTGGTGCAGCCAAGTACCTCAGCACATTTGACCTAACTTCAGGCTATTGGCAAATAGCCCTGACAGACCATGCCAAGGAGAAAACTGCATTCTCCACTCCAGCTGGCCTCTACCAATTCAAGGTGATGCCTTTTGAACTAAAGAATTCACCTGCTACATTTCAGAGGATGGTCAATCAAGTTCTGAATGAGATGGAGGACTTCTGCATGGCGTACCTGGATGACATTGCAGTGTTCAGCCCTACATGGAAAGAACATATTGAACACCTAGGTTATGTATTGCAGGCTCTGGAACAGGCCCATCTGACCATAAAGGCAAGCAAATGTCAAATTGGTCAGAGTTCAGTGGTCTACCTTGGACATGAGGTAGGAGCAGGTGAAATAAGGCCATTGCCTAGCAAAGTACAAGCTGTACAAAACTGGGCCACCCCTACTACTCAAACCCAACTAAGAGCTTTCCTAGGTATTACTGGGTACTATAGGAACTTCATAGAGAACTATGGGACCATAGCTTCTCCCTTGAATGTCATCTCCTCTCCCACATTTCCTAAAAGAGTCAGGTGGAATGAGGAGTGCAATCAAGCCTTTGAAGATCTAAAGAAATCCCTTTCTCAAGCTCCAGTCCTAAGAGCTCCTGACTACCACCAACCCTTCATTGTACAAACTGATGCTTCTAATGTAGGTGACTACACCCCTTCCCCACATTCAGTCTACCTAGACACCCAAGCGCCAAGAGGAGGGCTTCTCTGCAGAAGCCCACCAAAAGACGGTGAACAAAGAAGGTGAACCTAGTTTGCCGCGCAAAGTAAAACACAAGAAGGACTTTAACAAAAAGAAATGGTGAATAAACCCAAACAGAGCCAAAAGAAAGACGATTTGGTCAAGCGGGCATATGCTTAAGGCTGTTAAAATAGCCAAAAGTATTACCACGTTTATCTAATATAATCGCGATAGAAAAGTTAGGGTAGATACCACTGCCACCAGCCAAGTCTAAATGTTAAAAGAGCGAAACAATGCTCAGGGAGGTACAGACAAAAAAGGGGTACAAATTAGCCCTTTCCAGTACTCCATGTAAGATGGGGTGTACTGAGTCTGTGCTTAAAGTGACTATGTAAAGTAAATACAACTTTACCTTTCTCTGGGGGACAGTAGTCAGCCCCAGCGAATTGGAGTCAGAGGGCAGTCTAAAAGACAACCCTGGGTTACTACACTGAGGGTGCTGTGTAACCCATACAAGAACAGGGGCATCTGGAGTGGTGTGCTCCAGTGCTCAAGATCACGCAATGAGTAAAAACACATAGGCCAAAACACATGTAAGAGTGAAAAAGGATGTACACTCTTACCAGGTGGAAAAATAAACTCTAGAAATCCAGCAAAGCAGCTGGGGGACTCACTAGGTGAGGGAAATTAGCCCTAGAAGGAGAATTCTCCCTAACACTCGCCCCCCCTAGACTAAGGGGCAGCAGGATTTAATCGACTCCTGGATGGATCTCATACCTCTAGTCAGTTACAAACATCCTAGAGAGACCATCAGCATTTTGGTTGTGACTTCCTGCTCTGTGCTCAATGGAAAAATGAAATCCTTGCAGGCAGATTGACCATCTGAGTAATTTTGGGTTTTCCCCTTTCATTTGCATCAGCCATCTCAAGGGTTGGTGGTCAGTCTGAATGATGAAGGTAGATACATACAAGTATGGTCTAAACCTCTTCAGTGACCACACAATAGCAAAGCATTCTCTTTCTTTTGTTGCCCACCTTGTTTCAGGATCCTTTAACTTCTTGCTGATGAAACAAACGGGGTTTTCCCTACCTTTCTCATCCAGTTGACTAAGGACTGCACCTATACCTCCCTGCACAGGGCATCCTAGGAAACCCAAGTCGCACTTTGCCATGATTGGCTGAGGTGGTTGTCCCGGCTGGACAACCCCCCCTGCTGCATGATTGACAGCCAGGCTGTGTGAATGGGGGTTTTGCGCATAAAAGGCAGGTCTCTTGGGCTAGAAGTCAGAGTCGCCTCTGGAACTACAAGGAACCAAAGAGAAGCAGAGAGAACGACGGCTGCGGCAACTACCCCGTCCCGTTGAAGCCCTGCTGCATTCCTGAGCTATCTACCCTTCGACGACTAAGAGAAGATCCAGTCCGGAGTCTTCTTCCCTTGAGCCTGGTGGGGATAACCAGCTCATCTTCTTCAGACAGAGGTCTCCATCGTGGTCGAAATCGCTGCAAACTGCTGTAGTGGTCCGGATAGCCGCCTGCCGAGCCTCTCCTGTTTTTAAGGAGCGCACCTTTTATTCGTTGTCGCTGCTGCCGGCTTCATTCCTGGGTGGTGCAGACCCCCTTCAGTCGTCCTCCATAACAAGGAAGCTCCAGGAATCGTGGGTCTGCGGGAAACCAACAGGAACAACTGCCAGGGCACCAGCTGAACCATTGGCATAAGGTACTGTGTTCTGCTTGAGGAAACTGGGGGAATCCCTTTTCTTCATCCTCAAGGCTCATCCTTGTCTTCCCTCCTTCTTATAACTTTTGCTTCCGAACATTGACAATATCAAAGTACTTTTGAGCTACGCTGAATCGTGAACTGTCTAACGGTGTGATCTTCGGCAACAGGTCTCCGGTGTCACTTAACCCTGGCTCCGGCCCTTTGACTTTGAACTCCTGTTTCTGAGTGTTTCTCAATGCTGTCTGCCTAACCTAAATATTGCCTGTGATTTTTGCCTCCATCTCCCTCTGGGTATCTCAGGAGCTAAGTTTGTTTTTGCCCCTGTAGCATTTCATGTCACGGATACGCTTTTATTTAGTAGACCGAACTGTCAAAAAGTGATCGCAACCGTATCCACGGTATCGTGTTTTGTTCATAACACCGGTTCATTAAAACACAGGGTACTTACCTTGAGACTTACTGTACAAAGTGAATTGGTTAGTTGTAGTATATTTAACGTGTGGTTTTTATTTGAGTTTAATAGAAGTGTTGTGTTTATAACAAATGGTTTAAAAATAAATGTACTTATATTTTTTTACCTGAAACCTTGAGTCAGTGTTTGCTTGAGTCACAGTAATTGTGGTCCCTTTGTGTAATCTCTGCTACTGCTCATATACTCTTGAGATATGCCTGGCCGCTCTGCCACTGCTACCACTATAACTTAGTAGTTCAGGCTTGTACCAAAGGTAAAAAAAAAAATTGCACTTGAGAAAATGAGACTTGAATTGGAAGTGAAACGTATTGATGCACAACCTGCCATGAAACGTCAAGAGAAACGGCTCAGAGAAAGGGAGCTGAATCATGAACTAGAAATGAAAAAACTGTCTCTAGAAAATGCTTCTCTCCCAGAGTCTTCTAGGTTTTCCAGCCCTAAGAGACCCCGTATGCCAAAGGAAATGATTGGTATGTATGAGACTAAACTTGGATGTTTTGGATTGGTTAGCACTGTTTGAGTACAATCATGGGATTCAAGGTATCTCAGGGAATCAGTTGATTCCTTGGCTTTTCTCTAGGCTTCCCCCTGTTGCAAGTGATGCTGTAATGGAGTTGGGGGAGGAGGATAAGCAGGATTATGAGTGTGTGAAACTAGCATTAATAGCTAGGTTTGGGAAGACCCCTTCCCTGTATCTTAAGAGGTTTAGAACCCTCAAAAAGCATGATGTTACCCCTTTGGCTACCTGGGTGTGTGACTGTTTGAAAAACTTAGATGGTTGGGTTAAGAGTTACAAAGTGAACACTTATGAAGGTTTGAGGAATCTTGTAATGTTGGAGTCTATTTTTGATGCCTGCTCTCCTGAGCTTAGATAGCACTTGGCTGATTCAAAGGAGATAGATCCCAAGAAGTTAGCTAAGGCTGCTGAGTTGTGGGTTGCCAACAGGGCTACTCACAAGGATTCTGGGGCAACTCAGAAGAAGGAAGAGGGAAAGCAGTCCAAGAAAGACGAAAAGGAGAATTCCAATAATTCCAATCCAAAACAGGGCCACAGACATAACCAGGGTAAGCCACGATGTAAACCGAATCAGGCTAGTGTACCACCTGGTTCCACACCAGATGGAGGTCAGATCAAGCCCCCATTCCAGAGATAATTTGGGAAATGCTTTGTTTGTGGGTTGCCTGGCCATGTTTAAGGAGATCCCACGTGTAAGGGTAAACCTTCAGGGATCAACACTGTCTCCTTAGCCTTCTCCCAGGTGGATGAAGTACCTATGACAAGTGGAAACTTTCAGCCACTAGCTGATGAGCCCATGAGAGTCTCAGCTAGTGTTTCTTTAGTGTCCTTGGGCCTTTGGGAACAACAGAACTTAGATGTCTATAACTCCATCCCAGATAATACTAAAGTGTATTACAAAGATAGTGTTCTTGTGAATGGTCAGGAGACCCCTGCCATCAGAGACACTGGAGCCAGCATAACTGTGGTTGATGAATGTTTTTTCAAGGTGGAGGATGTTGCCACGGCACCCAAACACCTAACCAAGTTAGCTGGAGGCCCTGTGCAAATAGTTCCCCAGTTATCAGCACTCATCCAGTGTAATGACATGACTGTCAGGATTCCTGTAAGTGTGCAAAATAACGTACCTGGGAGGGCCCTGTTGGGTAATGACCCCTAAACTCTTGGAGTTGTGTCTAGCACCCCCAGGCCCCCCAGTAGAAGGAAGCAGGAGCTCACAAGGTCTGCAAGGGAGAGAACCTTAAGAGGCTCTCCTGGGGACATGATAGAGGAAGCTATCACCCCAAGTCCACAGGACTTACTTACTGCCATTGCAGGGCAAGAGAAGACAAAAGGGAAACCTAAGTCGTCCAGCAAGAAACCAGCAAGCACTCCTGTGCCCAGAAGGACATCCCCAAGACTGTCCAAAGTCACACCTGTGACTCCCACACCAGCTGAGGCTGAGTGTGAGGTTCAACCCTGTCTGGTCAAACTAGATACTGAGGAATCAGATCTAGAAGAGGATCTTACCTTGGTAGGAGATCTTGACCTTGTTGACCATCCTGAGCTGCAGTCTTTACTGGCAGAAGGTGGACCCAACAGGGAGGATTTCAGCAAGAGACAAAGAGAGTGTCCTACCTTGGAAGGTCTTCGCCAACAGGCCACTTCTCAGCTCAATGGGACTGAGCCTGGGAAGTATAGGTTGCACTGGGAAGATGGCCTCTTCTACAGTGAACCAACTGAGTCAACCCCTGGAGACTACAAAAGACTGGTAGTACCTCTAGTGAACTGACTCCAGTTTCTGCAGTTAGCCCATGAGGTACCTTTGACTGGTCACTTAGTTTTAAGAAGACCAAGGAAAGGCTATCTCTGCACTTCTACTGGCCTAAGATGGGTAGAGAAGTAGACACATTCTGCAGAAGCTGCCACACTTGCCAGACCTCTGGCAAGAGTGGGCCCAAGAATGTGGCACCATTAGTGCCTCTCCCAGTGGTGGGAGTTCCTTTTGAGAGGGTGAGGATTGACATTGTTGGTCCTCTTGACCCTCCCACATCTTCGGACAACAGGTTTATCCTGGTTATAGTGTCCATGCCACTAGATTTCCTGAAGCCATACCTATGAGGACTGTTACAGCTCTGGCTGTGGCTAAGGCCCTACTTGGTATTTTTACCAGTGTAGGTTTTCCTAAGGAGATGATATCTGACAGGGGATCACATTTTATGTCTCACTACATGCAAACAGAGTGGAAAACCTGTGGAGTTACCTACAAGTTCTCAACTGCCTACCACCCCTGAATCAATGGGCTAGTAGAGAGGTTTGACAGAACTATGAAGAGCATGATAGGTGCTTAAGAAGAACCCCTTATAAGAAAGTGGGACCTTCTACTGCCATGCCTTCTCTTTGCTTATAGAGAAGTCCCTCAGGAAGGAGTAGGATTTAGTCCCTTCGAACTTCTCTATGGCCATCCAGTCAGAGGTCCATTGGCCCTGATTAAGGAGGGGTTGGAGAGTGCTCCTTCCCCCAAGCCAGTCAGAGTGACTGACTATGTGATAGGTCTCCGGAGGAGAATGTCACACATGATGGCAGAAGCACGTGATAACTTGAGGGCTGGTCAAGCTCTGGTCAAGCATTGGCATGACCAGAAGGCTAACATGTTTGAGTTTACTCAAGAACAGCTTGTTCTTGTTATGGTCCCCACAAGGCAGAGGGCCTTGCAGGACAAATGGATAGGACCCTTCAAGGTCGTGGGTAAACTTGGAGAAGTGAACTATCTGGTGGACTTAGGCAATCCTAAGGAGGCTCCCAGAGTCTTTCACACCAACCGTTTAAAGGCTTATGTCTCTAGACCTGACATACGAGCTGTGCTTCTAGCTTCAGCTCAGGAGGAGGAGGAGAGTGAACCTCTGCCCGACCTCAGAGGCTTACCTTTAGATGAGCAAGTGGAAGGAGTTAATCTCTCTTCCAGTCTCACATCTGACCAGCAGGATGAGTGCAAGTTACTGTTGAATCAGTTTACCTCCCTGTTCTCACTTTCACCAGGCTTGAGCCCTTGGGGCCAGCATGACATACACACTGGTGACTGTTTACCTGTCAAAAGCAGGGGGTACAGAATGTCAGACAATATCAGATCCCACATAAGGAATGAGGTCAACAAGATGCTTGAACTCGGGATTATAGAGCCCTCTACTAGTTGTGCTTGTACCAAAGGCAGGGTCCAAGGAGTTGAGATTCTGCGTGAACTATAGAGCTCTAAATGCAGTCACCACGACTGATGACCATCCTGTGCCTAGGACAGATGAGCTGGTGGACAAACTTGGTGCAGCCAAGTACCTCAGCACATTTGACCTAACGTCAGGCTATTGGCAAATAGCCCTGACAGACCATGCCAAGGAGAAAACTGCATTCTCCACTCCAGCTGGCCTCTACCAATTCAAGGTGATGCCTTTTGGACTAAAGAATTCACCTGCTACATTACAGAGGATGGTCAATCAAGTTCTGAATGAGATGGAGGACTTCTGCATGGCATACTTGGATGACATTGCAGTGTTCATCCCTACATGGAAAGAACATATTGAACACCTAGGTTATGTATTGCAGGCTCTGGAACAGGCCCATCTGACCATAAAGGCAAGCAAATGTCAAATTGGTCAGAGTTCAGTGGTCTACCTTGGACATGAGGTAGGAGGAGGTGAAATAAGGCCATTGCCTAGCAAAGTAAAAGCTGTACAAAACTGGGCCACCCCTACTACTCAAACCCAAGTAAGAGCTTTCCTAGGTCTTACTGGGTACTATAGGAACTTCATAGAGAACTATGGGACCATAGCTTCTCCCTTGAATGTCATCTCCTCTCCCAAAATTCCTAAAAAAGTCAGGTGGAATGAGGAGTGCAATCAAGCCTTTGAAGGTCTAAAGAAAGCCCTTTGTCAAGCTCCAGTCCTAAGAGCTACCGACTACCACCAACCCTTCATTGTACAAACTGATGCTTCTAATGTAGGTATAGGTGCAGTCCTTAGTCAACTGGATGAGAAAGGTAGGGAGCACCCCATTTGTTTCATCAGCAAGAAGTTAAAGGATCCTGAAAAAAGGTGGCAACACTAGAAAGAGAATGCTTTGCTATTGTGTGGTCACTGAAGAGGTTTAGACCATACTTGTATGTATCTACCTTCATCATTCAGACTGACCACCAACCCTTGAGATGGCTGATGCAAATGAAAGGGGAAAACCCAAAATTACTCAGATGGCCAATCTGCCTGCAAGGATTTCATTTTTCCATTGAGCACAGAGCAGGAAGTCACAACCAAAATGCTGATGGTCTCTCTAGGATGTTTGTAACTGACTAGAGGTATGAGATCCATCCAGGAGTGGATTAAATCCTGCTGTCCCTTAGTCTAGGGGGGGCGAGTGTTAGGGAGAATTCTCCTTCTAGGGCTAATTTCCCTCACCTAGTGAGTCCCCCAGCTGCTTTGCTGGATTTCTGGAGTTTATTTTTTCGACCTGGTAAGAGTGTACATCCTTTTTCACTCTTACATGTGTTTTGGCCTATGTGTTTTTACTCATTGTGTGGTCTTGGGCACTGGAGCACACCACTCCAGATGCCCCTGTTCTTGTACGGGTTACACAGCACCCTCAGTGTAGTAACCCAGGGTTGTCTTTTAGACTGCCCTCTGACTCCATTTCGCTGGGGCTGACTACTGTCCCCCAGAGAAAGGTAAAGTTGCATTTACTTTACATAGTCACTTTAACCACAGACCAAGTACACCCCGTCTTTCATGGAGTACTGGAAAGGGCTAATCTGTACCCCTTTTTTGTCAGTACCTACCTGAGCATTGTTTCGCTCTTTTTACATTTAGACTTGGCTGGTGGCAGTGGTATCTACCCTAACTTTTCTACCGCGATTATATTAGATAAACGTGGTAATACTTTTGGCTATTTTAACAGCCTTAAGCATATACCCCCTTGACCAAATCGTCTTTCTTTTGGCTCTGTTTGGGTTTATTCACCATTTCTTTTTGTTAAAGTCCTTCTTGTGTTTTACTTTGCGTGGCAAACTAGGTTCACCTTCTTTGTTCACCGTCTTTTGGCGGGCTTCTGCAGTGAAGCCCTCCTCTTGGCGCCTGGGTGTCTAGGTAGACTGAATGTGGGGAAGGGGTGTAGTCACCCCCTGCACAGGGTATCCTAGGAAACCCAAGTCGCACTTTGCCATGATTGGCTGATGTGGTTGTCCCGGCTGGACAACCTCCCCTGCTGCGTGATTGACAGCCAGGCTGTGTGAATGGGGATTTTGCGCATAAAAGGCAGGTCTCTTGGGCTAGAAATCAGAGTCACCTCTGGAACTACAAGGAACCGAAGAGAAGCAGAGAGAACGACGGCTGCTGCAACTACCCCGTCCCGGTGAAGCACTGCTGCATTCCTGAGCTATCTACCCTTCGACGACTAAGAGAAGATCCAGTCCGAAGTCTTCTTCCCTTGAGCCTGGTGGGGATAACCAGCTCATCTTCTTCAGACAGAGGTCTCCATTGTGGTCGAAATCGCTGCAAACTGCTGTAGTGGTCCGGATAGCCGCCTGCCGAGCCTCTCCTGTTTTTAAGGAGCGCACCTTTTATTTGTTGTCGCTGCTGCCGGCTTCATCCCTGTGTGTTGCAGACCCCCTTCAGACGTCCTCCTTCAAAACGAAGCTCCAGAAATCGCGGGTCTGCGGGAAACCGACATGAACAACTGCCAGGGCACCAGCTGCATCATTGAAATAAGGTACTGTGTTCTGCTCGAGGAAACTGGGGGAATCTCTTTTCTTCATCCTCTAGGCTCGTCCTTGTCTTCTCTCCTTCTTATAACTTTTGCTTCTGAACATTGACAATATCAAAGTACTTTTGGGCTACGCTGAATTGTGAACTGTTTAACGGTGTGATCTTCGGCAACAGGTCTCCGGTGTCACTTAACCCCGGCTCCGGCACTTTGACTTTTGAACTCCTGTTTCTGAGTGTTTCTCGATGCTGTCTGCCTAACCTGAATATTGCCTGTGATTTTTGCCTCCAACTCCCTCTGGGTATCTCAGGTGTTAAGTGTGTTTTTGCCCCGGTAGCATTCCATGTCACGGATACGCTTTTATTTAGTAGACCGAACTGTCAAAAAGTGTTCGCAACCGTATCCGCGGTTTCGTGTTTTGTTCATAACACCAGTTCATTCAAACACAGGGTACTTACCTTGAGACATACTGTACAAAGTGAATTGGTTAGTTGTAGTATATTTAACGTATGTTTTTGTTTGAAGGTTAATAGAAGTGTTGTGTTTATAACTGATGGTTTAAAAATAAATGTACTTATATTTTTTACCTGAAACCTTGAGTCAGTGTTTGCTTGAGTCACAGTAATTGTGGTCCCTTTGTGTAATCTCTGCTACTGCTCATATACTCTTGAGATATGCCTGGCTGCTCTGCTACTGCTACCACTATAACTTAGTAGTACAGGCTTGTACCAAAGGTAACACCTGTATTACCACCTGTGGTCTTAATCGTGTGTAGTGGTCCCTAAGGGCACTGCACAGGATTCTGCCTAACAGTAAGTGCCAGGTACTTGTAAGCTATATTATGGCAGAATATTTTCCACAAGTGTAATAAAATGGTTAAAGCCAAGCCAGACAACTTTGATCTACAACTTTTTTGGGCTACGGGTCTGATTTTATGTATGCATTGGGTCTTTGTTGGATACATTTTACTCTCTTGCAGAGGAGAAAACTATTTTTTCCTTTCTTGAAATTGCATTTACGCTCTAATTTGAAAAATCATGCGTAAAATACTCCCATCTCAAAATCTTATCTGGAGCACTGGGTGTGCTTCTCTTGCCTGTTTCGCCTGATTCCAATTAGACCAATTACTGGGACATGCCTGACCTTCAGCTCTGTAGTGTTCAGATTCCCTGTTCTTCGTCTCAGTACTATAGTGGTGTTTCCAACAGGAAGTGTGCATTACTCTTAGTTCCCTCTCCTTCGTCTCAGTACTTGATGTGAGATTACAGGGAAAAGCTGGAAAGGACTGACAATATCCCATAAAGACTGAGGGAGGGTCTGATAGGTCAGTGTTAGTTCCTGGGGGAATACCATGTCTCCCCTTCAGGTACCCTCTCTTCAATCCCCAAGGACCCTTCACCCAGGTGACCCTCCCTCGCTAGTCCACCCACAGGCTTAGAATACAAAATCGTTGGACCTTCCCTGGCCACCTGAACAGAAGATCCCTGGGACATAGATGTTGGAGTACCTTCAAGTTTCTAACATCCGATCTAGACCCAGGGGATCTGTCATCCAGGTGGCCAGAACCACTTCCTGGGGGTGGACCATTGAGGAGGATCACCTGAATGAGGGGGGGGGGGTATTTGGGGAGTGGAACGGGAACACTGATGGGTGAGACGCGGTAAACCCCACGTGTTAACCCGTCTTATTACATAGGACACTCATCCTCTCTAGAGCCCCCCTTTGCCAAAACAAACAACTTTGCACACCACGAAAGACAACAGACTAACGTTAGGGCCCGTTACCTGACTTTCCCCAACATGAAAGTCAGGCAATTAACTAGAATCACTCACACCTGACGGACCTTTCCCTTTCCCACAGGGATAAAAGGTGGAGGACAAGATCACATGACAAGCAAGGCAGACAGCACAACGAGAGAGCTATTGCAGGGCGGCAATTCAAGAGGAGGAGAAAGGCAGCAACAACCGAGAGGGTGACGGGGAGAGAAGCAACCTTGCCCTTTCCGACCCAGACCCGCGATTGCTCTGTGGAAGAAATCGTAAGACTGCGGATAAAGGCTAATGTGTGCTTGAGCATATGTTAACGGTACAAGGAACGCGCCTGAGCTGATAAGCAGGAGAGGAGAAGGTGCTTGCTACCATGGTACCGTCCTTGACTCCTGATACGAGAAAAAGCAAGCAGTTCATCACAGCCAGTGACTCGAGGGGAGAACCGATAAAAAACCGAACTGTGTTAAATGAAAGTTGCTGTCATGAGCACTGTTTCCAAGGAGTCAGGACAAGCCCAACATCCCCGGAAGCAGGCTCACAACCCCCGCCCCTGGTCCCAACCGACCCCTATCGGGGCCCTCTGGACCATGTCCTGGCGCCGTTGGCGCCAGGCTCATAAGAATCACCAGTCCCGGCGCCAGAGGTGCCGGGCTCATACTTTGGATAAAGGTGCTTGGGTGGACTTACCTGTAGCAGACCATGCTGCATACTCACCTTCACAAGTCCTGGCAAAATGAAGCCCCAGCCTTCTGCTGGGTGGGACTATTTTTCCGAATCTGGAACTACTTTCTTACCTGGGTGGGGGCTGGCATCACTCCTTGACTCTGGAACACAGGAACTCTTTTTCTCTTGGGCGAGGCTGAGGAGGAAGACACCTAATCACCTCAACACTATTTAAACCACACCCGATTGGAAGAATGTGCTTCGCGTTATTCTGCATCTGCAGCAGGACGCTCACCGAGTCAGCTCCAGTCTTCTAGTGATATCTTCTGCTCCAGCCTGTGAAAACGAGTCAGATCTTCACTTACCATCCAGGGATCCAGTCTCCGGCTGCACCTGCCAGCAAAGGAACATCAGGTTAGCAAAAGGCAACGCTTTAGCAGCCGCGCTTACTTACCTGAAACCACGGCATTTTCCGAATCCCGCGGCCTTTACCTGCAAGACAAAGAACTCCGGTCAACGTTTTAGCAGCCGCGCTTACTTACGTGAACCCACGGCATCTTCCGAATCCCGCGGCCTTTACCTGCATGACAAAGAACTCCGGTTAGTGCAAAAAAGGGGGAAATTGGACGCAATTATATTTTCACTTACCGGAGCTGTGCGCTCCTCGCCATCTCCTCTTCTGCTGCATCTCCGCACCTGCAAATCAAGAAAAAGACATTAAGAGGTGCGAATAAACCTGTCAGCAAGCATATTACTTACGTGCTCCTCCACGTGCACGGACCTTCATACTTACGTGCATCCGTATGCTCAGCATATAGCATTTCGGCACCTAAGAAACAAAGGCAAAGACTTCATTAAAAGGTGCTCTCGAACTTTACAAACCGACCAGCATCCGCTCGTGCAGAAAACGACGGCGCTTCTTCAGCAGCTTTAAACCCTCTGAGGCTACAAGAGACTTAAAGCAATCCCAGTGAAGTAACTGGAACCCAGCGCCCCTGCATCAGTCGCAGGATGGAGAGCCCAGCATTTACATATCTAAGGTGAGAGCTCATTCAGACTTTGGGCGGCCTCAGGGAAGAAACAAATAAGGAGGAGAAGCCCAACCAACAACCAGCCATTAATCCCTTTTTCTTCCGCCTGCAGACACCTTACTCTACAAGTCAGACATTCCATAAGAGGAGGTCCGGTCCAGAGAACCATCCGAGTCCTGCGCTTCTCAATTGAAGACACGGTAACTGTCCAGCCAGGATCTGCGCCTCCGTGGGAACCAGGTGAGCGTTACAGTTGCAAGATACAAGAAGGTTCAAAGAACTGTGCATGTCGTAAGGGCAAAGCCATCTGAAAGGGGCCCGAAACCACATGGGTGTTCGGCGAGGGACTCTAATTTGGTTCTCCATCTTTGTTGAAACTACAGACGGCCTTGACTTTGGTGCCGCTCATTTGAACCCCTTTGCTGGGAATTTTGTAACCAAGAAATTCAACTTCAGTAGCATGAAATGTACATTTCCCTAACTTGGCGAAGAGATGATTGTCTCGAAGTCTTTGGAGAACCTTAGAGACATGGACCACATGAGAATCATAAGAAGAGGAATAGATCAAGATGTCGTCCAAATATATGACGAGTAAGTGATCCATCATGTCACAAACACATCATTTATGAAGTAGTGAAACGTTGCCGGTGCATTGCAGAGTCCAAAAGGCATTACACAATACTCAAGGAGACCGTAGTTGGTTTTAAAAGCGGTCTTCATTCATCGCCTTTGCGAATTCTGACCAGATTGTAGGGTCCCGGAGGTCTAGTTTGGTAAATATCACAGAGGAACCTAACTGGTCGAGCAATACGGGGATTAGAGGAATTGGATATTGGTTCCGGATTGTTATTGCATTGAGGGCTCAATAGTCAATACAGGGACGGAGGACCCCTCCATTTTTGGGGACAGAAAACAAGGGAGAGGCAACTGGGTAATGAGAAGGACGGATGAATCCTGTTTCCAAGGCCTTATCAATGTACTCTTTAAGGGTGGCGTCCTCCTTCTGCATCACTGAATACATTCTCCCCGAAGGGATCTTAGCACCGGGTACTAGATCTATGGGGTAATCATATGTTCGGTGTGGTGGCAACTCCCTTGCGCCACCTTCATCGAACACATCCTGGAACTCCTTGTACACAGTGAGCAATGGTTTGCTGACGACTGCCCCTATAACAGGAGCGACATCGAGCAACGTCCGGCAAGGATTGGTCTGGATTGTACTAAGACCCAAACAATGTCTTCCACAAAAATCAGGGAGGAACTCAATCCTTCCCGTGTGCCAATAGACAACAGGGTTATGGAACTTGAGCCATGGTAAGCCAAGTATTGACTTGAGCTGTGGTGCCATAATCAGATCAAAGGATATGGTTTCGGTATGATCCATGTCCAGAACTACTGTCTGTTCCACCATCAAACCAGACAACAATGTGGTTCCATCAGCTGTGTTCACTATTACAGGATGTTCCTTGGTGATAACCTGCACTCCCAATTCCCTGGCATATTGATGATCGATATAGTTACCCGTGGCGCCTGAATCCAACACCGCTGTAGCTGTGAGTGGTTTCCCTTGTAAGACGCCAAACACAACAGGAATTGTAACAGGTGTCATAACATGGGAGTCAGCTGTGGGAGAACAGCCCGGCAACTGGACTCCTTCTATTGCCGATCTTTTGGTAGGTTTTTTGGTGCATGATTTCAATAGGTGATCAGAGGAGCCACAATAGAAGCACAGATTGTTCTTTTTTCTGTGTTCCCTTTTGTCTGTGGACAAAGGACCCCGAGTGGCTGCTCCGTCTTGCATGGGTTCAGGACTTCCTACTGCCAAAGCGGGCGTAAGAAGGGCAGCAGGAGGCATGGTTCTTTTCTCACCCTTTCTCTCAGCCTTTCGGGAGTCAATTTGCAACACTATATCCAGTAATTCTGGAAACGGAACGGGAACCACCGGAACCATAGCTAGGGTGTCCTCTAGTGAGTCAGAAAGCCCCTTGTAGAATAGAGAGGCCTTTTTCTCATCAGGCCAACCTGTCTCCGCTACTAACTGGTTAAATTTGGCTACCAGTGGGAGGATGCTAGCCAAAGTCTTGTTTGCATCCATATTTGAAGCCTTCTGAATATGTCAGAATTCTCCTTTGGATCGTTGATCCCGTAGTGTAGAAGAAGAATTCTTCCCACTAATGTATCCCTCTCTATGTGGAAACCAACCCACAGAGGAATCAATTAATTGAAAGATGGGATCCAAACGAGACACTGATGGCTGTACAGGAAGCAAGTCACAGGATTACTACTTAGCAACTGAATGATAAACAGAAAGAGGTAATAGAACCAAACTGACCTGTGCTAGCCTAAGAGACGGAATACCATTGAACTGGAAGTGAAAGATGGGTACAGGATGACATGGTGTCAATTGGAAGCCTGCAAGCACAGACAGACATTTAGTAACATAGTAACTGAAGACAGGGAAAAAGAGAGATGCAAGAACTCTTACCGTATTGAATCCTTATATAGACTTTATTGTAGAAACTTGAAGCAGCAAGATGTGTCCCAATTCCTCATCTGACGGCACAAGGATGCCTAAAGTCCAGAAACAGCCTAACCCGAAGGCACGCGGATGCCTGCTGTTCAAGCACACAATGGCAGTCTGTGTACTTTGGGTGTGAGATGCGGTCCGTGAAAACAGGATCCTTCAATGTGTAGCTTGATTCCGTGTGTGGCGTTGGGGACAGTTCTAATCCCGTGGGTACACTCAGTTGCTGTGTGGAACTCGGGACGAGGAACACGTAGCAGAAAGGCAGTCCATTAGACAATCCGGATCGGCAGGTAATCAGGCAACGAGATACAAGGGGAAAGCAAAACTGTTCGATGGACAGTCCAGGTCAAGAACAGTCCAGGGCAAGAACGGTAATCAGGAGAAACACTGCAGAATTGGAGGCAAGGGCAAGTCTGTGAAAACTTGCCGGGTGAAATCCATAAAGCAATGCAGGGTCCGTGAATATGCCAAAGCAGACAAGGGAAAGACACAAGTCAAGTCGTGATATAAGGCAGACAAGTTTGGCAGCATAATATTCAAGAGAAGCTTAGAACAGAACTTTACAATATTCAGAAGCGAGCTCTGAGCAGGCGGGGCTAATAATCACTAGATTACATGACCACGGCTTCCGTCGCTTTCACAGAAGCTTGCTCTGCCCAGGTACAACGGATGCCATTTTTCCATGGTAACCTCCAGCTACCATGGATTCCCGTCTTGAAGCGGCACAGTCTGTTGCTGGAAACTGATTTGGTAAAAGCAGGCCTGTGTAGGTTGAGCCAGTGGTTCTTTAGGTAAGGCATTAATACCTTAGTCCCAATACCCCTCCTGGATACAGATGTATAGTGTTTCCTACCCCGGATCCTGATAGGGGTCCAGGGGTGAAGCCAGCATCACCCAAAAAGGGAAGAACTGTTTAAAATGACAGTAAGAGTCATGAATCTAATGGAGAAGAATATTTAAAATCCTTAGAAAAATAAGCCACAGTGAACCCGGTGGAGGGAGGCTTACATTCCAAAGGAGGTGTCTGCGCCCGGAAGAGGGGGACCCGGGCCTGAAGAATCATTCCCCAAGTATAATGAAGAAAGAACGTTTGTTTGGTTATCTGGAACACATCAGACCCTTAGAGGTACAATACAGAACCACCGAAGGTCCTGATATTGCTAAAAGATTCTTCGAAGATCTGAGCCCTGAGGAGGGAGAACCAAGGGTGAAAATGCATCACCCAAGTGAAGTTGTCAGATGGAACCTTTGTTTCATTATTTGAATCACATTAGGCCCTCGGACGTGAGATACAGAACTACCAAAGGTCCTGATATTGCTAAGTCTACAGAAATGAACTCTTTGTTCATTATTTTGGTATGCAGCAGGTACTCGGAGGCAAGAGACTTTTTGGTAGAAAAGAAACTTAAACACCTGAGGTGCTGGTACCTGAAAATGGAACTGTAGATTTATGCTGACAAAAACTTGAGCGTGTGCTGTGCTCCGGAGTCCTACCTTGTCCATTGCTAAAAACGTGTGGAAGGTAGACCCCCGGCTACTATATTCTGACTTATTATTTGTGAACACTTCTTTCTTTCTCAAGAACCGTATCCCACACTCTTTCTTTATTTAGTTGTTAGGATTGGCAATTGTTTTTTTTTTAGTATAGGCCCTTTTATTTGAAAAGACGCCACTAGGATTACCTTATTTTATTTTGATTGTCGTTGCTCCCATTTTAGATTGAGGTTTAGATTAGGTGTTTTTCCAACCCATCTATACAATTTAATAAACACCCTTGAACTGTGATCACTTGTGTCTGTCTTTACTGCTGCCACCATGAGTTCCTTACAATACACACACAGCTAGCTGCATGGGCTAATTTATTTTTGTTTTAGGCTTTCCTAATTATTTGGAGAAAAAAAATATATGTTTTGCCAATTAATGAATGTTGCCTGCTCGATATATATATTGATTGCTTCTATTTGTAACCTATTATGTGTGATGGGTTTACTTCTGACCTTATTACAGAACAGTATTATTGTTTCGGGCTTGTTTTTAAGTGGCGTTGGGCTCGATTTGTTTCCCTTCAGACCTGGAAGCATTGCTGCAGAGTGGTGAGGAGGAGGGAGATAGGTGCTTCCATTATGGATCTGGCACTGCAGTCTTTTGCCATGCTTTTTATGCCCGGGTTTCTACCTCTGACAACTTCTTAGTTCCTTTGGGGCTTCATGTGTTTTCCTCTTCTGCGTGTGATCTGTTCACTGTCCTTCACAAACTATGATGTGCAATGTGCTGCACACCGGCCGCCCACAAGAACCAGGTGGACAAATGCTGTGCCGGTGTTGAAGAAAGGGTGCCTTTTTGCCACCATCGCGCTAAACCCATCTTCATCAGAGCCATGGCGGGACTGAAATAAGTGACCTGCAGATGGCAGTAGCATAGCTCTCAACCATTTGTCTTGCAAAGGCGGGTGAAATCACCCGATTTTGTTTTTGGCGGGTGAGAGGCCCATTGGAATGAATGGGCGTGCAGGAGGCTTGGCGGGTGAGTCAGCCCTTTACAAGGCGAGTGACACCCGCCAAAAACGTATGAGTTGAGAGCTATGCAGTAGAATGGTGCTCGCGAGTAGCAGTTGAGAGAAGAGCTGGCACGGAGGAGAGTAGATCAGTGCTGAAAGGACTATGCCCCTTACTATGCATAGAATCCAATTTTAAATCTGAAGCACACATGTTAATTTGTGCTCAGCCCCATTGCTTCTCCATATGCTCCTCTTAACAGGTCTGTGTTATGTTATGTTTATTCTAGCTCGTGGAACTCCGCTTCCACGAGCCCAGTGTTCCAGCCCTATCCTCACTGAACATTGCTACCTTCCCGTTCTTTTCGGTTGCTCTGGTCTGACCTCTGGGGGCCGCTGAATAAAACTCCTCAACCCATCGTGTGCCTCGCCTCTTTATTACAATTGGCGACAAGGAGGTGAACCGGCCCCTGGAGCGGAGCGGACTGCCCCAGCTGCCAGCCTCGTCCCACCGCAACGAAGCGATCTCCGCTTGCCGCCGCCGTATACATACGGCTGCGCCCCTCCCCGATCCCGGGTAGAGGGCGGCGCAGCCGCAGAGCAGGTACCCTGTGCCAGCAAGCAAGGTACGATTTATTTGGGGTTTTGGGCACCAGACACCTCGTCACGCGCCATCACGCCCACGCGCAGCACCAACGACAAAAAAAGGAAAGGACCGCAAAGCGTGCATTACGTGCAGCCATTTTGTTGTCCCTGTTGCCATAGTGACATTACGTGCAGCCATTTTGTTGTCCCTGTTGCCATAGTGACAACGTTATCGAGCATTTCTCGTTCCTCCACAGCTACTAAACAAATCCTTGCCGACACAAAAGCCCCATCTGCTCTTAATAAAGACCAAGAGCAAGAGACTCAAACCAGATTCTTGATCACAAAAAACAGTTCCACAAAAGAAGACATCAAATAACGCCTTTTCATACCCAGTGACCTTTTCAATCCAGAGACACACAAAAAAAAAAATAATAAATTAAATAAATAAATTTTTTCCAGCCTGCCTCTTAACATAGTTCTCAGCACAGTTTTAACACAGCTTCACATCTCCCATCATGCAAAACATCCCCCATCCGGCCAAATTTCTCCCGTGCCCTGGGACACCAGCCTCTCCCTGGGAACAATGGATCGATGGGTTCCACATCTACCTGAGAGCCATTGGGGGCAACAAATTCAATGATGACCTCAAGGAAGCGACACTCTTGAATTGCATAGGAGCAGAGGCACTAAGATTGTTTAGGGCACTACCAGAACCGGACGATGTTGGAGGTGATGGCAACCACAACCACAAATTCGACACGGCCTTAGCCAAGCTCACCAAACATTTTGGTAACAAGACCAACATTGTACTAGAGAGGTACAAGTTCTTTACCAGGAAGCAACAAAAGAGTGAGTCGATCGACTCTTACATTGCATCCTTGAGAGTACTAATGTCAACGTGTGAATTCACTGGCGTCAGCGATGAGTATCTGAGGGACCAGCTTTTCCTCAATGTAGCCGATCCTCGTATTCAGCAGAAACTGTGGCAGATGAAGAATCCCTCCCTGGACCAAACCATAGAGACAGCAAGGAGCCTGGAGTTTGGTGACCACTGCCTGAAGGAGAGACTCGCCCAAAAGGATTGTGTCGAGGTGAAATCCGTTGAAACCAATCCAGAGGGTGACAACACTGAGAATTTGCTTGCCTTGGTCAGGAGGGCTCCAGCCTTCCGAGGCTCAAGAACTAATTCCAGGAGAGGAAAGGGCCCATCCAATGACTTCAGGGACCCTGCCCATTGCCAACGATGTGGATGGTTCAAACACGAAGACCCTGAGAAGACGTGTCCCGCAAATAATGCTGAGTGTTACAAGTGTGGCCGCCGCTGTCATGATGCCTACCCCCGGAGCACCAGGCCAGGCCCAGCACCCCCGGGAGCAGGCATCACGCTTCCGGGTAAAAGCCCAGCTGCCCTTTATAGGGGCTCTGTGGACTCTGTCCTGGAGCCGTTGGCGCCAGGCTCATGTTGGACATCAGTCCTGGCGCCATAGGCGCCAGGCTCATAAGGGGAAGTGTTTGGTGCACTTACCTGAAGCAGACCGTGCTGCACACTCACCTGATGCAGACCATGCTGCATGAAGAACCAAGCCAAATGAGGCTTAGGAGGGACTATTTTTCTGAAGGAACTATTTTGTTACTTGGGTGGGGCTGTGGAAGAAAACTCACCTGGTACTTCTTCCAAGGCTATTTAAGCCACGCCCGGACAGCCACACGTGCTTCGCGTTGTTCTGCATCCCAGCAGCTGAACGCTCACGTGTCTGCTCCTGCACCTGAACTCCAGCCACGCCCGCCTCGAACCTGGAACACCTGTAAGGAAAGAAGAGAAGAGAAAGGTGAAAACCAAGAACTTATTCAACCTTCTTACCTGCATCCGGAATCTTCACGCCAGCATTCCTGAAGGAAGACTTCCATTTAAAAGCACCGCGTTGCTCGCTGCAGTGCCGTGCTTCACTCACCTGTTCCCGAGACGCCGCCCGGCTCCATCGCGGCTCTCAGCACGAGGGTCGCCACTTGACTGCACCTAGGGGAGAGAAGAAGAGACAAAAGGTGAGCAAGGGAACACAAGAGGAAAGCCGAATTTTCAGCCATATTACTTACCGGCTTTTCTTGGTGAACCATTCCACATCTCGGGTCGGCGCCGCATCTTTGGCAGGTACCGCACCCCGGCCCCTATGGGGAAAGGACAAAAGACATTACTGGGGAATTATAAAGACAATTAGAGGGGTCGCCCTCATCACTAACTCACCTGATTTCACCACCGGCAATTTAACCCATCAACGCATCGCTTTTGTTCTGCACCTGAAATAAAGGACAGATCACAGGTTAGGAAAAACAACATGAAAGGAGGCTCACACTTGAACTTTTGCATCTTCATACTTACAGCGTATCGCTCAGAAAAGTCAAGTGGATTTGCCAGCGCCATTCTGAAAACCAGTGAAGTAACTGGACGAACGCGCGCCCCTGCACCAGAAGCAGGATGGAGAGTTCATCCTTCCAAACCATAAGGTGAGCTTAAACCGGGGGTTTTGGAGGAAGTCAGAGAAAAACGAAGGGAGAAAGGGGGGAGCAAGCACACTATTCAGCAGACAGTTAAACCCCTTTCTCATCTGCAGAAGGATATTCCTACGGGCCAGACAAGCAAGACTTGGGGGTCCTGTTCAATCGGTGGTCCGAATTCTGCGCATCACACTTGAAGAGGCCACAGCAATCCAGACCAGACCAGCGCCTCCGTGGGAGCCAGGTGAGCGTTACAGCCGCGGACACTTTGCCAAGGTTTGCAACAGCAACAGGAGTAGAACAACCAGACCTCCCAGATACAATAGAGGCCCGTCTATCAGATCTGCCTCGGTGAGATTCATAGAAGATGACCCCAGTCACGATAACCTGCTGCTCATCGACCGAGACTCCCCTCCAATACAAATACTCACCATCACTTCCTCACATGACGCCAAGGGCCCGTGGGTCGACATGTATGTAGATGGGACGCTTCTTCAAGTAATGGTAGATACAGGTTCCCCCTATACAATGGTAGATGTCCAAACATTTTTGGGAACTCTCTCGAGGAAGATACAAGACCTACGCTGCACGCCAATAAAGGCCACAGGTTATGGCAAGACTCCTATCGAAATAATTGGGTATACCTGGGTCAAACTCAGATTTTTCGAGAGAGACATATTGTAAACTCTTTGTGGCCAAAAATGGCTCTTCAGTTGTTGGTTGGGAGGAGCAAGCTGCCTTACGAATAAAGATCCACCCTGGAGAAGAAGTTCCAGTCCTGAGTGTGCTGAGCGACACCAATGCTACTACCAGCTTGGAGCCCACCAACATAAAGTCCATTTTAGCCAAGATGTTTCCAAAGGTATTCAACAACAAGGTGGGACTCCTCCGAGGCTTTCAATATAAGATAGTCTTGAAGAAGAACGCCGTTCCTGTAGCCCATCGTGTTCATGGAATCCCCTTTGGCACCAAAGAGGCCTTGAGGAAAGAGCTCACCCGACTTTGTGAGGAAAACATCATCCAACCCATTGAGAGTTCCGAGTGGCTCGCACCAATTGTCCTTGTCGGCAAACCAGACAATTCGATAAGGATGTGTGTTGACCTACATGACTTGAACAAGAACATATGGGTGGACAGACACCCTCTCCCTAACATATCAGAACTCCTCGCAACCATGAAACCGGCCAAATACTTCAGCACCCTCGACCTCTCGTTGGCATACCATCAGATTGCATTGGAGGAGAACTCAAAAAATCTCACTTCCTTTGTGACACCTCTGGGGGCATTCATGTTTAACAGGATGCCTTTTGGCCTCGCATCAGCCGCAGCTGTTTTCTAACGGTTAATGTCGCACCTGTTTGGAGGTCTCGACGGTGTCCACTGTTTTCAGGACGACATACTCATATCTGCCGAAAACGAAAGAGAACATGATGCCAAGCTCATGTGTGTCCTCCAAGTAATTCAAAAAAGTGGACTCACCCTCAAATTGGAAAAGTGCAACATAAAATGCAGCCAAGTATCCTATCTTGGCCACTCCATAAACGCCGAGGGAATCAGCCCCAAGAAAAAACTCATGGATGTCATAATAAACATCGCCGAACCCGAAAATAAGGATCAACTCAGGAGTTTTCTCGGCATGACCGAATATTACTCAAAGTTTGTAAACGACTATGCCAACAAGACAAAACACATGAGGAACCTCTTAAAGAAAGCCACCAAGTTTGTATGGTCCTCGGAATGTAAGAAGGAGTTTGAGGAAGTCAAGTGCGACATTAATAAGGCTCCTGCTCTAGCAATGTTCGACTGTAAGGCAAAGACCATCATCTCCGTCGATGCCAGCAAATATGGACTTGGTGGTGTCCTGGAACAACAGCAAAAGGGAAACATTGTGACCATTGCCTTTGCCTCAAGAGTCTTGCGAGGTGCTGAACTAAATTATTCAACGATAGAGAGAGAAGCCCTGGGGGTGAAGTGGATTTTACAACATTTCAGGAACTTAATATGGGGCTTACCTATACTACTCAAAACTGATCACAAACCATTAGTAAACATCCTTCAATCTAAAACACCACACCTCATTTCGCCAAGAATCAGGCGTTCGTTTCTCGATATCATGCAATACAACCTCCAAATCTGCTACACTCCCGGTTCATCAAATGGAGTAGCCGATTGCCTCTCCAGACTCTCTACCAACCAGGAAGAAGAGACCGATCAACCTCAGGAAGACATTATAGTTACTATCAATCCTGCCATTTCCAAAGAAGATTGGCTGAACATCACCAACAATGACACAGAACAACAAGAAATGAGAAAAGCCATAATTAATGACTGGATCAAACCAAACCACATCCTAACAGACTTCATATCATTCAAGGATGAAATAAGTATGAATGAAAAACACATATTCAGAGGAGACAAACTAATTCCACCTGTAATGCTCAGAGAGAAACTCCTTGAACTAGCCCATGAAGGTCATTTGGGAAGAAGCTTGACGAAAAATAGACTGAGGAGCAATTACTGGTGGCCGCACATGTGGAAAGAAGCAGAAGAAACTGTACAAAGTTGCGTCGCATATGCCTCGAGCGACAAATCAAAAATTGTAAGGAAGACCCCTCTCCAAATCATAGAACCACCCAAGGAGGTCTGGTCAAAAGTTGCTATAGACATCATGGGCCCCTTCGAGAACATTGAACGTGAGAAAATATATATAAAATAGTGCTTGTAGATTATACCTCGAAGTGGACTGAATGGGGAATAGCTGAAACAAACGTCTCATCCAAGAAAGTAACACAATTCCTGACAGAAATATTCAACAGAGAAGGGGATCCCAAGGAACTGGTCTCAGACAACGGATCCCAGTTTATATCGTCTGAGTTTCAAGAATTCCTCAAGCAAAGATGCATCAAACATTTAACAACATCCCTATACCATCCTATATCAAACGGATTGGTGGAGAGGATGAACAGACTTGTAAAGAGCATAATACAGCTGGCCATCGCCAACACTCTCCCATGGAGAGAAACCCTCAAAGAAGCCTTGTGTGCGTACAGAACAACACCACACACCACCACTAACATCGATCCATTTACCCTGATGCATGGTAGAGCCGCAACCAATCGTCTAAGACCAGCTTGGATATTCATGAATGGTGGAGAAGTCAAGATTGACATGGATAAAATCCGGAAGAGGACAACTGAGAAACAGACAAAATACAAAACACATTACGACTCCAAAAATGCAGTAAAAGAAATGCGAGTGCAAGCAGGAGACTGGGTCTGCGTCAAAGAACCAAAAAAAACATCCAAGTCCGAAAGTAAGTTCAGACCCCCACAGAAGGTCATCCAATGTCACGGTAAATCCGTCACACTTGATGATGGGAAGAAGTGGTCAGGAGACAACATAGTAAAGATAACAATGGACGTTCACAGACCGAGTACCTCCAAGCACGCACCATTTGGAAATCCGTCAGAGTCAAATCCTCCTTCCACGGGAGCATCTCAAATTAGCCAACGTGAAGACAATAGCTCCCACATGGACACTGAGAAAACCCTCAACAGCAGACTATCGAAGAGGAATCGGAAGATCATACAAAACTTCAACCAAGATTTCTTATATTATTAACAGCTTCCATATGTAATACCCCGACCCCTCTCCCTTCTCTCCCCCCCCCCGTCCCCCATCCTGTTTTCCTAGCAGCGGAGATGTCATGTTATCTTTATTCTAGCTCGTGGAACTC
The DNA here is from genome assembly GCF_040938575.1 of Ambystoma mexicanum. Taxonomy (NCBI): domain Eukaryota; kingdom Metazoa; phylum Chordata; class Amphibia; order Caudata; family Ambystomatidae; genus Ambystoma; species Ambystoma mexicanum. The sequence continues at coordinate 484,720,702 of NC_090931.1, read as the reverse complement.
TGCTTCCACGAGCCTAGTGTTCCAGCCCTATCCTCACTGAACATTGCTACCTTTCCGTTCTGTGGGGTTGCTCTAGTCCGACCTCTGGGGGCCGCTGAATAAAACTCCTCAACCCATCGTGTGCCTCGCCTCTTTATTACAGTCTGTTACAAATGAAACACAACAGATGATGAAGCTACTTCACTAATGTATCTTCACATTTACAACTCATTTTCAGCACTATTAAAACATCTGTAAGCATCCCGTGAGACTGGGCATGCAGGGCGCTTGTTTTCCTCATACATTTAGAAGAAGATATTGAAATAGAATCAGTTGCACGATGGTTTAGCTGAGCTCCTGTGAGGGAGAGATTTCAAAAGTATTTCCTTTGGTATAGTGCTAAGGCAGGAGATCGTTATCGGGGGACCCTTGATCATAGAGGCCTAAAATGTGCCTGTGTGAAAGCAGTGACCCGTAATCTAAGAGTCAGAAAAAGGGATAGAGCGCTGATGAAATGGGACATGAGATGGAGAAGAGAATGCCTTGGTAGGCTTCCCCTTGTACACTGACTAAACCTATTATGCGCTGTGCATTACCTGATTGGCAAATATTTCAGGCAGTATCACCTTGTGACAGGCCTTCTATGGCCCAGAAACCGATGTGCACAAATTCTGACGCTCAGTGTCTAATGGACCAACATTCTGTTCCACATTGGTTTACGTCTGTGCATTGCAATGCATTTAACCTTTGCTGCATATGAAACACTGATATATAAGACTGTTCGGGGCCAGTGGTGCATGAAACTGTTCTATAGACGAAGACTTTGTAATTTATAAGCTGGCAGGACACCTGAGAGAGCAAAGCACTTAATTCAAAGATGTGTCCCAAACCTGTGGTCAAAGAGTCAAATTCTGTCAAGGCAGAATTTTGCAGGCTTCAATCTTCCAAAATGTATAAATTGAGTCCCAATAAATTGGGTAATGATAATATCTATTTTTACAGTGCTTACAAACTGGTAAGGATCTAACATTAAGGCCAGTGGAAAGTAGGAAATTGCTATTGTTCTGTGGCAGATGATTGTACTAAGCAAGGATGTTTTTCCAAAGAGTCTATAAATATATTTTGTTATGGTGGAATGATGCTTCTGGCTACTGCAGCCAGAGTTAGTAAAACAGCTCTGAAGAGGATGTCAGTAAACAATCCTTCCAAATGTACTGCAGTAGCGAGAAGGCACATTTTCTTATTTTCATTCTGGTCGTTTTTCACGTTTGCACATAATATCTCATCTACTTACATGATTTCACACCCGACTGAGTGAAGTGTCCACAAAGACATTTCACAGCTGCATACCAAGATAAGGAAATTCAAGCAAATGTGTGGTATTGGTTGTTGATACATTGTGTGAAACAGGACATGCACATTTATTTGTTGCATTTGATCACATAGAATGTGCTACTGAAAGGCCAGACAAATGATTAACCCGTCCCTCTGATGTGTAATATGGCTCAATTTCTAGTCTCCATGATATGATATGATATGATATGGTATTTGTAACGCGCCTATACACAAGTGCCATTTCCAAAGAAGATTGGAATCCATCCATTCCTTGCCTTTTGTAGGAAGTTTTGCATGGACCTATCCATGGAATGTTTGACATTGTGCTGCTGTCACTTGAAAAGAATCCGTAGCTATATGTCTGGTTTCTAAGATGCCCTTAGTGTTTATGTCTAGGTCATTTCAGGATCAAGTAGGGCTGGTTGTCAGATAACAGGTACATGCCAAGTCCAGTGCATAGGCTATACACGTTTTTCAAATGCTGTGTTCATGGACGTATTTAGGGGTCACCAGAGGTAGCAGCTGCTACTGCATAACAACTCCCCTGCGACCTCTGGCACTGCCTCTGTGATCCCTGGTTTGTGTATCACAGAGGCAGTGACAACACTAAAGTAAATAAGCCTCTGATGGGAGATCTCTTTACTATTGGCAGCTCCCACCCCTTGTATCTTCCTCAGCAGCCTTCTATTGGCTACAGTGGAGCCGAGGGTAGAACAAAGGTTGGACAATCTTTTTTCTGCTGACGTGATGTGCAGAGGATGCTCTTCCACTTGAGACATTAGCGGGTTGGACTGCATTACTGGGGAATTTGAGGAGGTGTTTGGAATTTCGTACCAGAATCTGGGTATGCACGTCTTCACAGATTACGACTACACATGCTTTGTTTTGTCTAGTGTGATGCTGGAAATGCATTGGAGGGACAGGGCCGCCATGTCCTTGTCCTGTACTCCTTTTATCATGTGTTTTCTTTGTTATTTTCTGCACAGGAGTCCATGTGGGACTCCTGGCAGTGCAACTCTTCCTCTTTTTGATTTGGTGAACATACCCGTGGTATACCCTTATGGCACCCATGGGTGGGGGTACAACCCTGTACCCCTAGTGTATGTTTTTGGGCACCTATGTGCGGCCCACAGAGCAGGGTATGGGCTGGCAGCTCAATGCTGAATTTGACAGGTGCTCTGAGTATCCTCCATTTTGGGATACCCAGGCCCTGCCGTTGGAATCAGTTGATTCCTGATAGGAGACAAGATGGCCCCTGTGGCCTCTTGCTTTCTATTGCCTGTTGTTAAAATGGATTTCTGAACTCTGACCTGGCGGGCAGAGGTTCAGAAGGCCAGCCTAGTTTCTTGGAACGGGGTAACCTTCTGGACAAGCCAGACCAATCAAGGTAGCATTGGCGGCGGTCAAGACTAGGTCTCAGGATGGGTGAGGGTGACTGAAAGACCTCAATGAGCACACAGAGTAAAGGACACTTACGAATCACTCCCAGTCAGGTGTGTATATGTATATATATATATACACAATTCACTAAAAACCTTTAACAAACGTGCCATTATGGTTCAAAGTAAAACCGAAAAACCCCTCAAATTTGCCAGTTATGGTAGGCTAACCGCCCATACCTGCCGCAACCACTGTGCACTGCTAGCACTAACACCCAGGACATGAAAGATGGCATCGCAAATGTCATTGATGATATCACTGACGATATCACATGTGTAGCCCCTTTGTTTTTGTTCACTGCCATATATATATATGTGTATTCAGTAAACAAACTTTGTTAAAGGGACGTTATGGGTTAGAGTAAAACCGAAAAACCCTTCACATTCGCTAGTAATGATAAGCTAAGCAACCATAACTCGCGCCACCTACGTGCATTGCTAAGACTAACACCCAGGACATCAAAGATGACATGACAAATGTCATTGATGACATCACTGATGACATCACACATGCATGTACTTTTCATGAAAAGTCTGCACAAGGGAGTCTTATTATAATGTTGATAAGCAAATGGTGAAGGCTCACTGGAATAGATGACATGAGCTTTGTGGTGCATTAAGCAATGCATTGACATAAATAACATTCTATTATGAAGTTTTTAAAATATAATAATGTACTCATGTACAAACATAAGCATTGTGTGCAGCATACATGATGGGGGTGCAATATTCATAATCGTCCCATGTTAAATAGTGAAATGGTAAATGCTTTCTTATTAGAGTTTTGTGTACTGTACAACATGTTATAAGTAGCTAATGAATAGGGTAAATGGTTTCCTAATTGAGGAAAATAAGGACTTTGTGACTAGGTGGGAGCACATTTTAAAAAAATGCTCTTTGGATTTAATTTTATTGACAATTGAGGAATTAGCGAAATCAGTCAATAATCTTCAACAGGAAATAGATGAGGTAACAAATCAACTATCTAAACTGAAAACGAAAACTGAGTTGGAAAAAATCCTAGAAGACACCAACACAAAACTTGAAGGTTATAAAAAAGACATCGAACAACGTAAGATTAGGAAATTTAGAAGGGACACATTGGACTACGCAAGATATATTGTCTACACTTGGCAGGAGTTTTACTCTAGCAACAGGGCTCCACAGAACAGACCACCAAGACATCCCCAGCAACCAAATAACAATACCGATAGCAGCGAGGTCACAAGCAGTGAGTTAGAAGATAGACCAACAAGTTTGGAAACTGTAGCTACAGAATCCACAGAAGAACCAGCATCAGGACCATCAACACGTACCCCACAGATACCTTTTTTAGGAGGCACAAGACAAGAAGAGGAAAAAAGAAAACTACGGCAGAAAAAGAAATAAATCAAAATTTGGTTATCAACATCTCCTCCAAGCCATTGACTAGGACTCAACTAGAGACATTGAATTTAGGGATCTCATTCATACCCACTACAAATACCTCGTTCTTTGAGGAGGAAGTTAATCTCTTTAAATTAATACGCTAAATGGAACTGAAAGTGTTTTTTAATAATATGCAGGATCATTGTAATCCATCAAGTAAACACAAATATCTTGAACTAAAAAACAAAAGCACCTTTCACCCACAGGTCAACCATCCATTGATCAATCTATTCAAACAGAAGGCTACCAAAGACTTAAGACGTATTAAATATGAACCATCAAGAACCAAGAACATCCGCAAACATCAACTATTGTTAATCAAACAATTAGTGGAAGATAACACTTTGACTTTAAAACAGGCAGATAAAGGAGGAGCTCTCGTCCTAATGGACACTACTCTATACAATGCAGGATGTTTGAAACTCCTTAATGACAACAGGACCTACTTACTACTAGATGGTGACCCGATCCTCAAGATCAGAGGTCTCATCCAAAACATAGTAGACAAAGCTACGGAAATGGATTGCATTAGTGAGAAAACAGCTGATTTCCTCATTTAGAAACATCCAGTTACCCCCTCTTCTACGGCTACCGAAAATACATAAAAATAAAGAAGACCCCCCTTTCTGACCGATTGTAGCTGGAACAGATAGTGTGTTTCAGCCTTTAGCAATTTACTTGGATACAGCATTACAGCCTTGAAGGACAAAACCCATTTTTTGAGCATAATCAATACACTTAATTTACCAGAGGAAGAACTCATTCTATTCACCATGGACGTGAATAGCCTGTACACCTCAAACCCTCATAAACCAGGCATAGAAGCCATGGAATGGTTTTTACTTTCGAACCAAGAAGTACAGATACAAAGAGTTTTTGACATAGAACTTATCAATATTATCATTTATAACAACTATTTCAGATACAATGGCCAATACTATTTGCAAATTTCCGGAACATCGATGGGCTCATCTGTGGCCCCATCGTATGCAAATATCTTTATGTATCAATTTGAGACTAAATTTGTATTAGAAAATCCACTATGGAGAGACAAATTAAAATGCTGGAGATGCTACATAGACTGTTACTCACCGGCCGGCAAGTAGTCTGGGCAAGCGACCAGGATGGTTGTACTGGATGTTGCATGAAGAGCTCGAGATGGAGCCTCCACCTGAGCCTCCTCCCTGTTGAGGGAAATAAGCTCTTTTTGATGATATGACTCTCTGCTGCGCTTAATCGCAGACAGAGAGACGGATCACCCAAAAGAGCGGGGAGAACACACCGCCACGGACCCAGCTGAAAGAAAAAGACAAATGGTCAATACTTGGTGAGAGCAAAGACCACCTCAAGAAAAACCTCACAAAAGCAGGAAGTACCTGGGTCACCCACTCCCCTTGTAATTGAAAAGAACAAGAATGGAATTTCCCCTGTATATATAGAAAAGATATTAGATTCTATTTTGATGGTTTCAGATAGGATATAATAAGGAAGAGTTAAGGAGGTCTTACCAGAACAGGAATTGAAATAACCTAATCAATCCAGACTAGAAAACAACAGAGGTACAAAACAATAAACAGGAAGGTTAGTAGGGATGCTATACCCGGGCGGCACGAGGAGTGCACTAGATACGGGTAGGTGCACTTCTCAGCAAGGCGTCCCTGTGTGCACTTTCAAAAATGAGTCCTTGTGTACAATCCGCAAAGCGTCCTTGCGTACAATTGAGGAAATAAATCCAAAACAATGGAATGGAGTCGGAATCCACAAAAAGACACTTGAATTGAAGAAGGGTACAGTTCACAGTATACCTAAGGTGAAGTATTGCAGGAGGCTACCCAAATAAGGTAGCCATGTTTTAATAGCTCAAATGTTCCAAATAGAAATTGTAACAGGAAGAGCTCACCCTTGATTTTGAGAGGTTGAAGCTGAGAACTTGGAGTCAGCTGGGAAGGTGAGGAAACCAGGTGAAGGCGGTGGTTGGGTAATTATGGACAGAAGTTTCTGTACGGGAAGAACAGCGAAAGGCAATCCAGTGGATAGGCATCGAGGTCTGGTACACAGGCGGGCTAAAGACAGTACAGAATCAGGATGCAAGCAAAGCGTAGAGCAGGCAAAGGTCCGGTACATGGGTAGGCAGAAGAATTGAGAAATCTCAAGGCAGTCTGTAAATGGAAAACAGGAACTGGTACACGGGAAGGCAATGATTAGGAAAGGCACAGAAGACAAAACTTCGGATGCCGGTTGCAACGTTAATCAGAAGCAGCGTCCTTCCCGCTGCAGCGCCTAATATTACCCAGGAGGCGGGGCGCCGTAAGCCTGTCAGAGCTCATGTTCCGCATAGTCGGAACTACACGCAAAAGGTAGGTTTCCTGGGAGTTGTAGGCAAATGCTGGGTTGTTGATACTTTTGATGTTGTTGACCCCAATTTCCAGGGTAACCGCCACCGAGAGAAGTAAGGGGCTGAGAAACGTCGGATACTGTGGCGAAGCGTCACGACTTTGGTAGGTGCCTTGAAAGTGGTCTGTTTCGCCTGGCATGATGAGGAGGCGAGCGGGTCATTCAGACCCCGAAGTGTGATATAGACAACATCTTTGGGATTTGGTATGGCACTGAAAGTGAATTATTAAAATTCTGGGAATCCCTAAATATCTACCACGACAGGATCGGTTTCACCATAGAGATCGGCAGACCGGATGTCAACTTCTTGGATGTCACAATTGAACGATCAGGGACAACACTCAAGACTAAGATATACAAAAAACCGACAGATGTAAATAGTTGTCTTCATCATAACAGCTTTCACACAAAACATTTAAAAGAAAACTTGCCTTACAGCCAATTACTAAGACTCAAAAGGATAACTTCAGACCAGGCTACTCTACAGAATGAATATGACATCATGAAGCAGAGATTCTCAAGTAGAGGGTAACCGGCAGAAACAGTGGACAAGGCAATAATCAGAACCAACTCACAAGAAAGAGAAGACCTCCTCCAAGGGAACACAAAAAAGAAACCAAAAGTTTAATACATACCCTAAAGTACTCAAGTCAAAGTTTCCAAGTTAAACAGATCATCCACAAAAATTGGGACCTAATAAGAACAGACAATACCCTAAAAGAACTTTTTCCAGATCCTCCTATGATGGCATATAAGCGGGGCAGAAACATCAGAGATCAACTCATCAGAGCAGAAAATCCAACAAGAACAACACAGAGCACTCTTGCTAAACAAAAAACAGGAACATTTGCATGTTTGCATTGCCAACATTGTAATAATATTATAAAAGGAGACCATGTTAGAATTCCAAATACAGGCAAAAAAATCATGTTGAGAGATTATGCAACATGCAACACAAAAAACGTGGTGTATGCGATCCGCTGTCCCTGTGGAATGTATTACGTTGGAAAAACCAATCAGAAAGTGAAGGAAAGGTGGACAGAACACAAGTCTAACATAAGAACAAAGAACGTGAAGTCACCTTTTTATAGACATTACCGAGACCAAAAACATAACATCTCACAAATGAGAATGGTGGTTTTGGAAGTAGTCCATCCATTATCAAGAAGAGTGGATCTTCAGAAACGTTTAGCACAAAGAGAACTTTATTGGATCCAAAAATTAGATGCTATGTTCCCTCTGGGGTTAAATGAGGAGTATTACTTAGGTCCATTTTTGTAGACATGTCTCCTAGTGTAGACAAGCGATCTCTTCTACTGAGACAATTTATTGTTTTAAACAGATTTTTGACTAAAAATGTATCCTTCCTTAGCAGTTAACACTAAAATCCCATATTATCATCCCTGATATTAGACTCACAATTGATACTAAGGCATTTAAACAAACTCAGGACTAAGTAATTAGATTGTACACCCCATTGTGGGAAAGAAAAGGATTATACATTTTATTGTATGTACAACCTATGAAACTGTCTAAATGTTTTCTTTGATATGCGTGGGAGCCTCTTTTGGTTTAAGAACAAACAATCTTACTATATCACTTCCCGTTTTTAACTATTCTGTTAATCCTATTGGATCCACATTATTTAGTTTATTCTTTCCAAAGGTACAATGTAGAGACAGACATTTATAGTTATCCTCCATTAACTCAGATGAATTGATTATCCTGTTATCATCTTCGCATGTTTTTACATACTTGATAAATCACTATACATTGGGTCCAGGCACACCCAACCTTAATTATTCAAATAGACCACTCACGCGAGTATTTCTTTATGGCCAGCATTCTTCCTTCCTTTTTTGTATTAAAGAACATTTTTGATAAATACATAAAATGGCCGCGACGTGACGTCATCACGCGCATGCGCGGATGACGTCACCCGCGACCATTTTCACATCCATTTACATTCATTGTGGTCGCGATGTGGCGCGCATGCGCGAATGACATCACCCACGACTATAAACGCTCGATACGCTTTCGTTTTTCACACGAGAGTGGACTGAGCGTCTTCTGCTACGTACCAGATCCGGGATTTTCTGCATTTTCATTTTATTCAAGTAAGTAGGGCCGCTCACCCACCACATTGCGCTTCTCGCCCAATGTGCACACTCTTTTCAACATCTTCCCCTCAATTTTTCTTCCTTTCTCTTCATACAAACAGAAAAGGACATTCTATCCTTAGCTATGCAGTAGAAGCCTGCCTGTGGAGACTAACGTTACCTTCCGAAGTAAGTCTCATACTCTCCATCATAAGCGCTTGCATCATCCATTCCTATTTTTGCCACCTTAAATTTTAGTATTTATTTTCAGATTCATGAAATTAAGATTCTCCACATCCCGGTTAGCCGTAGTTGAACCTTCCAATTTATGAAACAGCCATTATTCAGTATATAGCCACCAATTTGGAACCATTTACATTTCTATGATTTGTTTGTCTTTTACCTCTATAGGCTCCCATTATTATGCTAATTTCTTACTTTCATTTAAAGTAATCTATTTGATTTTTTTGTACAAAGAATGAAGTAATTATGTATATAGAAATATCTACATGTGCCCTTACTTTGTCGTTGAAGAAAATTGGCTTTTTGCACATATGTATATTAATATGAATATAAGATCATTAATTCGATTTATTTTTTCATCAGTGTTTAAACTTTTATATAAAGAATACAGAATACATTGCCCCTGATGAAGAGTGAAAACATATACTCGAAACGCGTTGGACCAGATCTTATTTCAAATGTTTTTTGTTTAAAAATTTAAATTAATGACTGTTTTTTTGATAAACAGATGAATTGTTAGGTACTAATTGGGAGATTCCAAAATACTTTGTGGTTATAGCAAATCAAACAAAACTATTGAAATTGATAACTACTCTTTATGAAGACAAACAAGGTCACTATTTGTACTTTAAATATTACAGACGGGCCACGGCCCTTGTTGATAGTGTGCAGGGGACGTGGGTTTCCACACTTAGGAAACCATTTACCTTATGTATAATTTCCAGCCTAGATACCAAGGATGAGTCTTCTCTCCTGCACCTCCAATAATAGTATATTTTCTTACCAATCACCCAGAATAGTATTATTCTATATTCATAAATTCATATACGAATCAGGTGTGCAGGGTGATCACCATTTTCCTCTTCATAAGTAGCTAATGAAACCCACTTCCTATATAATTGCATTATTACATACAAAACACAAAGACTTAACAACAAATACAAATATGAGTATATACAGTGAAAGTGAGGTATGCAAAAAAGCAGCAGTAGAGCCACAAATTGTTCATAACCTATCTGATTATTTTAATGCACAGAGCTGATTGTTCTGCTTCAAACCTACTACTTCCCTATGAATAAGTAGCACTTGTTGCGACTGCACCATACAGAGAGTAATGCAAATAGAAATATGAGCATATCCACAGAAAGTACAGTAATAAAAAAAGTAGCAGACCACTAAGAAAGTGTTCATAACCTTACTGATTGTCTTCATACACAGAAAGCATTGGTATCTTTCAAGTGTGTATTCTCCCTATGTGTATGTTTCATATTCTAAGAGTGAACCCCAAATGAATTACTGTAAGAACATATTTGAAGTGTAAGTCCGCAAATATAGTACGTTTCGATTTTTTTGTCCCTCAGTATTACTGTTTAAGACATATCACTAAAGGAAAAAAGAGCGAGCCAGACATGTGATGTCATCAGTGATATTTGTCATGTCATCTTTGATGTCCTGGGTGTTAGTCTTAGCAATGCACGTAGGTGGCGCGAGTTATGGTTGCTTAGCTTATCATAACTAGCGAATGTGAAGGTTTTTTCGGTTTTACTCTGAACCATAACGTCCCTTTAACAAAGTTTGTTTACTGAATACACATATATATATGGCAGTGAACAAAAACAAAGGGGCTACACATGTGATATCGTCAGTGATGTCATCAGTGACATTTTTGATGCCATCTTTCATGTCCTGGGTGTTAGTGCTAGCAGTGCACAGTGGTGCGGGCAGGTATGGGTGCTTAGCCTACCATAACTGGCAAATTTGAGGGGTTTTTCGTTTTACTTTGAACCATAATGGCACGTTTGCAAAGGGTTTTTAGTGAATTGCACAGGTTTTTAGTAGTGCAACTTAACCATAACGTCCCCTTAACAAAGTGTTTTTTTAATGAATTTTACAGGTTTTTAGTAGGGCAATTTAAGTGTAACGTCTTGTTAATAAAAAAATGTTGTTGTGAATGTCACACATTTTCAGTAGGGCAACGTAACCATAACGTCCCTTTAGCAAGGGCCTTTTGCTAAACAGTATACACCTTGAGAAGAATGCCACATGACAATATGCTGGCGTACAGCACGGTGACAAGCCCCAGAATCAGTACACACTTAACAGTATGATCTATGCCTCGTGGACAATGTGGAAATAGATTTCATATTTATGTAGGAACGTCCACCTTCAACATTTCCCTTACACAACGCCAGCACGTATTGGATGCAGCGATTACTAATGCACACCACATTATATATCTTTAGCAAAAGTTGTACTTATCGGAAAATGACATCAGCTAAACCATCCCTCCTCCCCAAGAAATAGCAGCACTGCTGTAATGAAGAAGCATGAGAAACAGTGCCACTACCTTGCAAATAACAAATGCACAACATTTGTCGCCGTACATGTACCGACACATATTACGTGTGTTGCCTCTTTGGTCAATGCCTTTCGCAAATTACCTTATTACCGGCCATACCAAAAAATAAAGCCACCCGTAAGCAAAGTAAATATTGCGTTAATGGCGACCTTTCACAGTGTAAATACATTTTATAAAAAGAAAATTGCATACACTCCAAGTACTGCATATTTCTCAGTAAAATACATAGACGCAATATTCTTTGTCAGTAATAGTCTAAATTTGCAAAGCAGCAACGTGTGCTACTAAAAAGGAAGAGTACGTTTTATAATTTGGGGCAGCTTTGGCGGATTGGAATACAAAACAAAATCCTTTTTCAAGATGGCCACCATAGAAAAGGAAGGCGGTTGTTTCGTAAATAGCCCCTCTTCACTCTCCATGGTAGGCTGCAAAAAGCACAAGTACGTGACGGAGAACCTGGAAATAAACATACAGTGACGTACAACCTAATAATTTACATTTTGAAATGATGGACTGGATTGTAAAAGAGAACGTCAACATTTTAGAGTTTGTAAAGTAGGTTTATTTAACAACAAACTGTCAGAGACCATCGGAGTAATCCCATTTTCAATGCAATGATAACAATGGTTGTAAGGGCGGAATTGCAATTGTTAAACATGAGCCTACAGCACCATAAATGATGTGATGTTGCTCTGAATACCGAGTTCAGCGTACGGGCAAAGCGGGCTTAGGTTATCGTCCCACATAATTGTTATGGATAGGCATCCGCTCACGAGCAGTTGTATTTGCCGGCCGAAAAAGCCCTCACTCGGCATCTGGAAACCATGGCACGGACAGTACGGCAAGACGTACCTACGCGGGAAACGTAACAGAAATTATGTGTCAATAAGCAACCTCTATTAAAATTTAAAAAAAGACACACACAATGTGCAAAGTAATGCACAAATATAAGTGGTGAAAAATGACATTTTAGTAAAATGTTACTATTGACCATGTGTAACTATAGTAACAGGCTACAAACACCAAGACTCTACATGCGCCATAAGAAAAAAAAAAGCCAACTACACAGGAAGACGATAAATCAGTTATGAAAGGAAAATGAATACGCTGAGAATCTGCATCCGGCATAAGGAAAACAAAATGGCAAGTATACAGGTAGACAAAAATTTAGTTATGAAAGGAAAATGAATGGTCAAATAAAAAAAAAAATGAAGTTTCGTGATTTCATAGAAGACCAAAAAAACGTGCAAAGTGATACACAAAGCTATGTGGGCAAACAAAGGGTCAAACAAGAAATATTAATGCTAAAAAAAGGATGAGTGTAGTTATAGCCTACAGATGGGGAACCTGTGCACTCTGCAATATTACAGGAAAAATGTAAAAGCGCAGAAAGTTAATGCGTCAGTTATATTGCCACAATTACATTGTCGGTAATGTAAAAATAAAGCGCGGCCCGCTTTAGAGTGGGCAAAAGTAAACTTACATAATATTTACTGCGTCCATTCTTTTTCTGCAAGTCAGACACCAATGTATTCGCATTGAAGAATCTTCGTGGACTGATATTGCATGTCCCTTACAAACATTTTAAAACATAACCTTATCAATTGCTATTTTTGTTTACCATTTCATTCCTTGAATGTCTGTTAAGGTTTCCCTTTCGCTCAAGGTCAAAAAACAAGTGCCCCTTTTACATTCAGTTGGATGCGTGGGCGTATTGAGCGTTCAACCAAAAAAGCAACTCATGTGGCCTTCACTCAGAAGCCAAATACATTCTTACTTTGCAACAATATATTGCAATCCAATTATGAGAACCGCTACTCCCATACACCTCCAGAATCGCTGTTTCCTGCAAACAGTGCAGATGGTGGCCTTAGTTTTCAAAACTTAGGACGCCAGTCTGACAGCAATATTATTTCAAAAACATTTTAACTCGCACGCAGCAATTGGCATGGGTACAGTGAGCACGAACGTCCATTTAAACGTATGACTGTGGTAACAAGAAAAGTGCACTTTTTCAGTTTGTACTTCCAAATCCCACCCCACCCCCCTTCAAAAATTACCTTCTGAAATAGTATTACATAAGTGTGACAAGTGCAGTGCTGTCTTGGTTTGTATGTGTTTCTGGCGATGTCCGCGTACACCAACCCATGAATAAAAGTTAACAGAGGCACTGAGAAAAGCTGACGTACCTCACGCTGTTCCACAACCAATCCGGGAAAGCGGCACATGGTGGCGGGCACAAACTTTTTCCCCCATTCAATCTAAGGGGAAAAGAGGTGTTTTGAGAACCACGCTTCCTTTTTAACTTCGGACAAAACATCACCAAACTTTCCAAACAAATTCAGAGTGTTCGATATATTTTTGTTGCAAACTTTGGTGAGGATTCGTCCAAGGGGAGCCGAGTTATAAGGCACTCAAAAGTGCTCTTCCTATGTAAACAGCAACTTCATCATAAGTACACAACCACTAACGTGCCTGTCTCATATGCTGCAGTGTTTGTGGGCAGGACCTAGAGATTTGGATGTATGTCCATAGATATTTGAAGGTATGGGTGTACATTGGGTTACAACTCCACTACTTATAAGGTTGTTCTTGGGGGCATGGCCTTCGGCCATACACCCAAGACTGTGCACCCACCCCAGAACCATCTAACTTCTAAGCAATAGTACGGAAGTATGCATTGCTGTAATATGATGTGGTGTTTCGGGCCGGGGCCTAGAGTTCTTGGAGTATGGCATACGGCCTACGGCCGGCAGCCATGCACCCAAAACCCTAAATCCTGCCCACAACCACCTGAGTGATGTGTGGTAGTGCGGTTGTATGTCATCTGTATGTATTTTATCAATACTGCTATTTATCTTAAAAATGACATCAGTTATTGCCATCCCTCCTCCCCAAGAGCCACCACCACCACCAGCTGAGGACCTTCACAACAAAAAAAGCACAGTACTTTCAAAGACAATGAAGAGGACAAAGAAGGTGAGGTAGAGGAAGTGCCTACCTCTAGCACCAGGATCGATCATGAGTGTGCCAGTTCTTTGCTACTGTTGGGAGTGTATGAAAGGCTAAAGCTACCAAAGTGAAATGCACTGAGTGTTGTACTCAGTCGCAGACTACCTGGACAGTACTCCTACGGGACCACCTCCATGCGCCGCCACACCAAATCCAATGACCGCAATGCTCTCAGAAAGGTTGTTCCTTTCTCAGCAAGTAGTAAGCTGTCTTCCTCCACCTCATCTTCTTTAACAAATACTGTAACCACACAGCCTGATGTCTGCAGGCATTTGTGCATTATAAATAAATAATTAAATAAGGAGGGCTACAGACCATTATCGTCCATTGCAGCCCCTTGAAATGGGGGATAAAGGCCATTAGCACCCCTGGTTCCCAAAGCGGGAACCCATGGTGCTAAAACATAGATTTTTCTTCCTATAGCGGGTCGCCTTTGGCGTCCCCCTCTAGGAAGGAAAATCCTTTTCCAAGACAGCCAACATGGAAAGAGAAGGCGGGCTCCGTACACAGCCCCTCTTCCCTTGCCATGGCAGCCTGCAAAATCCTATGAACATATTACCACAAGCACTTTTTTTCCCTTTCAAACCTATCCTACCTTCAAATAACTTTACCACATAGCCGGTCCCAGGTAGACATAGCCACTTTAACACCATTTTTCGTCCCTAGCAGTCATGGCCAGTAGCCAGATTGTCCGCGTCATGACCTTATGCCATGACCCAGACAATCTGGCAACTGGAAACAGGCACAGCCTATACCTCAGTCACCAAAGCGATATGGCTATTTTTTGTACCTACATTATTTCACTTGCCAAAAAATAAAACACGGGCACATTTGCAAAACCATGCTTTAATGTCCTTGCCAATGCTCCTCACGAGTTTGCTTGAAACCCGCCCAGGTTTTATTTTTTTTAAAGTGTCAAAATGTATGTACATACAATAGTGATATGACTTGAAAAAATCCATTCAGCTTTTACACAAACATTGAAGGTTGGGTCTATAATCTTTCTCAAAACGTTTGTCCACATTCGTCAAATAGCAACAAAGTTATAAGCCATCTAAAAATGTTGAGACCCCCCCTCTAATTTCACCCCCTCTTGAGAAAATCCCACCAAACTTTAGAAAACCATTTATATATAGATCCAAAATCGTTTTGCCAAATGTTGTGCAGATTCGTCAAATGACACCACATTTATATGCCTTTACAATATTTTGGGACCCCCCCTCTAAGTTTGCCCCCTCTTGACAGAATCCCACAAAACTTTGGAAAACCATTCAGGATTAGTCCTAGAATAATATTTCAAAATTACATGCAGTTTCACTGAGTGGTGCAAAAGTTATAAGCCATCCAAAAACTGCTTTTCCCCAACCCTGTAATGCAGAAATAGGTACAGATGTCCTAGGACATCTGAAGTATCCGCGAACACCACAGGACTGTCCCAGGACATCTGGTGTATTTGCAGACATTCGGGGGGGTGTGAAACAACCCATTTTTTGGCTTCTTATGGCCATATCCCATCCCATCCACCCCAAAAAAGTCTGTGAATTCCAGATGGCGGGCGTTTCAGGAAAACGGACGCATTTCACGTTTTCTCACCATCCAATCAGCGGCCGCATCCCAGTGTCCGTGGACCCCGCAAAAGTCTGCACATTTTTCTGGCCAATCAGAGGCCAGTCAGCGGACAGTGCAGCCAATCAGAGGCCAATAACTACTGGACGGATTTACACCAAATAAAAAAAAACGCTTTCGGGACCAAGCGCTGCAGCTTAGGAAGGTGGATGAGATGATGCAGAATAGGTTCCCCCCTATTCGTGAAGTGTCTCCCCGTGAGGGCAGAACAGGTTCCAGGAGTTGGGAATAATTTGATAGCTCAGGCTATATGTGGAAAGGAGAGGGGCCTCAGGGGCCACTCGTGTGTAAAAATGGATGCATATGGTAGGGGCCACCGTTAAGGGTTGCAATTACTCACCAATCCCTGGTACACTCCGGACCAAACTTCGGCAGTCGAGTCAACTTCGGTTGCAGGTTCAAATGCGACAATTCTGCAGCTCTGCGGCTTTCAGCGACAAAGTTACTGCGTTGATTCCCAAACGGGACAGCGGCGATTTCTCTGCTCCTGGTCGAATGGACCAGGCCAGTTTCACTGTAGCAGGCTTCATGGCACAGAGGGGCACAGCTGCAAGGCACCTGCAAAGTTTGTCACCATGGCTGGGCGGCATGGTAACCGCGTGTACTCCGGTTCGGGCGCTATCTTTTTTTCCAGACCTGGGAATGGCAAGTGTACGAAATTTGGTGTTAGAGTGCCCTGAGCACAGAGCTTACAATGTACCAAGTTTCAAGGGCCTCCTCGAAACGGTGGTGGTATCAGAGCAAAGGTCCTGTGTAAGCTGGTCAGCCCACTGGTTGGCCCAGGGACACTTCAGAGACGGTTTACTTGCAGGGTTTGATGAAGGTGCCTAGAATAGTTGGTCCCACTATTCCAATGGGTCAAAGCGTCTTTGCAGACCTTCTAGTTTGATCAGATGCAGAGGGGTCCCACGGGACGACAGCGGGCTGAGGGTGCCAAACCTTCCAGCGGGTCACCAGCGGTTCCTCGACTCTGATTATTAGTTTCAGGATACTTGGATCCTATCCTTCGTTCAGTGAGAACTCAAGAGATCGACATGGTTTGGGTGTTTGGAGCCTTCTCTTATTCAGAATCTCCTTTGTGCCAAAATGAAGAGGACCCAATGGAAGATCTGCTCACATACCGGACACCATATGTGGACCAATCATGGACCACGGTGGTCCCAGGCATTCACAGCACATCAGACTCTCTGGCACCCAGGATGTGTATTGGAACCAGATGTCTTGTTCATATCCCAGTGGTAGGTCAAACAATTGTAAATTAGACACTCAATTATTTTACAATGTGCCCCTCTGTATTCAGGGGGTTGGAAAACTGTTGTCAACATGTTTCAGTTGAGTTCTCTTGGCGAGGATGAAATGATCCCCTCGTATAATGACTTAATATTCAACCTTCTTCAGGACAGGAGAGCAATCGCCAAATCTGTGTTGCCTCTTGGTGGAAAACAAAAGTGGAGGGTGTGTGGCAAGGGAGCTATGATAAATAATGTACCAGACTGCTAAATGACATGAGATGATACAGAAAACTGGATCAAGATCCCACCTAAAGACTACAGGATGAGATTAAAAGTCTTACAGCACATGCCCTACAAGAAGAATGGATCTGCCTCGACAAAGTGAAATTTCTGAATAGAAAACATCCTAAAAAAGCAGCCTTTTATATATTACCAAAAGTACACAAGAGTCTTGATAATCCACCAGGCAGACCAATTGTTTCAGCAATAGACTCCCTACTGGAACCCCTTTCTATCTACAGTGAGTTTTTCCTCAAACCTTTTGTCCTGGCTATGCCGTCTTACATCAAAGACACCAGAGACATGATTAAAATCCTCCAAGGCGTCATGATAGAAACAGGAGATCTTCTAGTGACCATGGATGTGGAGGCGTTATACACGTCTATCCCCCAAATGGCATGTCTGGAGGCTTTGGCGGAAGTATTAGACACACGTCACAGACCACACAAACCACCTCCAGGATTTATACTAGAATGTTCTAGACTTGCCATGACAGAAAATGTCTTCCTTTTTAAAAATCAGATCTACAAACAAAAGAAAGGGGTAAGCATGGGGGCTACTTTTGCCCCACATGTAGCAAATTTATACATGGCCAAGTTTGAATCAAGGTATATTGCCGAAATCCTTAAAGATCAGACACATGGACAGTTGAAAATGTGGCTTCGCTACATTGACGACATGTTCATCATTTGGCGAGGGGACAACATATCCCTACTCACCTTCCACAAGTGGCTCAATACGTGTGATCTGAATATTAAATTTAACATCGAGTGGAGCAGAGACCAGGTAAGTTTTCTGGATCTGATGATTAAGAAACAAGGGAACAATCTAGTCACCTCACTCTACAGAAAAGCTACAGATAAGAACACTCTACAGCACTACCCCAGTTTCCATCCAAAGAGCCTCAAATTTAATTTACCCTACAGTCAATTTCTGAGGATTCGACGAAACTGCACCGACAAGGAGGATTACAACACACATGCCACACAATTAAAGAGAGGCTGGACACTCGGGGGGTATCCGAAACGTTTGGTTAGAAACAATCTTAAGAGAGCTGCCAACACAAACAGTGAACTCACCCTACAAGGTAAGGACAAAAACGAGAGACTGGTCTGTGTGACCACATTTAACCCCATTAGTAATTCAATCAGAAAAAATATCAACCAAAACTGGGACTTAGTAAAAAACCCCGGTACATTATCGAAAAAAACAATGTTTGCATTTAAACGTAACTCCAATCTACGACAAAAGCTGGTCCACACTTACCGTGAGAAACCTAAAGAAACTACCATCATGAACCAATGGGGACTTCCCCCCAATCATTGGACACTACAAATGTGGCAACTGTAGTGTCTGCCCCTTAACCGAGACCAAACATAGCATCCAGTATGGGGACAAGACATGGTTGATGAAAAGCCATACGAACTGTCGCACAAGAAATGCCATTTATGTCATATCTTGCCCATGTCACCTACTTTATGTAGGGAAAACCACCAGAGAAGTCAAGGTGAGAATCGGAGAACATTGCTCATGCATCAGAAATCACACTCCTGGCAAACCCTTGGTTGACCACTTTAACGGGAACAATCACAAAGACACAGAAATGAAGTGGTTTGTATTACAAACCCTGAACACAAAGACAAGAGGCGGAGACATGGCAAGTGCCTTACACCATCTCAAACAGAAATGGATTTATTCTTTGGACACAGTACAAGGGTTAAACATTTCTGTAGAATGGAACACATTAAACAGCAAATAAATTCTACTATGGTTACAAACTACACTACCCACAATGCACGCTAGACGTGAGCCTCCCTCTATTTGGGAAGGAGAGCTTCCTGGTCACTAAACTGGGGACATTACAAAGCACTTGATATGCCAAGAAGAGGTAAGTAAGTTAGTATGTCTGCACACGAAAGGCGGAGGTTGTTCTCCACTGAAACCAGGGATACCACAATTCCCACTACCCCTGGTGCATCTCTTAAATAAGAGGCATGCAATTTCTTTCCTCACACAATTTAGTAACAATTACCTATGTTACTAGATTGTCAACCACTTCGGGGACTTGTAAGCTCACTGACTAACTGATCCTCTCATTTCGCGGACTCCAAAGCCCACAACCCCAAGCGGCTGCATTGCAACTCTATAGCGCATGACCGTGTGTATTCCAGGCAACGCTGGCAGACGGAATCTGACGGAGCAGACACCAGTGACCCTTCTGCATCAGGAATCACTGCCTGAATTATTGGGTGAATAATAAGGTAAGTAAATAAGTATAGCCACAGGGAGCAGCACAGAGGTGTGCAGCTTCACTAGAGCGGATACATAATGCTCTGCTTTGTGTTTGTGTTTACTTTGACAGCCAGCCCCACGGCTTTGATGAGGGCTCTGCAGCCCACGGCCTCAGAGAATCTATCACAGGCACTCAGCCTCCAGCGAGCCACACTCTAGATCAAGCAAGCGGCCGCAACAACTAAGCATTCCTCTATTCGTAATGTTTTTGTGTTAATACGGACAGCCACCTGTGCATTGGAACGTCATTGGTTTATGCATGTTCCGCATGATTTGTTTTCTCCTCTGCAGTCCCAAGCACGCTTTTGCCTGAATTGACAGCCCTGCACTACACTGGGCCCCAGGATTCTTTAAATAACAGTGAGTACTAACCCACTAACTGGAATTACCACAGTTGGTTACACTCCACTTTCCAGATTTTTGAATATATATGTCCTTTTACACTATAGGACACCGAATACGACGTGAAGCGCCATTATTGGGAGCATTCACGATTGGATTTATTCCACTTCACCGGATCGCCAGCCCCTGAAAGACTCAGAGGAGGTGAGCGGGTGCTATACAGTCAAATTAGATAGCTGTATGTCTTACTCAGTGAAGGGTTTTTGAATTTACACATAGATGACAATTCTATTTATTTTTCACTATCTTCTACATTCAAGGCTCCCTTGCCACACACCCCCCACTTTTGTTTTCCACCAAGAGGCAACGCAGATTTGGCGATTGCTCTCCTGTCCTGAAGAAGGTTGAATATTAAGTCATTATACGAGGGGATCGTTTTATCCTCGCCAAGAGAACTCAACCGAAACATGTTGAAACAGTTTTCCAACCCCCTGAATACAGACAGAGGGGCACATTGTAAAATAATTGAGTGTCTAATTTACAATTGTTTGACCTACCACTGGGATATCAACAAGACATCACTCCTGTTTTCTATCTTTTGTGAATATGATGAATGCATGAAGAAGTTGTGAATGAGCTGTGTATGGAGGGATGTGTTGTGTTTGGTATATGGAGCAAAATTTTATATGAACACAAACATTGTATATATTTGTGTATAACCTGGTATGTATTTGTACAATAAACAGAAAGCTACTATGATTTAAATAGTAGTTAGCTGTCATCTTTGGTCTAGCTGGCCCATTTCTCTTTATCATATTATAGAATTGCCTGGAGGACCATATTTAGTAATCAGGCTTCCCTGATTATTCCTACTTGGAACCAGACAGTCCAACCCACACACACAAGGCATGCAGAAGCCAGCGTAAGCTTGGTGCTTTGCGGGAGAATGCATGCTCAAATAAGGACGACCCGGATTGGCTCGACTTGGGGAAGGTGAAGGGGCAAGATGGCCAAAGGACAGGACAAAGAACCTTGTGGCATGGCCATTTTGGAGCCAGGCCACCTATTGTGCCAAACGTGGTAAACGGGGTTTACCTGGCAAGAAAGGGTTACAAATATGTGAAAAGATAAGCTTCCACCAGCCCTGTCCAAGGTACATCTGCATTTCTCCTAAAAAATCCTTTGAGAGTGTCTAGGGCCCTTAAAAATAACAGGAAGACCCAAGTGCACTGTACTGTAAGGTACATTGTGCACTTGCAACATGTTGCAACATTGACAAGGACTAAGGGAAACAAAGGGCCTCATCACGAGTTGGGCTGTAGCCCTTAAATGCGGCGGTAACAGTATTACCGCCGCATTTAAGGGCTGGCCCTATCACGAGTTGGGCGCTAAATCGGCTGTTTTACCCCCAGCTTTTTTCTGGAGGTGAAAATCCCTGTTTTTGGCTGTATTACAGCCGGCTGTATTAGCCTGCAGTATTAGCCCCGAAAATTCCACATTGGATCGAATGGACCCATTCAGGAATGGGGATTTACCATTAAGGCCCAACCCGTGATCCGGTGGTAATACCGCCAGACCGGTCGGCGCTAGGGCTATTACAGTCGGCGGTATTACAGCTGGGAATACAGCCCAACTGGTGATGAGGCCCAAAGTCTCCCAATACTGACTGTCTTTAAGGGCATGTCAGTTTCCCCATAATAAAGTGACCAAAAAGCCAAGGGGAGTGCAGCTGAAGGCTGTGCTCCACTGGTAAAGTCAGACTATGGTGTTAAACAGCAGCAACAAGTTGGGCGGGTTACACAACTGTAGGGAAAATTACACATGAAATGGAAATCTTTCCTAACACCTGTTACCTTGTTTTCCCAAAGTCCTGGGAAGCCCTGACTCTGACTCTTCCCTTGACTGGGTGTTGGGTGGAAGTTCCATATATGGTATTGTGGGGAAGTCCAGGGCAGACTGGCTGGAGCCTTCCCAATGACTATGTTGTGGGTACACCCTTGGGGTGGGACCTGGGTGATTGGAGTGTGTGACCAATATACATTTCATGTTATGGGTGTCTGGTTTCTGGTATGTGACACTGTAGAATACAGGACAGTAAACTGCATTGTAATGCCAAACAATACTTTATTTCTTGGTTAATTTCTTATGGTTCATAAGTGCCCAAAAATAAATAGTGGTTCAGACTTAAGGGCAGTTACTTCACTGTGGTTAAAGTCTGGGAGTAAGGCTACTCTTCTTGAGCCTTCTCCTAATCACTCCAGCCCGGGTAGGCCCACCAGTCACTTCCTCTCCAGATTGCTGAAATGAGCAACAACAGGAGAATCAATGTTGGTCCTTTTATCCCCTGTAATAGGCTTGATTTTAAGCCAATCAGGGACAGGATCTGCCACTCCCATCCTAATTAGCTGGTAGTGTGAATGCCCTCCCCTTAATATAGGAGCTGCTGTCCCATTTCCTGCCCTGGCTGCTCCAGAGTGATTGACATGACTGCCCTCCTTGTCTCCAGCCCCCACGTGGCAGCTGTGTTTCTGCCGCGCACTCCACTGGTTGGGCCACGTGCAGCCTCCTCCCCCGGCATACATCGTGCCGGCAGGAGCCTCACGATCCCACCCTGGCCGCAGCTGTCCGGTTTGGCCTCCCGTCGGGGCCTTCCCCGCCTGGTCAGCATGGCTCCAGACGCCGTGTTCGCCGGCATTTCAGGTAAGAAGTTGGGCCGTTGTAGGGGCTAAAACGTGTGGCTACCCCTTGTGATACCACCCTCCCTCCGATGTCGGTCGGACAGCTGAGCATGAGGTATGGGTTCCTCGTACACACCGCCGACCCCCATCGGAATGGGAGGGCAGTCTCTCACATGCAACTTGCGCCGAGCGCAGCTTGTGCCGTACCGGCATCGCCGGCTCGGAACACGGTCTGCTATTTTATAGCTGTACCGCCAGCTCTGCGGGTGCCAGCATACCGCGTCCAAGAGCTGGCGATACCCCTGCAGTCCGTGATGTCCCCGACCCCCCCTGCCTCCCCAGCCTCAACCATCCCTGCGCCGTCAGCTTCCTCACACACCCCCAGCCGATCTGGCTGGTATGAGCATCGGGACAGGTAGTCAGCCACTAACTGAAAACCGGCCGGTCTGTGTAAGGTAAGAAAATCAAAGGGTTGATGGGACAAGAACCAACGTAGCACACGTTGGTTGGTGTCTTTGTGTCTCGCTAGCCATTGCAGAGGGGCATGATCGGCATATAGCGTGAACCGCCTCCCCAATAAGTATTATTGCAAAGAGTCAACTGCTCACTTAATAGCCAGGGATTCTTTTTCAATTGTTGAGTGCACCATTTCTTTCGTGTGGCAGACGTTTACGGCTCACAAAGCATATCTGGCGGAGGACACCATCATATTCCTGGGATAGAACTGCACCCAATCCCTGGCCAGACGCCTCCGTCTGCAGATAGAAATGTTTGAGGAAGTTGAGACATTTCAGTACTGGGTACGAGGCGATGCTTTGCTTCAGTCTTTTGATAGCCTGTAGTGCTGCGACGTTAGTGGATCGGTCGGGTGATCCTCCGTTCTTTAATGATTCAGTCAACGGGGCAGCTAGCGTTTAAAACTCAGGAATGAAGCGTCGGTAATAGCTGATAAAACCTGAGAAGGCTCTTATCTCCTTTCTGGTGGAGGGTATCGGGATGTTCTGTATTGCCTCTATTTTTTAGATCTGGGGCCGGATAACCCCTCCTCCTACTGCATGACCCAAATACTTGGTCGCCTGGGCTCCGAGAATGGTCTTCTTAGGATTGATGTGACGACCTGCACGATTTAAGGCTCCGACTACTTTTCTGAAGTTTACTAGATGCTCTTCCCATGAAGCGCTATATATTACAATGTCATCTAAGTATGCTGCTGCGTAGTCATCATGTGGTTGTAGGAGAATGTCCATCAGTTTCTGGAAGGTGGTAGGGGCCCCGTATAACCCAAAAGGTAACACCTTGTAGTGGAAAAGCCCTTGTGGGGTGGAGAAGGCTGTTTTATCCTTATCTGAAAGTCACAGTGGGATTTTCCAAGACCCCTTCGTGAGGTCTAAAGTGCTGAGGTAACAGGCTGATCCCAGCCTCTCTAAAAGTTCGTTCATCCTAGGCATAGGGTATGCCACATACTGGGAAATAGAGTTGAGCTGCCTGTAATCCATACAAATCCAGATGGACGCGTCCGGTTTGGACACTAGTACCTGTTAGGCAGAATCCTGTGCAGTGCCCTTAGGGACCACTACACACAATTAAGACTACAAGTGGTAATACAAGTTCACCTTTTGTACAAGCCTGTACTACTATATTAAAGTGGTAGCAGTAGTGGAGCAGCCAGGCTTATCTCAAGAGTATATGAGCAGTAGAGGAGAACCCAAAGGGACTACAATTACTTTGACTCAAGCAAACACTGACTCAAAATGACAGTTCGGTCTTACTAAAGATACGCGTATCCGCGGCAAGAAATGTTACTGGGGCAAAAACACACTTTAAAAAAAAAAAGAAAACTTTCTTTTTGGTATTTGTACAGTAAACAAATGAAATGACAACACATCAAATATGGAAGTAGTGTGTGCTTCATATCCCGTCCCTCCCTCCCCCACCCCGACCCCCTCCGGGGCGCACTCAGGCTGGGGTGTGTGCCGGCGTGATTCTGTTGAGGTTCCGGGGATGTGTCTCTTGAGGAGTCGCTGTTTCCTGTAGATAACAAATAGGCAATATATGGGCCCCATATATGGGGTGGTTGAGCGTGCAAGGGTAATAATTTGATGAAATTTGATTCTGTGTCCTGACAATATGCTATGTCTTTCAGCCACTGCTGTACAGTTGGTGTGGGTACTTTTCCCCATGACATTGCAATTCTCCTGCGCGCCAGTAGTAGTAGCAATCCTCCTAGCTTCGTGTTAAGATGGGAAAGTGTTTGGTGAGACCCAGGAGTGTGATCTTGGAGTCAGGTTCTATGGGCATGCTTACCATTGCGGCTGTCTTTTCCAGTATAATTTCCCAGAATTGTTGTATTGATGGGCAGGACCATGCGAGGTGGAGGAAGTCCGCTGGTGGCGTGCCACAGCGACCGCTTAATGAAGGTGTGGAGGGGTGATAATGGTGCATTCTAGCGGGGGGTGGTATGCTTGATGAATGAATTTTAAGTGTATTAGTTTGTATCTTGTATTTAGCAATATTTTCTGGGTTTGTGCTAGAATATATTCCCATTCTTCATCTGGGATTGAGATCTGAAGGGCCCTTTCCCATCTCGCTTTAGGTGTTGTCGGGATCGGGGCTGTCTCCACCAGTAGAGATTTGTATAGCATCGTAACTAGTTTACCCTCCCCTTGCGACTGGATGACCCCATGTAGCAGTTGCCAAGTTGCGGGTTGTTGTGGGAACGAGAGTAATCTGGCTTGTAGGGAGCCTCTAAGTCGGAAGTAGATGAACATATCTAGGGCGGTGGAGGCTCCACAGATTTTGGCCTGTTGGGGAGTGAGGAAGTTCCCATCGATAAAAAGATCACCCATGGTTTTCAGTTTTAGCTTGTCGACCCGATTCAAGTAGACTCTCTCTGTGGTCAGGGGGATACCAGAAATGAATTTTATCAGAAGTAGGGGAGAGAACCTAGTCTGAACGTCACATTTCAGCGCACTATTTTTCCCATATTGCTATGGTGGACAGGACCGTATTTAGGGTGTTGTGAGGGGTATGTGTCACGCCAAAGATGGCTGCTCTGAGCAGATTAGGGGATGAGAGAGCTCGCTCTAGTTGGACATGGGGACGAACGAAATGCGTGGCGTACCAATGACCCAGGAATTGGGCTTGAGCAGCTCAATAATAGCGTTCTACGTCTGGGAGTGCCATTCTGCCTTTTTTAACTGGCTGGATTAGTGATTTATAAGCGATTCTGGCTGGCTTGCCCCACAGAGAAATTTCAGGATTATGCTCTTCATGTGGCGGAGATGTTTTTGGGTACCAGTATGGGGAGATTTACAAAGAGATAGAGGAGCTTGGGGAGTATTACCATATCGACACCCAGCCCCATAGAGTGAGTGGGAGTGTTTTCCATCTCACTACTTTCCCCTGTAGTGTTTGGATTACTTTGCCATAATTATCCTGGAAGAGGGTGTGGTGGTCTCTAGCCATTTGGATACCTAGATAACGAACATTTGAGTGTTCCCATTTAAATCCAAAGTCATCTTGGAATTCTTGGGTCTCTGGGGTGAGTGGGAATATAATTGACTTGCTGTGGTTGATCTTTAAGCCAGAGAAGTTACCGAATTTTATTATATCCCGTAGTATTGGATTTAGATTTATTATCGGGTCACGTATGTATAGGGTGATGTCATCGGCATACAGGGAGATTATTAATTTGTGGGGGCCAAAGGTCAGGCCTCTGTGTATGTGTCTGACTGGAAGGTCTGAGGCGAGGGGTTCCATCACCAGAGCGAAGAGCAAGACGGACATTGGGCACCCTTGTCTTGTTCCCCGCTGAAGATCTATCGCCTTTGATCTGGTTTTCCCCAGAATGATGTGTGAGCGGGGCTGGTTATACAAGAGGGCTTTTAGCTGGAGAAATCTCTTTCCCAGGCCTATACGTTGAAGAATCTCAAAGAGAAAGGGCCATTCGATGGAGTCGAAAGCCTTCTCGGCGTCGAGGAAGACTGCCACTGCTTGGTCTGAGGGGTCTAGAGCCTCCATGATTCCGAACATGCGTCTGATACCAAATGTTATGTTCCGGCCTGGTACAAATCCGGCTTGGTCTGCTAATACCAGCGCTGGCATCAGAGGGATGAGTCTGGAGGCCAGTATTTTGTGCCAATATTTTATTGTCCAGATTAATCGGTGATATTGGTCTGTACGAGCCACATTCTTCTGGGGGTTTGTTGGCTTTGTGCAAAAGTATCATGTTTGCCTCTCGGAGGGTCGGGGGCAGTGACCCGCCTCTAGTGCCCCCTCGAAGACCTGTAGCAGTAGTGGGGCGAGGATGGGTGCGAAAGCTTTGTAGAACTCGTCTATTAGCTCGTCGGGGCCCAGCGCCTTTGTGCTTGGTAAGTCCTTGATGGCCTGGAAGATCTCCTCTGGAGTGATGGGTGCATTTAGGGGTTCTCTTAGCGTGACTTCCACCCAGTATAGTTCTATATCAGCTAGGTAGCGTGCCAGTTCCTCCTGGGTGGTGGTGAAGTTGGTTTTATATAGCTTTTGATAATAGGCACGGAATACTTCTGCTATTTCCTTGTCAGTGTGCACTAGGGTGCCCTCGAGGTTCCGAATCGGCTCAATTTGTGTGGGCTTTCGATCTGCCGCTATCAGCCTTGCAAGGAGGGCTCCCAGTTTCTGCCCCTCTCCGTATTGACAGATGCGGTGGCCATGTGATAGGAATTTTAGTTTGCGGTCTGCTGCTGCTCTGAACTTGTCAAGCTCTTCCTTTAACGATACTAGGACCTGTGGCTCTGGTGAGGTGGTTTGTAAGTGTTTGAGCTCTTTTAGGCGGGACTCACACGGGGACACTTCCAGCCTAATGAGTTTCAGGATTCCCTGTTCTTTGGTTAAACAGACCCCTCTAACGTAGCATTTTAGAGATTCCCACAGGGGTCCTGCTGATGACACCAAGCCCTGGTTGATTTCAAGGAAGGTTATGATCTCTGTACAGAGTTCCTCAGCGAATACCTGATCTTGTAGGGATCTGGGCTTGAATCTCCAGTGTCTTCTCCTTTCTGATGGGTCTAGTGGGATACACTCAACTGTGACCGCTGAGTGGTCCGATAGTGACCTAGGCAATATTTGGCTGTTTGTCCATTGCACCTGGCTATGTGCGGAGACCAATATGTAATCCAGACGGGAGCTGGTTTTGTGGACCCAGGAATGGAATGAATAGTCTCGGGACTCGCTGTGTTGGCGTCTCCAGACATCTACCAAATTGTATGCTTTGCAGGTCTCTAGAATTTGGATTTTGGAGAGCTGTTTTAGTGGTGGTTATGGACGACGGGTGAGATCTATCCTTCTGCAGGTCCAGTGCGGTGTTCATGTCTCCTGCCCATATGATTGTTGTGGGTCCTGCTTCTCCCAGGTGCGTCATTACCCAGTGGAAGTTGTTGTATGCGTCCGTGTTCGGTCCGTAGGAGTTTATGATAACGAATTCTGTGTTTTCCAGGATCCCGCGTACCAGAAGTGACCTTCCCTCTTCGTCAGTTTTGACTGCGAGTAATTTGAATTTCAATGATTTGTGTATTATGATTGCCACTCCCCTGGCGTATGTGGAGTATGATGTAAAGTATCTATGACAGCCTCAGTCTCGAGCCCAGCGGTTCTCTGTTCCGGGTAGCAGGTGAGTTTCTTGGATCAGAGCAATGTCCACTTTGTGTCTCCGGAGGTATTGTGTCATCTTTCTTGGTTTTGTCGTGTTATTGCCCCCTTTAATGTTCCCAGTAGCTAACTTGAATGTTGTAGGTAATTGATTATTTGGTCGGATTTGGGGCGAGATGTCGTTCTGTCATGTTGGGACACATACCAGTGGAACTGTGCCTGAGTTCTTGCTTTTCCAAGTGAGAGCTGACTTTGGTGCATCTCTTGGGCGGCCCCGGGTGGTGGCGGGAGGGTGTGGGCCCCTGATAAGCACGCTTCCATAACATTCAACCATTTCCCTCCCAGACACGGGCAACCCCCAACTCGCCCGTCAGATTTCCCCACCTAAAAGTCCCAAAACATAATAAAGCTGCGCTTGGGGCGCTAGGGAACTTCCAAGGTCCAGAGCACCCTGGAGTTTGGCGTGGTTGTAGAATCCAGGGAGTCATTTTGAATGGTGTAGAGCGGCGTGGTGATGGGCGTGAGTGGGTTTCATGGCGGGTCTCTGTCTGCCTGGTCTCTCCTTTGTGGTCTCGGGTTGCCCATATTTTGTTTGCACCCCAGCTTGTCGAGGAACGAGTTTGCCTCTTCGGGTGTATTGAAGAATTGTGATTTGCCGTCATGTTGAATTCGCAGTTTGGCTGGGTAGAGCATGGAGTATAGCAATTTGTTGTACTGTAGCCGGTGTTTTACTCCGGTGAATGTTCTGCGTAACGCCTGGACTGAAGGGGAGAAGTCGGGAAAAAATTGGATGTCGTCTCCGTCATGTTGTAGATTCCCTTTCTACCTTGCAAGGCGGAGGATCGTGTCCCTGTCTTTGAAATTGAGCAGTTTTGCTATTATTGGGCGAGGGGTTATCCCGGGGATGGCCGGGTGGTTGGGACCCTCTGGGCTCTCTCTACCACAAATATGTTGGACAGCGCAGAGCTTCCAAATATCTCCTTACATAGGGTTTCCACAAAGTCTTCCATTTTCCTCGTGGCTTGCTGCTCTCTTACCCCAAGGATCCTGATGTTGTTCCGGCGTGATCGCCCTTCGAGGTCCTCGTTTTTGGCCATGACGGCTTTCATTTGTGTTTCAAGTGTTGATACTTTGGGGGACATGGAGGACACGTTGTCTTCAACATCAGAGATTCTTTGTTCGACAGTGTCAAGCCTGTCCCCATGTTTGTCTAATCGATGCTGTAGCTGGTCTACTTTTGTGGATAGGGAGTCAAGCTTGCTGTCTATGCTGCCAATGCCCGCTTTTAGATCGAGAAGGATTTCCCTGATATCAGTGGTTTGTGCGGGGTCGTCGTCTAGGGACATGGACCCTTCTGGACTCTCCTGTCTCTCGTTCGCCTTGGGGGTTTTGACGATGGCACCCGTCTCAAAAGTCAATTTCCTCTGGGATTTGTCTGACTTTCCCATCTTGGTGGGGCCTATGTGCCGGGGTCAAGGGTATGGAATAGATGACGTTTTTCACCCCTTAACTGTTTCCTTCCCTTTTGCGAAGGTTCTCATGTCCTGTGAAGTCACCTTAAGTGGGGGTAGTCACCCGCTGTTCTGTTGGCTTTCGCCTGGTTTACGGGGCTGCAGGGGGTATTCATTTCAATCCCCTTATGTCTTACTCTTGTGGGGGTTCACCGGGCAGCGCGGGGGGGTCCCGCTGGTTCTGGGCATACTTTTGGGGGCCTCTTGGCTGGAGCGGTTGCGAGAGTTCAGCCGGGCCCTGATGTGTCTTTACTGACTGTCCCCCCGCTGTGGAAGCTTTGCGGCTATGGGTGGAGGAGAGATCCCCTAGTGGCCTCCGCCCTGTTGATGTGCGCTGCGCTTTGCATGGGGCTGCAGTGTTCTCTGGCACTTAAGCCACCGCTGGGTGGGGATGCGGGGGAGGCTCACCTGGGGAGTCTGGTTGCTGCCGCCTCTTGCCTGCTTCCTCGAGCGCTGGATCTGGGGGGGGTCACTCAGCCGACGAATGATTGTGGGGGGGGCAGGCCCGCCGCCTGTATCCCCCAGGGCCTCTGCTTCTGCGTGTTGTGCCGGGATTCCTCTGGCGGGGCTACTCTGTGTGTACTTCCCCGCGGGCCGGTGTGTAGGACGATCGTCGCTGGGCCTGCCTCTCGGGACCCGCTCTCCTGCGTGGTCTACTCGGGTGGCTTAGCAGCTTTTGTAGGCCTTCGTGGGGGACTTCAGGCGGGCCACGGGTCTTTATAGTCGCGATCCTGCATGTTGTCACCGATGTTTCAGGCCCGCCCCTTCGCGGCGCTGCTGCTACGCGGATGCCGCCGCGGGATGAGACCGGCCCGGGTTTCAATTCTTCCAAGCCCGGGCCCAGAAAGGTGTCCTCAGGAGTTCTCCCCACCGTCGGAAGGTAGCAGCTGGTGCGCCTCACACTGGGATGTCCGCCACGCCGTTGGGGGGTTGGATGGCCCCCGGATCTGTTGTTTTTTAGAGGATTAATCAGGGTGCTCTGCTGGAGCTCACGTAAGAGCAGCCATCTTGGTTGCGCTCTAGCGCCCTCTTACCGGGGCAAAAACACACTTAGCACCTGAGTTAACCAGAGAAACTTGGGGGCAAAAATCATAGGCAATACTTTTGTCAGGGCAGACAGAATCAGAGAACCCTCGTTGACAGAAATTCAAAAGTCAATAGGCCGGAGCCAGTGTCAAGTGGAACCGGGTTCTTGTTGTCGAGGATCACACAGTCAGACAGTTCAAGATTCAACGTTGCCAGGAGTACTTAGATATTGTCAACAGAGGAAGCAAAAGTTATAAGAAGGAGGGAAGATAAGGCAAAGCCTTGGAGGAGGAGAAAAGGGATTCACCCTAGCTCCTCGAAGCAGAACACAGTACCTTATTCAAAGAAGAAGCTGGCGCCACGGCAGTTGTTCCTGATAGTTTCATGCAGACCCACGGTTCCTGGAGCTTCGGCAAGAAGGACGACGTCTGGAGGGGTCTGCACTACGCAGGGATGAAGCCAGCAGCAGCTTCGGTGAATAAAAGGTGCGCTCCTTAAAAACAGGAGAGGCTCTTCAGATGGCTATCCGGACCACTACAGCAGTGTGCAGCGATTTCGACCAAGAAGAGGATCCTCTGGCTGTGGAAGATGAGCTGGTTGACCCCACCAAGCTCAAGGGAAGAAGGCTCCGGACTGGATCTTCTCTGGTTGTCGAAGGGTAGATAGCTCAGGACTGCAGCAGAGCTTCACCGGGACGGGATAGTTGCAGCAGCCATCTTCTTCTCCGCTTCTCTTCGGTTCCTTGTAGTTCCAGTGGCGACTCTGACTTCAAGCCCAAGAGTCCTGCCTTTTACGTGAAAATCCCTCATTCACACAGCCTGGCTGTCAATCACGCAGCAGGGTGGTTGTCCGGCCCTGACAACCACCTCAGCCAATCATGCCAAAGTGCGACTTGGGTTTCCTAGGATACCCTGTGCAGGGGGTAACTACACACTTCCCTTACATTCAGCCTACCTAGACACCCAGGCGCCTAGAGGAGGGCTTCTTGGCAGAAGCCTGCCAAAAGACGGTAAACAAAAAAGGCGAACCTGGTTTGCCATGCAAAGTAAAACACAAGAAGGAGTTTAACAAAAAGAAATGGCGAATAAACCCGACCGGAGCCAAAAGAAAAAGTATTTGGTCAAGCGGGTTTATGTTTGAAGCTAATATAATAGCCTAAAACAATACCACGTTTATATAGTATAAACGCAGTAGAAAAGTTAGGGTAGATACCACTGCCACCAGCCAAGTCTAAATGTTAAAAGAGCAAAACAATGCTCTAGGAGGTACAGACAAAAAGGGCTAATAAGTAACCCTTTCCAATACTCCATATAAGATGGGGTGGACTGGATCTGTGGTTAAATGACTATGTAACGTTAATGGCAACTTTATCCTTTTCTGGGGGACAGTAGTCAGCCCCAGAAATGGAGTCGGTGGGAAGTCTAAAAGACAACCCTGTGTCACTGCGCTGAAGGTGTAACACACAAAAGGAGGGGGCTACTGAAGTGGTGTACTCCAGAGCCCACAATCACAAAAACAGATGAAATACACATGGCAAAACATGGGTAAGAGTGGGGGAAAAGCTCACACTCTTACCAAGTAAAACAAATAACTCCAGAAATCCAGCAAAGCTGCTGAGGGACTCACTATGTAAGGGAAATTAGTCATTGAATGAGAATTCTCCCTAACAGTACGATAGGGGAGCACCAAGCGCTGGTAGATGGTTCAATGATGTCTAGATGTAACATCTCCGCTACTTCATCCCTTATCACTTGTCTTCTTGCCTCTGGGATTCTGTATGGGTAAGTATGACCGTTTGCCCCGGTATGGTTTTGATGCAGTGTTCCTGTCAGCTCTCGCTGATCTCACCTGTAGATCTTCGTCGCTGTCGCTGGTTGAGATGTCTGTGTCAGAAGGAACTGGAAACTTCTCTTCAGGAGACCCCTTCTTGGTGAAGAGATAGGGTCTGTTCCGGGAGCTTGCCACTTTTGTCAGTCCCGACACAAGGGCAAACCCCCTGCGCAGCCCTGTATGGTGAAAAAGCCAGATGGCACAAAAAAACCAGGAAACAATAGATGATGAAGTAGTCTGAGATGAGTAGAGTATTTAGGGCTGCGAATGACTGTAAGACTTGAAGCCCCGTGGGTCTCCACAGACTGAGTGGAAGGAAGGGCTCAGGAGAAGGGGGCGGTAACTGAGCAAAAAGAAAAGGCTTGGATGTTGCTAGTAGATGGACACAGTTCCCACTTGTTCCAAGTAGATGGGAAAGTCAGGGACGCTAGAGTGGTTCAAACATAAGGGTAAACAAAAGAACTGCCAAGAGGAAGTGACTAGAAAATGAAGGAACAAGTAATAAAGGGGAAAGTGCTCGAGAAAGCAAACGGGTAAGAGTGAGGCAAAGTGCCCATAAGCAAAGGGTCAAAATGATATCAATAGGGCCAGTTGCCGACTTGAAGAAGGGAGGAATTGAGTCCACGAGCCATGGAGCACGGAAGATGGTGGGGCAGGAGCGCCCATGGAACGCGAACACACAAAGAGTAAATGAAAAGGACCCAAACTTACCGAATGATAGCGGAAGTGTCACTGCTGTCGGAAGGGCAGGTAAAGATAACCGGTTGGATGCCGAGTCCCAGAGCAGACGAGCTGGAAAATCCCGGAACAGGAAAAGAGAATGGCGCACTGCAAGGATGCAGACGCGAGACACTGAAAGGAACTAAAGGCGGAGGAGAAGAGATGGGAAATAAGCAGAAACCCGAAGGGGGCTGCGAAAAGGGTACTCGGAGAAATAATTTCACTTAGAAGTGAAACAGCTAGCGAGCAGGAATGGAGCAGGAAACTCCTAGAGTTGCAACGCGCCGAGTGTGCGGAGCAGCAGTCTGGATATAGCAAAGGAGGAAAAAAGACTAGAATGTACATCTGTGCTTCTGTGGAACACTAATGGTGGACCTTCCACTGGTTCTAAAGCCTCAATACTCCTGCCCTTATGAGAGTATGCCTCCTTCCTTGGGGCTCTGGGCCGGGTTTGCCTGGGTGGAGGTGATGAAAATGTCTGGGGCAAGCAGGAGCAGATATGTGGTGTACAGGTTCCCAGGAGTCTTCCTCTGGAGAATATCCCTTCCACCGAACTAAGTATTGTAGTCTTCCTCTTCTGTAGCGGGAGTCCAAAATCGGGTCCACTTCAAATACATTAGAAGAGGGATCCGTGGTTGTCATCTGAGTTCTTCCCTTCCTCTGGTATGTGCCTGGTACAAAAGTTTTTAACAATGAGGAATGGAACACTGGATGGATTCGGTGTGGTGGCTTGGGTAATTTCAATCTGAAGGCCACAGATTTTTTTCGGGCCAAAATATGGAACAAACCCAAATATTTGGGTGACAATTTGGAAGGATGAGTGGCAAATATTTTGTGGACACCCAAACCAGATCTCCTACCTTCCACTCTGGTACTTGTCGACGATGGGTGTCCGCCTATTTTTTATAGCAACCACAGCTTTCTTCTAGGTTAGAGATGGCTGTCTTTTGAGTCTCAACGATGGCATCCGAAAGGGAGTCAAGTGAGGGTAAATTAGACTCCTGAAAAGAGCCTGCAGGAAAGGATCTTGGATGTCGACCATACATACAGAAGAACAGTGACATTTGAATGGTAGAATGGATGGCATTGTTATACGCAAATTCTGTCATAGGGAGTAGAGAGTACCAGTTGTCTTGCTCCTTGTTGGTGAAACACCTGAGGTACTGGTCCATGGTGGCATTCACTCTCTCTGTTTGCCCGTTGGATTGGGGATGATACCCCGAAGTGAGAGCTATCTTGACTCCCATCAGATCACATAATGTCTTCCAGAATCGTGAGGTGTATTGAGCACCTCTATCAGACAAGATAGTGTCAGGTAAGCTGTGTAACCTCACCACATCTCTGAGGAAAACCTGAGCTATTTCAGAAGCAGTCAGGGTGCCTTTTAAGGGAGAAAAATGTGCCATCTTACTAAAACTGTTGATAGTGACCATTATGGCGGTGTGTTGTTGAGAAGGAGGCAGGTCAACCACTAAATCTGTGAATATGTGGATCCAAGGTTCTGTGGGTAATGTAGGTTGTTCCAGTAAGCCCACAGGTTTTGCTGTGGACCCCTTGCTCCTGGCACATACAGGACAGGACGAAACGTAATGCTTGATGTCCTTAAGCATGGCTGGCCACCAAAACATCCAGGAAACAAGATCAGAGGTGGCATCCACTCCTTTGTGTCCAGCAAGTTTAGAATCATGTCCCCAGGACATTACCAAGTTCTTTGGCCCCCTTCTGGCAAGAACAGTTTGTTTCGGTGAAACCAAAGACCATCCTTTTCAGTAAACCTGTTTAGGACGTCTTGAGGGAGAGAATGAAGTGCGGGTACGCTGGCAATTTTAACTTCCTGCAGGAACTTGGACACTGATCCCACGAATGTCACATCCTGAAACAGACAATCTCCTTGAAAGGGTGGATTGAGATATACCAAGGGATTTCTGGATAGACTGTTGGCTATGATGTTTTTAGTGCCTTGTAGATACGTGATTATAAAATGATACTGTGCAAAAAAGTAAGCCCATCTGGCTTGACGAGTGTTTTTGCAGTCCATTTGTTGCAAGAGTTTGAGATTGCTGTGGTCTGTGCATATCTCGAAAGGATGATTCAAACCCTGCAGCAGATGTCTCCACTCCGCACAGGCTTTCTTAATGGCCAAGAGTTCTTTTTCAATCACTGAATAGGAATTTTCGCTGGTAGTCTGGGTGCGAGTAAGGTAAGCCACTGGATGTTCCATATCCCCATATCTCTGAGGACAGCTCCTATTGCTCCAGCCGAAGCATCGGTCTCCACATGAAAGGCTGCTGTTGGTCCGGCTGTTTCAGTACTGGAGCAGAACAAAAGGCAGACTTGAGTAAGCGAAAGGCCTCGTTGGCACTGCGAGTCCACTCAAAGTGCACTTCTTTCTTCAGTAAGGCTGTTATGGCAAGGACTTGTTTGGAGGAATTGGCTATAAACCTCCCATTTTTTGTTCTTTATTTTGGCTGGTTAACTTAAATTAACCTTTCAAAACAAATTTTTACATACAACTTCAAATTACAATTGACATCACATCACAGTAGGAAGAGGCAAATGACAATTTAGGAAAATGAAAAAGAAAAAAGAAAAAAAAAGGCGATGATAAAATAACAAAAGCCACAAAGTAAAAGGCAAAGAAATACACCTCCTATAAAAGTTAGCCAGCACAAGGAAGGCCTGGACTTCCTTCACACAAGTGGGTGGGAGGCCAATCAAGAATAGATGACACTTTCTTGGGATCCATTTCTACACCTTTCTCTGAGAGGATGAACCCTAAGTAGGGCGCAGTGGGAAGAGCTATCAGGCATTTTTCGGGTTTTGTGTAGAGTTGATGCCTTCGTAATCTCTCCATGACCTCTGTGAGATGTTGTGTGAGGAGTTCAAGATTGGAAGAGTACACCAGAATGTCGTCTAAGTAGACGATGACATTGACAAATAATAAATCGGCAAATAGTCGATCCATAAAGCATTGGAATACCACTGGTGCATTAACAAGTCCAAACGGCATAACGCAGTATTCAAAAAGACCAAAGGGAGTGCGAAACGCAGTTTTCCATTCATCTCCGGATTTCACCCTTAACAAATGGTAGGCTCCCCTTAGGGCAAGTTTGCTGAAAATCGCTGCTCCTTCACAGCTTCCAGAACGTCCTTAATCAGTGGCATGGGGTATCTGTCCTTCACAGTGACCTTATTGAGCCCCCTGAAGTCAATACATGGCCTGAACTCCTGTGAATCCTTTTTTGCAATAAAGAATAAAGATGCTCCTGCAGGAGATTTGGAAGGACGAATAAAACTGTTCTGGAGGTTCTGATCCAGATATCACGAAGCGCCTTCAGTTCAGGGATGGTAAGTGAAAACATTCTTCCAAAAGGAAAGATGGCTTCTTTGGTGAGTTCGATACTGCAGTCCTCGGCCCTGTGGGGAGGAAGAACTTTAGGGATGTGATCTTCGAAGACATCAGCATATTCTTGGAAGATTTAGGATAACTCGTATATCTTCAAGGGTTCAGGAGAGGAGTATTATACTGTGAAATGTATGGTCACTGAGGATTGAAGACATTCTTTCTTGCAATATTCAGACCCGAAATGAATAGTATTGTGTGACCAATCTACATACAGATTGTGTTTCCGTAGCCATGGTATTCCCCATATGATAGGAAAATGCGCCGCTCTTATGACGTCAAACACAATTGTTTCATGGTGGTCTAGAATGGATAATTGTGTCGGGATTGTGGTCTGAACAATGGGACCAGAACAAAGAGGCTGCCTATCCACTTCCTCTATCTTTTGTTCTTCCCCTCTGGAGAGGAGTGGAACATTCTCTTGAATGGCCCATTGAATGTCCATGAAAATACTGGCGGCCCCGCTGTCAAGTAAAGCAAGATCTTGCGTCTCAGGAGAGTTCTTCCACCTCAGAACAATGCTTATCACCATCAGCCGGGTATCGCTCTCTTCGGTGGGGGATATCTTGGAACCTTTAGGTAAACCCTGATTAGTGGTTCCTCCTAGAACCGGGGTTTATTGTTTCCCCATCTCCTTGGGGGAACTTCGGCGCATTCCCGTAGCAAATGGGCATC
This sequence comes from Ambystoma mexicanum, assembly GCF_040938575.1. NCBI lineage: Eukaryota > Metazoa > Chordata > Amphibia > Caudata > Ambystomatidae > Ambystoma > Ambystoma mexicanum. Next base: position 484,683,175 of record NC_090931.1, on the reverse strand, counting down.
TGACGCACAATACATGCAAAGTCCCTTGTCTCAGCGCCGATTCCTTTCTGTCGGTGTCAAAGGCCCTCTTGTTGCCCCAATCTGCATTGGTTCTTCTGTTGGACGAGAGGATGAAGGATTCGTAGGGGTCGGTGTGCTGGAGAGGGCAGGTGGTCTTCCTTTGCGTCTCTCGGTTCATCTCTCCGTGACTCAGTAATCGATCTGTAAGGCTGCGGAACATAGCTCTTCAAAGGTAGCGAGGCACGGGATGCGTGCCAGTTCATCTTTAAGGTCTTCATGAAGACCTCTGCAAAAAAACGTGAACTGTACTGACTCTGGCCAGCTTACTTCACAGGCTAACCTTTTGAATGCAGATGTGTAAGGCAGAAGATCATTGGTCCTTGATGGATGTCCAAAAGGGCTTCTCCGGCCGAGAAACCCATTTCTTATCTCTCGAAGGTTTGTTTCAAAAGTGCCACAAAGGCATTGTAGTCTTGTAGAACTGGATTCAATGAGGTAACCAACGTGTTGCCCATGCCAGAGCGTTACCTACTATGTTGGATATAAGGGACCCAACTTTCGAGCGGTCAGACGCATAAGTAATGAGCCTGAATGTAAAATAGATGATACATTCGTCCAGGAATTCCTTTACTTTCTGCAGAGAACCATCAAACTTTCAAGCCACTAGACTCGGAGGTGGCAAGTCCAACTGTTGAGCATCTCTTGTGGCCACCATCTGCCTCAAAAGTGTGTTTTCCTCCTTGATTCCTTGCATTTCCATTGAGTCCCTGGACTGCATTCACTAGTTCTTGCACTTGTTCAGCCGTAGCCATCGTTTGGCGTTGCAATCTGTCAGCTCTCACTGATCTCACCTGTAGATCTTCGTCGCTGTCGCTGGTTGAAATGTCTGTGTCAGAAGGAACTGGAAACTTCTCTTCAGGAGACCCCTTCTTGGTGAAGAGATAGGGTCTGTTCCGGGAGCTCGTCACTTTTGTCAGGCTGTGGAACAGTTCCGACACAAGGGCAAACCCCCTGCAGAGCCCTGTATGGGGAAAAAGCCTGATAGCACAAAAAATCCCAGGAAACAACAGATGATGAAGTAGTCTGAGATGGGTAGAGTCTTTAGGGCTGCAGATGACTGTAAGATGACTTGAAGCCCAGTGGGTCTCCGTAGACTGAGTGGAAGGAAGGGCTCAGGGGAAGGAGGTGGTAACTGAGAGCAACAAGAAAAGGCTAGGATGTTGCTAGTAGATGGACACAGTTCCCACTTGTTCCAAGTAGATGGGAAAGTCAGCAACGCTAGAGTGGTCCAAACATAAGGGTAAATAAAAGAACTGCCAAGAGGAACTGACTAGAAAATGAAGGAACAAGTAATAAAGGAGAAAGTGCTCGAGAAAACAAACAGGTAAGAGTGAGGCAAAGTGCCCATAAGCAAAAGGTCAAAATGATATCAATACGGCCAGTGGCTGATGGTGAAGAAGGGAGGAATGGAGTCCACGAGCCAGTGGAGCATGGAAGACGGTGGAGGAGGAGCTCCCACGGAACGCGAACACACAAAGAGTAAATTAAAAGGAACCAAACGAAGGATAGAGAAAGCGTCACGGTCGTCGGAAGGGCAGGTAAAGATAACCGGCCAGACGCCGAGTCCCAGATCCTCCAGATCCAAAACTGTTCAGGGTTGTCTCCCGAATAGTAGTTCAAAGGGAGAACATCCAGTTGAGGATTGAGGCGTATCTCTCAGCACCATGAGGATTAGTGGCAACACCCGATCCCAGTCCTTTCCCTCTGGTCCTGTAACTCTTCTTAACATGTTCTCAATTTTTTTAGTGTACCGTCCCACCAGCCCTTCCGTTTGAGGATGATAGATTGAGGTACGTAGCTGTTTTATCTGCAACCATTCACAGACCTGGCGCGTGATGGTAAACATAAAATTAGTCCCCTAATTAGTAAGGACCTCTGTAGGTAGGGCCTACCCGTGTGAAGAACGGAATAAGCTGGTCACAAATCTGTCTCACTGATGTCCCTTTCAAGGGAAATGCTTCTGGATACCGGGTCGCATAGTCCACTATAAACAGCAGGTATTTGTACCCTCTACAGGCAGGCTCTAGTGTTCCTGCTAGGTCCATACTAATGCGTTGGAAGGGGATGTGATCAAAGGAATGCCTTGGCAGGTTTCTCCCCGCTTGTCAGTTGACAGGTCACGCACTCCTTGCAGAACCTGGCTACGTCGCCATAAATACCCGGCCAATTTTTTCAGTATGTTCTGTTGTGTTTTCAGAGATGACATGTGGCCTTCACACGGGTGATTATGGGCAATTGCAGAACAATCCTTGGATGGGATTTGGGCAAGAGCCGTTGTTCCTTCAGGGCACCATCTTCCGCCTTGTTGGACCTATACAGTAGCCCATTTCGTGATACAAACCTAGGTCCCTTGGTTAGGTCGGTGTCCGTTTCTTGGAGAGCCCTTTCTCTGGTTGCTCTAAGGGTGGGGTCAGCTAAGGTTTCTCCCTGAATAGATTCTTCATGATCCTCTGGGTTCCAAGCTTTTCAATGGGTTTCATACATGGATCTGCACCGTGCCAGTCGGTTTTCCCTTCTTTCACTCTGTTTTGTTAGGGCCCTTTGTACCTGCTTCTACAATGTCTCAGAAAACAGGGCTTCGCCACACGATTCCTGGTCTAGGGCTTTCATTGCATGATGGAAGAGGGGTAGGTCCGTCCCAATGACAACTCAGCGGGCAAGGAGGGTAGGACAGCAGCTCGCAAGTTGGCAATGTCTGGGCCTATTTCCACCTGTATGTTCTTCATGGGGTAGGCTTTCACTCCCCCATCTATACAACGGATGGGCACCTGAACATTAGATAAGTAAGGTGAGTTACTTACGTTTGGCGGGATGGCAGTCTGTCTGCTTCCGCTGTCCAGTAAGGCTCGAGCTTGAATCCTGTCAACCCGGATGTCCATGGTATATGGTCCCTCGCAACCGAGGCCCTGTGGTTGTCTTCATGTACCCGATCTCCATGGGTTCTGTTCCTCTTTGTTTGGGGCAAAACCGGGCGATGTGGCCCCATTCCCCACAATCAGATCATTGAGGCTGGCGGAACCTGATTGCCAGCGTGGGTGATCTTTCTTGTGGACCAGCCAAGAGTGGTTTGTTACTCCCGGTTTTCTTATATGCGGAGGCGATGTCGATAGCTTCCTGTCAGAACCTGTCAACTCCAGGTCAGTTGAGCTTGTAGAGTAGCCGACGAATCCTTCTAACAAATATGCCCTCTGAGTGGTAGAACACACAGAGGAGTCTATTAATGAGAAGATGGAACACCAGACGAAGACCACAGGCTGAGAAAAAACAAAGGCACTGTCAGTGTTAACCAAAGACTAAAGACTGAGACAGTGTACCACGTAAAGTGAAAACCAACCTTAATGGTAGTTTAAAGGTATCTGCTATTTGGGAAGTAAGCTCTCGGTCTGTATAAACTCTGAAATAGAGGCAAGTATACTTAGACTAAAGACATGAGCTCGAGAATATTAGTGGCAAATGAACAATGCACAATACAGATTACCGTGTGTTGGTGAGGTTGATTAAAGGTCCAAAGATATTCCCTAAAGGCTGCAGAAGGAAGGAGGGAAAAGAACCAACTGACCTGACAGCACAAGGATACCTATACCTAGGGTGGCACTCCGTTTTCCAGTCCCAGTTAAGCCACCAGAACCGACGGCACAAGGACGCCTAAGGATTGGTGGTAAACTCACTTAAGGAGGTCTCTAGTCCGTGCGTGAGATAAGGACCATCTCTGTGTGGATTGGAGCCGTGAGGCAGCAATCCAAAAAGAAGAGCAAGTTTGGTAACAGGCGGGCTGAGGTGCGGTGCAAAATGTGAGGCAAAGGCAATCCAAAATAGAAGAAACCGATTCAGCAACAGGCTGGCTGAGGTGCGGTACAAAACGTGAAGCGATGCGAATCCTAATACAGCGGTCTGGGTTGTGAACGTTGCTTGACTGTACCAGTAGTTGTAGTCATGAAGGAAGAGCAGTCTGAGGTACGTTGCAGAAGTCGTCAACGGGATTTCAAAGTATTAACAAGGGACAAAGTGTAGACAATCCAGAGACAAAGCAAAGTTCATCAATAAAATAGCACAAGGTTCCAAAAGCAAGACAACACAGCTACTTCACTCAATCGGAAGCGCTGAAGCCAGAACTAACGCGGGTTAAATGTTTGAAGTCATGTGACCCCGCTCTAGGTGTACCATGCGGAGCAAATGCGTGCAGAGGATGCCAGCGTCTCCATGGCAACCTCCAACGCTCCATTAGCCGTAACGAAAACCTGATTCTGATCACATGCAAACCGCTGTATGGAATGCAGAAAGGTACCACAGCGTCGATTCATGGAACATAGGTTGATGCGTCTGTTCTCTGCTGCGTTACTTGATGTGTCTACACTGTGCATTACACTGCGATTCTTGACAGCATCCTCCCTCAAAGAAACCCCCTCTCTCAGGGATGATGAAAAACATGACAGGAGACTAGGAGCGTGGATATGCTCTGTGGGTTCCCACGTACGTTCCTCAGGACCATAGCCCTTCAGATCTATCAAATACAAGTGCACCCCTCTGAGGATCTTGGTGTCAAGAATACGATTGACTTCATACTCGTCCGAACCCCGTACAGATATCGGACATGGATGAGAAACAAGCCGTTTGGATGGATGGAAAGAGTTCACCAAGGACACATGAAAAACAGGATGGACTCTCCACCGGACAGGGAGTTCCAACCGTACGACCACAGGATTGATCAGATTTGTGATCAGATATGGACCAATGAATCGAGGCAGTAGAGTCCTACGGCCGGGTATCCGAAGGATCTTCGTAGTCAATCATACCTTCTTCCCAACTTGGAGGTCTGGTGCCGGGGACTGGCGAGCGTCTGCCACCAGTTTAGCACTGGCTTGTGCAATAAGCAATTGCTGCTTGATGTCGTTGCGCAACTTCGCTAAGTCCTGAATTCAAGCAGAGGCGGCTGGATTGTTCTGAAAAACCACTGGATGAAAGGGAAGAGAGCGAGGATGACGGCCATAAAGGGCGCAGACTGGGGATGAGCCCATGGAAGTAGGGAGGGAGTTGTTGTAGACAAATTCAGCCATAATCAAAACAGACAACCAAGTGTCTTGGTATTGAAGTATGAGACAGCGTAAATATTGCTCCAGTGTTGCGGTTACACATTCTGTCTGAACGTCTGTCTGGGTATGGTAGACGCTCGAGTACCTTTCATCGATACCCAGAGAACCTGCAAGAGACCTCCAGAAATCAGAAGTGAATTGGGCCCCCCTGTCTGAGATGATAATTTCTGGCAGACCAAAAAATCGAAACCTGTGCTGTAAGAACAAGTCAGCCAAAACAGGGGCTGTGGGCAGACGACCGCAGGGTATGAACAATGCCATGTTTGTGAAATAATCGATGACAGCCCACACAGTTTCATAACCACGTATAACAGGAAGATCAACAATGAAATCCATTGATATCATACTCCATGGATGATCGGGAACAGGTAAGGGACATAAGAGACCCGTGGGCTTGGTGAGGGAACACTTACTCTGAGCACAGACAGCACAAGAGGCTAGATATGCCATGACATTCCTGTTTATAGATGGCCACCAACACCAGCGCCTTAATAGGTCCAGTGTTTTTCTCTGCCCCGGCTGTGCTGCAATCTTGGAGTCGTGTCACCATTGTAAAGCGGTTTGAAGCGCCTTAGTGTCCGGCAAATAGATCCAGCCTTGTATGTAGGGTAAATCCTGTACTATGTCCATGTTGTATTCTGTGAGTTCTGGTGGGTTCAACCGCACTGAGTCCTGACTTGCAGATTTCAAGGAAGGTTGCAAAACACAACCACAGACCACCTGATGTGGGAGAATGAGAGACCCATCCATCGTCCGCTGCATGGTGGAACCATGAATGCGAGACAAGGTAGCCGCCTTTGAATGCAGGGATCCAGGGCGGTAGGTGATAACAAAATAAAACATAGTAAATAATTCATGTCAACGGGCGTGACGAGCCGTAGTGCACTTGACAGACTGTAGTGCAAACAGGTTGCGCAGGTCTGTGTATACTTGTACAAGCTTAACCGTCCCTAAGAGGTGGTGTCGCCACACCACAAAGGCGTCTTGTACGGTTAGCAATTCTTTCTCTGTAATTGTATAGTTTCTCTTGTAAGGGGTTAGCTTACGGGAGTGGAAGGCCTCTGGATGTAGTTCGCTAGAATCAATACATGATTGTGACAAGACCGCATCTAAAGCAACATCTGAGGCATCTGCCTCCACCACAAACGGTAATGCTGGATCCGGATGTCGTAACACCGGAGCGGTCGTAAAATCATCTTTAAGTGTGTCGAAAGCATGTTGGGCTGTCTCATTCCATAAAAAAATAATTTTATTGTTAGTTAGAGCGGTAATTGGAGCGTCATTCTCTGAGAAGGATCTTATAAACCTATAAAAATTGGCGAAACCCAAAAACAATTGTAGTGCTTTCAGATTCTTCGGGACAGGCCAATCCAAAACTGCTTTCACCTTGGAGGAACTCATCCGAACCCCTTTACTCGTGTTGTCTTACCCCTCGAACTCCACACTAGTGGCATGGAAGATGCATTTCTCCAGTTTAGCATACAAATGGTTCTCTCGAAGACGTTGTAGCACTGCTGACACGTGTTTTACGTGAGACTCATGAAAGGTTAATAAATCAAAATATCGTCAAGCTATACAACAAGAAAGTGATTGAGCATGTCACAAAAAATGTCATTAATGAAATGCTGGAAAGTAGCAGGGACATTGCAAAGCCCGAATGGCATGACACAGTACTCGTACAAGCCATAATGAGTCTTAAACGATGTTTTCCATTCGTCTCCTTGACGGATCCTGACGAGATTGTAGGCACCCCGGAGATCCAACTTCGTGAAGACCACAGAGGAACCCAATTGGTCTAGCAGTACTGAAATCAATGGTATTGGGTACTGATTCCATCTAGTCACTGCGTTTAATGCGCGGTAGTCGATAATAGCCTGAGGTCCCCCTCCTTCTTAGGCACAAAGAATAATGGAGATGCCACTGGAGAGCGAGACGGGTGAATGAAGCCGGTACTCAGGGCTTTTTCAATGTACTCCTTCAAGATAGCATCCTCCTTCACAGTCAAGGAGTAAACACGCCCCAAAGGTATTCTTGCCCCGGGTATCAAATCAATGGGGCAATCGTAGGGCCTATGCGGCGGCAACTCTTTGGCTCCCTTTGCATTGAATACATCCCTGAATGCCTCGCACTCCTTAGGTAAGAGAGCGGCCGTGACTGCCCCGATGGTGGAATCGACACCATCAGCAGTCGACTAGGACTGTTAGGCGTGATGACTGAACCCAAGCAAGTGGATTCACAATAACCCAAACAAAAATTCACCTCCCCCGACTGCCAATCGATACTGGGATTATGCAGAGTTAACCAAGGTAACCCAAGAATAAGTCTGAACTGTGGTGCCGCTATCAAATAAAAACATATGGTTTCTGTGTGACCGGTGTCAATGGTCCTATTAATCCCCACAGTGCGTTCAGTCACCAAACCGGAGAGCAGGGTAGTACCATTGACGACATTGACCGCTCAGGAGGAGCTTTGGGAACAACAGGAACGCCCATATCTCGGGCATATTGGGTGTCGACATAATTACCTGTAGCTCCTGAATCCAGAACAGCTCCTACTGTCCATAAGGGACCTGAAGGGAGTGAAAACTGAGCTGTGACCGTAAATGGTGCGGAACCAACAGAGTCCGTGGATAACGGGCTCGGCAGTCGGACTCCCTCTATTGCCGGGCTTGACGTTTCCCTGTTTCTTGGGTTTCATTGGGCAAGACCGTAACTGATGATGAGGGGAACCACAATAGAAACACAGGTTGTTCCTTCTCCGCTGTTCTTGCTCCTCGGAAGACGGGCCCTATTTGCATATGTTCAGTGTTCCCAGAAGCAGCACCTGCCGGGGTCAATGATACAGGGACCTATGCCCTGCGTTCCCCTTTCCTTTTGGCATTCCTAGCATCAATCTGGAGGACGAGGTCGAGGAGCTCAGGAAAGGCTGTAGGTACCACTGGTACAGTGGTTCACATCCCTGAGAGACTCCGAAAGTCCCTTTATAAAGCAGGGAGGCTTTCTTATCGTCCGGGCAACTAGTCTCGGCCACTAACTAGTTACATTTTGCCAGGTATGATAACAGCGTGGAATTGCCCTGTTGGAGACCTAATAGCTCTAGATCCGTTGATTGGGCTTTATAGTGTGTATCAAAGACTCGACTCATGGCGTTAATCAGCATGTCACAGTCATATAACATATGGTTGCCTTCCTTGAGTAATGGATTAGCCCAGGCTGCGGAAGTGCCCCCTAAATGGCAGAGCACAAAAGCCGCCTTTGTAGTGGAATCGGCAAATGATTTCGGGTGACTCAAAAAAT